>NC_139220.1:293914933-293994933 GCF_055691185.1 Crinia signifera | reverse complement strand
TTTACCCCCCCCCCCCCTGCATATCCCGGCCATTCCAGGAGGATAGCAACCCTGAAATAGTGTTTGCGGACTTATCACATGAGAGGGGCAATATTTGAAGAGAATCTATCCAATAAACATGGATGCCCTAGCTTGTACATTAGACCAAGTTGGTATACTCACAATTGATTAGTAGTCATTCTAATTATTTTAATGTGTCTTGAATGTGTTTTGCAATAGCATTATACTTTATTTTATATAAGCGCACATTTGGATTTTGCAGCTACAATAATTTCAACTCGATGGAAGCAAGTCTTTATTCAGCCTCACCTACTATGTAACTATGTAATATCCAATATGCAACCAATCAGATTCTGTCTATTATTTCTACAATGCAATCGAGAAATGATAAATAGAATCTGATTGGTTGATTCCACGTCTTTTAATTTTTAGAAGCTTTAATAAATGTACCCTTGTTGTAATATTTCTATAAATCAGATGACAATAGTAATAATATCATCACAAACTAATCTAAAAAAATGCAATAAATACAGTATAGAATATATAAAGATTGGAATGATTAATAATGGATCTCTAATTAATTATGTATGAGTCAGTTTAACTGGAAGAACACAAAATGAAAATAGTCATTATAAGGGATCTGAATGCAGAATATATGGGCTCACTCTATTGTGATGATATAGCAGAAGAAAAACCTTTGAGACTCTTGTGTGTAACACAAGGGATGGGGTGAGGTGAATCTCATGGAACGCCGTAGGCTTCAGCCAGACTCCCATGGGTGAGTGAGTCCCTCCTCATACATGAAAGTGCAGCTGTCCGACTTAATGCAAAACACAGACAGGATTTGAACTCATCATATAACAGATTGGTGAGCCGTGGAAATCCATCGGCTTTAGTCAGCCTCTCGTAGGTGCAATACTCAACGGTATGTCCTCCCATCCCCTAGACCCCTTCTAGATTGTAAGGTCACGAGCAAGAATCTCTCCCATCAGCATTCTCTTTGCAATGTGAACAGTGTAATGATAGATATTTACATGTATTACTCTTATTTACTGTGTGGTTTCATTTAAATAATAATAATAATAATAATAATAATAATAACAATCCTTTTTTTAGATGTTTTAAGTTTTTGGTTCAGCCAGCTGCTAATGATGGGAAAATGGATTATGTGATTACTATGACAACCAAAGTCACATCGCATGTAAGATGGGGGGGGGGGTTTGAGCTGTGGAACCCTCAAAGCTAAACCCCACCCTCCTACTTCCTTTTCCATCACGTGACCACCAAGGAGCTTGAAGATTGGCTAGCTCGGCACACCAGATCACACTCTAGTTCTCCCAGGATGATACACTTTTTTTCTTTACAGTGTCAGTCATGAAAATCCTCACCAAAGATCAATTTTGCAACATCGATTTATAGGTGAATCTCCTGTTACAATTACTTACATTTTATTTTAAAGAGGCAAACAGCTTGCAGCTAGAAAGTTGGGGATTTTGTTTTATATTTACAGTAGCAATTTAGAGTAACCTTTTAAAAAATAAAGCTACGGTATCCTACTATCTGCTTATAGATCAAGAGGCACTGTTGATCTTATAAGGCTATTGCAGATACCTGAATAGTAAGTTGAACATTATTATTTCCAAGGGAGTGTCAGTCTAGGACAGAATGTCTACTGGCCATCTGGAAAGGTGAACCTAGGGCAGAATGTCTACTGGCCATCAGGGAAGGTGAACCTTGGGCAGAATGTCTACTGGACATCAGGGAGGGTGAACCTTGGGCAGAATGTCTACTGGCCATCAGGGAAGGTGAACCTAGGGCAGAATGTCTACTGGACATCAGGGATAGTGAGGCTAGGGCAGAATGTCTATTGGCCATCAGGGAAGGTGAACCTAGGGCACAATGTCTACTGGCCATCAGGGAAGGTGAACATAGGGCAGAATGTCTACTGGCCATTAGGGAGTACCAGCCTAGGGCAGAATGTCTACTGGACATCAGAGAGGGTGAGGCTAGGGCGAGTTTCTACTGGCCATCAGGGAGAGTGAGGCTAGGGCAGAATGTCTCTTGACCATCAGGGAAGGAGAACCTAGGGCAGATTGTCTACTGGCCATCAGGGAATGTCATCCTAGGGCAGAATGTCTACTGGTCATTAGGGAGGGTAAGGCTAGGGCCGAATGGCAATTGGTCATCATGAAGGGTCAGCCTAGGGCAGAATGTCTAAGCTAACAGACAATGTGCACATCCAATCAGGGCTAAGGGTTATTACTCTCCTCCCTGATGGTCCAACTGGTTCCCCTCCTGTCCCTTCAAATCTGCTCTCCTGTCCCTGGAAATTGGTTTCCCTTTCTTCCCCTCTTGCCTCTCCCACTTCTGTTCCTCCTATTCCCCCATCCATGTACTATACACAAGGTCTTCTTTCATGCTTCAGCACAGGAGGGAGTGGTCCTGAGCCCCTGAGAATACAGATGCAGAGACACCTAGAGGGCAGATAGAGGAGTGTGTCTCCTAGAGTAATACTCTGCATTAATCTTACATAAAGGGAAGACGTTAGACCTGATCATTAATATATATAATGACATCACAAGATAAAATCTATACTGTATACAGATATTTGTGAACAGGAATATAGACATCTACTTGGATCACATATATCCCACGTTCCAGCCTGCACCCAGCATAATGCTGCGACAGTCAGTAAAAGCGCTGCCTATTAATTCTGTACGCTGCATTTATAATGCCAGGCACTACAGGAAGTAGCGGGGATTTAAGAGTGAGAAATGGTGTCTTTGCTTTTGCTACTTTCAACAGTAACCTGTGACCCTTCCAATGGGCTCATATATAAAATCGCTTATTATTGCTGGTTTCTAAATGCTCTGATGTTCTAATCATATTGTTTGAGTTTCTAACTTCCAATTAACTCAGACCCTGCTCTAGTGGGTTCATTTCCAGCTGGGCAGCACATAAAAAAATAATCTACTTTTATCATATTAATATTTGATGTCTCTTCAAGTCTGCGCCTGCCGCCGAAAAAAAAAATCAAAAAAGGTTTTGTGAAGCACAACTCCGGCTTTTTATTTCAGAAAGTATCTACTGGTGGACATTCATTTACGTCACTGTGAGAAGAGAGAAGAGTTTGACAGGAACTATTGAGTACAGAAGCCAGAAATGTTATCCTGACTCTGGAAGAGCAGAATGTGTAGAGCCCGATAGGCTGGTGAATTTCATTTATTTTATCCTTACGTTCTCTATGCTAGAATTAATGACTTGTCCGCTTTACAAAAAAGCCTTTTTTTTTTGTTTATCATTTTGTCCCCTTCCCCCATCTTCGTACCAAATGGGATGAGGGCTTCACCTCAGTAGAGGGCGCTGTTCTGCTTTATTGAATAAAACGGATACCCTTTGGGATTTTGACCCAGACTGGGCCTACGAAGGTCACAGCTTAGTGTAAAGGGATATGTTCGCTAGGTCAAAACTAAGAAGGTCGATACACATTTGGTCAACCACTAAAGGTCAACATTGTTTTTTTTAAGTTTTTTTTTACAAAACAGGCGGTATTTCACTAGGGCGTGGAGAGAGAAAATAATAGCAGCGAGCCATGCAAGGGGACGAGGTACACTGATCCAGTGTCTACTGTATGTTGACTTATGTCAAAATTCGGGACAACAAAAATGTCTAGTGGTAATGTTCCAGGAGAACCGCAATAGTAAGGTAATAAAAGAAGGAAATAGGGACATTCCACAGAAGCACGGTGGCCATCACATTGACATTACTTTGTACATTTTAGATACAAGTATATTAGGGAGAAAGTGTCTGAGCAGTCAAATATTTAAATTGTATTCTTGGAGCTGAAGCTGGCGGCTTACCGGGAACAAATAAGGCATTTAGACAACACATAAGATTTTGTAAAAGACAATAGCAATTTTTAAACAAATATTTTCTTCAGTCATTATTTAAAAATCACCAATACCCCTTCTTGCTTTGTCGGATATACAAAAATAGTTACAGATATCAAAAACATATACCAACCTCTACAAAGGATAAGGGACTTTGCTCACATCTATGGTAAATCAATACAGCTTTACCATGGAACACGGATTTTACCCGGCATTTATATGCTGGGGACTGTAGCGCCGGACCCCCGTTCTCACTGCTAGGCAAATTCCCGGGTGAAGCCGTTTCTACATGGTAATTTGCCTTTTAACACAGGTTTTTTTGCAGTGTGAAGGGGTCAACCCATGTCGGCATACCCGGGTCTCCAACCCGGCTAAAAAGCAGGGTGGGAGACCTGAGAATTTTGACACTAGTTGAACTGTTCACATTGAAAAAACCTGTTTAAAGGCAAATTACCAGGTAAACATGATTGACTCGGGAATTGGTTTAGCAGTGAGAACGGGGTATAAGAAAGGTATTAGAAGTACAAAAGTGACAGCTATCCGTACCTAGCTTCTGCATGCACGCGTGTAACCGGGCCTCCAAGATCATCACTCTCTGCTGCAACTCCTCATAGTCGTAAGCCCCCATCTCCTCCTGTATCAGATGCAGGCGTTGGAGAGGTTCCTCACTTCCTCCTTTAACCGGGACAATCATCTTGGTGTCTGAACTTGTATTGGTCAAGAACTGGAATTAGGGGTAACAGCTGCTTCATTTTATCCTTTAGTTCCTGGGAAGAAAACAGAAGCAGCTCATTAGTCCATTGTGGACCACCAATGCCTAAATGTGTATTACTTTTAAAAATAAATGGCCCCCATACATCTGCAATATTAGGGCCTGATTAAAGGTTCAAGGTGCCCTAGGCTAATACATATGTAGCCCCCCTTGTAATGCTACTAAACACATGTGTTGGAGTGCTCACGGACTCGCCAGTCATACTGCCCATGTGCAGGTAACAAAGGTTATACAACTGGCATATAGGATCTAATGCCAGTGGCGTGTGAAGGAGACTTTGGTGCTGTAGCACAATGTACATAAAGTAATGCTCCCATCAGTAAGTTACACTGGCACAGCCATCTGGCAGTCACCTTAAAACTCCCCCCCCCCCCCCCACCACACACACAGTATTTCAGGACGGTGAAAGCTAATAAGCATGAAATAAATTTGACCTGCAAGGTGTCTCCCCCCCCCCCCATCCCCTTGGTTTCAGCCTATTGGTTAATCAGGCCACTGGCCCATGTGCAAAAATATAATCCCCCCACACTTCAACCCGAGTTTGCAATATGCCACATAGCAATGGGTGGCAGCAGTGGGCCCCTTAGTCCTCAGTGTCCAATGTGCAATGCAGCTGCTGCACCAATGGTAGTTTCATCTGATCAGGGATAATAAACATTAAAATCCCGATCATCCCATCCCAACCATTTTCAGGGAATTGGAAATTTTTTACATGGTTCATTTTTCCGAGATTTGTTGATTATCGATAGCCACCATTTGGGAAACGTGCATATGGGGGCCATTGTGAATCACCGCAAGGACACTGTAGCTCTGCACATGGGTTACTACTGCATTATACTCTATAAATGCTCCAGGAATTTATTGGATTGTGAAACACTTGACATTGAAGTGTGATCATTGCAGATGGTTTTTCCTAGACATCAAAAGCTTTTTGTCGGTAAGCTGATTGAAGGACACGCAAAGAACCATTATACACCTGAATAACTAATAACCAAAGCTTGCAGAGATATACAATGTCAAGGTCATGTACAAAGTCAAGTTGAACATACACTGTTATATTGCAGTCCAAAATCCAAATAGAGGAACCACGCACATTGCCACTCCAAAGATTGTGGACAGGTCTCGATATTAGTTGGCGTTGCACCCCTGTTTGGATTTTGGAACCTTCTGGAGCCTCCACTGCATCCAACATAAGGCAATTGACCAAACATTGTAGTGTGATTAATAATGATGCTAATGATATATTCCTAATTGATCATGGTAGAACATAGTGCCGGAAGATGGCCATGGTGGGCCCATTTGTGTTGTCATCTCCTAGCTTGGCAAAGGAGTAGACTGTGACTTTACCTAAAATAAAATGAGTGTGAGCTATATAATGTAGGCCAGTGGTTTCCAAACTTGGTCCTCAATGCACCCTAGCAGATGGTTAATTGACTGAGGTACTGATGAAGTCACCTGTGCCAAGTTTGGTTATACTTAAAACCTGGACTGTAATGGTGCTTTAAGGACTGTGTTGGGGAACCTCTGCTGTGGGCTGTTCTAACATTTACGTTATGACAGAACGGCTAGGTACAGTATAACCACAGTCTTCCAGAAGTGGCTTATTGCAGGCAGCCATGTTTCTGTGGACCTCCACTACCATTGGTTTTAGACATTGGTCCAGATTAAGGGGGGGACACATGGGATACTGTACCACGGGTCCCTCGACCAGAGCACAGTGACATCACTAGCTCTACTAGTATAACTCCCAACTTTTGTGAAAAGTGACAGCTGCATGCGCTGAAGGTGCGTTCCCCAAATTATGGGGCGTGGCACAGCATTTCTGCCGCTGTGGGGGCCTGACTATCATCTCTGTAAGCTGCTGACCAGCCCTCAGCCTCTCTGCTGAGGCAATAGACGCTGTGCTCATCTATTCACTGGATTACAGGGGAGACTCCCAACTGCCCCCTTATCCATGCCGGGATGCAGGAACTTCCCCAAAATGTGTAGTTGGGACATTTTTTGTGAGTAGTACCAAATCTGCTCCTATGCATGTGACAAGTTAGATGAAGCAGTAGATTTATTTTTTTCTTTGTGAATTTTAAGATTGTTCTACTACAAGAAGATAGATAGATATAAAAATATAGTTGTTTCTTAATTAGGTGGAGCTATAAACAGACATTATTAACTAAAATCCAGTGTTTTAAATGTAATATATACAATCCATACCTCCCAACATGACCCATTCTAAAAAACACAAAATCCTCTCTATCTGGATTCCTCTCTTAATTTATAACTGGAATCACCTGTGTTGAAATTCATTCAATTAGTTGCCACTAATCATATATTAAGAGGGAACTCCAGATAGACAGCATTTTGCCTCTCCTGGGATGTTGGGAGATACTGTAAGCACTATATGATATACCGCCCGCCCCGGCCCTTTAAATGGGCCCCCCTGCCTTAATCCGGCCTTGCCCCGGACACTAAAGAAATTGTGATATTTTTAGCAGTATATCCACAGCAGGACCCTTTTTAAATATATTATTATTTTTAAGATTCAGACAGAGCAAATCATTTATACTTTTTTTGTTTTGGTTTTGCTAATATAGATAGCACTAAAACACAGAGATTGCCCATCGGGAAAGGATGAGCAAAGCGTTGATGTTAGTGCATGTACAACAGGGGTGGATGAATCTTGGTGCCAGGTCTCCATGGCGACTGGAGAATGTGTGTTAGTGACCAGGGAATTACATTTGTTCTGTGTGCTCCACCTGCCTTTATCTCCAGTGCACTGGCCAGGGGTATGGGTCATCGGGTCGACATGAGTTTTTTCTTCATTTTAAAATTGGCAAGACACACCATCAGTCCCCCATGGGAAGTAACACACACACCCACACGGTCTCCCATAGGAAAAAAAAATCATTGGCCACCACATAAACATAAAACAAAACAATCATTCACACACTCCCCCAAAGAACACAAAAATAAAACTCATTGAGGAACATAGTAAAGTGCAGTACAGAGTCTGTATCAGCCAGGTTATCTGCTTGCAGAACACAGAAGAGACCCTATGCTAATGCCAAGTGTCTCCAATGTTAGTGCCCCAGGGTGTAGAGTAAAAAATTCCTCTTTGGCTCCGGCGGCACACTTGAGAACTGCTCACAGCAAGCTAGTGTGCTACGGTACAGTGGGTGAAAAACACTGGCTTAGTACATCTGCCCATAGGGCCACACAGTTAGTGATTTTATGGTACTTGATTCCTAGCACGGCGCCACCGATTTACATTGAATGGCATCGGGTGTGTGAAATCGGTCGCATCGCATGCGACCAGATCGCATTAGATGCAATGCGATTATACCAGATTTTTAATTGTACAGCCACCCTGATGGCTGATTACAATGTTAAATGCCCCCCCCCAGACCCAATTTTTCATTGTATACCCACCATGATGATTAATTAGTGTGTCAAATGCCCCCCATTGTTAACGCCACGCCACGATCAACGCCAACCCAAAGCGTGGCGAGCACAGCGAGCCCGCGAGGGGCGGCGGTACGCATCCTCCGACCTGTTCATACCCCCACTATCCACGTCAGCGTGGAGTTGATTTCATATAGTGTGGTGAGCGCAGCAAGCCACCGAGCCCGAAGCGTGGCGAGCGCAGCGAGCCCCACTAGGGGACGCGCATTACTTCACATGTATTCCGCGTCCCCTCGCGAGGCTCGCTGCGCTCACCACGCTACGGGCTCGGTCAGTCGCTGCGCTCGCCACACTATATAGAATCAACTCCATGCTGACGTGGATAGTGGGGGTATGAAAAGGTTGGAGGACGCGTACCGATGCCCCTCGCGGGCTTGCTGCGCTTCGGGTTGGCGTTAACCGTGGCGTGGTGTTAACAATGGGGGGGGGCGGGATTTGACATACTAATTAACCATCATGGTGGGTATACAATTAAAAATCGGGTGTGGGGGGGCATTTAACATTGTAATCAGCCATCAGGGTGGCTGTACAATGTAAAATCGGGTATAATCCCGTTGCATCACATGCCATTGTAATGGCATGAGATGCGTTGCGGTTTTAAAATTGTATGGGAACGTCTTTAAAACCCTAAAATCGGGTCGGTCGGGTCTGATCGGGTCCCATCGCATACCTTAAGTTATGGTATGCGATGGGACCCGACGGGCGCTGTGCTAGGAAACAAGTACCGATTTTATTTGTGAATTATCATAACATCAAACATTCCTTATCATAATAACACTGAGAATAAATTATAGATTGGAAACCCAGTTACTGATGGTGGAAGAGATATAGGGGTGTATTCAATGTGGCGGTGAGGGGTGTTTGTACGGCGAGGATGGCTTATTTTCAGCAAGTAAAACTGTCCTTGCCATCCAACCCCCTTGCCCTATTTAATGTTTTGCCGGCATACTTGCCATTAGAAGACACCGAGGATTGCAGAGAGTTTGCTGCATTTTGTGGCGAGCCCCGCCATTTTGATTGGCAAACTCCCCGTTTCCACCTCGATTAAAAGAACCAGTGAGGTAGAAATGATGAGTGAAGAGAGGGCGTTGAATACTCTGCTGGCGTGCGATCGGCACTGCTCGTTATAAAGCTCGCCATCAGGGGCTCGCCGAGGCATGAAAAACACCCCATTGTATATACAGTAAGTGTGCATAATACAACATATATGAAGTGAAACCAAATCAGTGACAGAAGCACCTACTGTATATGGCATAGTGCAGTGGTTCTAAAACTCGGTCCTCAGTACCCCACACAGTTCACGTTTTCCAGGTCACCCTACAGGTGCACTCAGTACTGACACATTTTAAAAGATCCATAGGTGGAGCTAAGTATTTCACTTGATTCTATGAGGAGACCTGCAAATCATTAACTATGTGGGGTCCTGAGGACTGACTTTGAGAACCTGTATTAGATTAGAATGTTCCATCGGTAAGTTTAAGGGCTTACTTCTATTACATCACAGCGTAAGCTCCTTAGGACATACAATCTTATTATGCCAATACTCCTGTGTTATATAGTTGCACAGTTCATTGTCTCTGCCTCTCCTGTTACCTTGTATATGTCCTTTGCATATTACAATGTGATTTCAGCCCAGACAGCAATAAGCGATCTCTACATCTGGAATGCATCTGTGATCTCTGTGAGTGCCAGCTTTGTGGCAGACATTCATTTAACCCAGTGCTTGCTTCGCTGCCTGTATAGTGTTGGCATAGCACATAGGGTACTAAGGTTTTAATATGCCTCACTAATTTGCTGAGCTGGTAGCTTGGATTGTAAATGAGAGTTAATGCGTGCCTTGAGGTTCTCATTCCATTCCCATTTGTTACTGTACCCAAAATGTGTGACTGTTCTCACGCAGAACACAGAGAGACACGCCAATAAAGTGATTGTATATGGCACAATTAGTACAACGTCTTGCAATATGCAGTGCTCCGGGTACTAAAAGTGAAATCCCAATTTCAGTCATTACAGAGTCAACGGCTTGTGACCTAAGAGTTATGAAGGCAGACTTCATCTCTAACAGGAATCCTTTCTTCTGTGCACTTGCCATTGCATTCAAACCATTCTAAAGTATTATCATTGAAATGATTTGGGCAATGGTTATACACTTGCCACTGATGGAATCTGCACAGTAGCTAGGCATCCCCTGTGGAAGATCATCGGTTTTAGACAGGGGGGCAATGGCCATAGATCTCCCATGCAAAGATTCCTGGTAGGCTGACCCACCTGTGAGGCCACTCACTTATTTCTATGATTTGGCCCTGCCCAGAGTATCTGGCCCCACCCCCTCCTGTCACCCCCACACACAACATTTGCCAGTTCACAGAGCAGTGTACCCTATGCTGTAAATACCCATCTAAGGTGAGCACCCATCTACATCTATTGTGACATCTGTTAAAGGGACAAGAGTGGGTGCTATATGTGGGTGCAAACAGTGCTCTCCGCCCACCTGCTGCCTCCACCGCCTTCCCCCACACTCTTTCATCTGATAGTGAGCACAGAGCACTTCTGGGTAATGCTGCAGCGCTGTACTCCCTGTCAGATGCTAGAGGTTAAATAGGTCTCTTCTGAGGCAGAGGGGTGAAGGGGGAAGACAACAACTGTGGCATGCAAGTTGCAAGCATTGACCCCTTGGCAATGAGCATTAACCCCTGGCAATGAGCATTAACCCTTTGGAAGGAGCACTGGCCCCTTGGCAACAAACATTATCCCCTGGCAGTGAGCATTAACCCTTGGCAACAAGAAATGACCCCTTGGCAATAAGCACTGACCCCTTGGCAATAAACATTAATCCCTGGCAATGAGCATTAACCCTTGGCAATGAACATTGACCCCTTGGCAATGAGCATTAACATCTGGCAACTAGCATTAACCACTGGCAATGAGCATTAACCCTTGGAAACTAGCATTGACCCCTTGGCAAAGATCATTAACCCCTGGCAACAAGCCTTAACCACTGGCAATGAGCATTAACCCCTTGGAAATGAGCACTGACCCCTTGGCAACAAGCATTGACCTCTGGCATTGCAACCCTGGCAAAGAGCAGGTAATTTACACTCTATAAGAAGCCGTACTGTGGGACATCTTGTGAAACATATTGTGTCAGAGGCATTGATATGTGTGGCATAAGGTATACCTCCAAACTGTCTTGATTTTTGCGGGACCTTCCCATTTTTGGGGGACTATCCCACCCGGGGCTGGTAGTGTCCTGCACTGCAACTTCTGGCACCAGGGCACGAGGCCCTCTGGTGCCGGATCACAAGACACTGCCCCTTCCGGCTACTTCTGAGGCAGGTCAGAAGTAGCGCTGCACAGCCTGGGGTGAATCAAAGTAATGCCTACCAACTTTCTAAAATACCTCTCACCTCACATCGCCTTGTCTTGTCTCTGTCTACCATCTCCCTCTAACACCAATCCCCCTCTCTCTCTCCCCCTCCCTCTCTCTCACCCACCTTCCCCTCTCTTTCACCGCATCTACAGTATGTCTCACTCCCCCTCTGCCTCACTCCCCCTCCCCCTCTCTGTCTCATCCCCACTCTGTCTCACTCCCCCCTCCCCCTCTTTGTCACACTCCCCCTCCTCCTCCCTGTCTCACCACCCTCTGTCTCACTCCCCCTCCCCCTCTTTGTCTCACTCCCCCTCCTACTCCATGTGTCACTCCCCCTCCCTATCTCATCTATCTTCCCTCTCTGCCCCCTTTTTTTCACTCTATCCCCATTTATTTATTTTTTGTCTCTTCTGTGCTCTCTTTTGCTCTGTCACCCTTCTTTCTCTTTCCCTTGCTCTCCCCATGCCCCCTCCCTTTCTCCCCTGGTTTCGCTTCCTCTTACCACCCTTCTTTTATTCTCCCCTTCGCTCCTGATCTCTCTTCCCCCTGATCTCTGTTCCACCCGCTCCCTCTTTCTCTCTCCCCTGCTCTCTTTTCCCCATGCATCCACTCATTCTCCCAACACTCTCCACCTACATCTCACCACTCTTTTTCTTTATCTGCTCTTTGTTTCCGTCTTTCTACCCTCCCTCTCTCCTCCCCACCTCTCTCCCGACGGTTCTCCTATATCTTACCTCCCTCTCTCTGAAAGTTTCTCTCTCCCTGCCACCACTTTCACTCCCTATCTCTCCCTGACACCTTCCCTCTCTCATTCTCTCTATCAATAGATTATGTGTACCTCTGGATTAAAATAACGGACTGGAATGTTCCATTTAGTACAGAGAGCCCTAAGCTGTAGGGCATGTGTACACTTGGTATAGAATCATGGACTCGAATGTTCCATTTAGTACAGAGAGCCCTAAGCTGTAGGGCATGTGTACACTTGGTATAGAATCATGGACTCGAATGTTCCATTTAGTACAGAGAGCCCTAAGCTGTAGGGCATGTGTACACTTGGAATAGAATCATGGACTCGAATGTTCCATTTAGAACAGAGAGCACTAAGCTGCAGAGCATGTGTACACTTGGAATATAAATGGTAAGAACAGATTCTACAGATCAATATTAGTAATAAAGCCACTGTATGTATCTTGAAGCACAACAGGCAGAACAATGACATAAAAACAATTATATGTTTGTTACTTATGACTGGAGGAGTGTTTGTCAAGTCAAAATAAAAAACAAAATGAAACTACTTGAAAGGAATAAGAGACCTACAGATTGCGGATGGCTCTCCGGGCTGGTGCCGAGACCGGATTTACAATGCTCTACTGAACTTCTGTCACCCATCGTGGGATTCTGTGTCTATTTATTACAAATGATTTTATTTCAGCAGTGTCACAGCCCATGTACTGTAGACTCTGCCAGCGTTCTCTGGAGTACTGTGTGACTATCAAAGCCTCCCTGCCGGGGAACATATTTCATGATCATTGACAGCTCACTATAGGCTAAACAGCAAAAGTACTGCCAGCTATAGCATCCACTCAAACCACGTAGATATTGGGACAGCAGGTAGGGACTAGCTGTAGGGGAAGTTCATCAATCAATCATCCATAACATGCTGTACATTCAGTGTCCAGCAATGTAACAAATACAGTCTGCCTCTTATGGTGCCCTTACTGCATGATGCCCCAATCTCCTGACCCACTAGAACCGCCAAACTGCCAGCTGGATCAGCCAATCGGCACCCATCGATGATCGTCACTCTGTCAGGGGAATTGGAAAAGTTGAGCATTTTAAAAATACAGATTCCATAAACCCGCCAAAATCAGCGGATCGGGATTTTTAAATGTTTAATATCTCCAAACCACGGATGCGGCCACGAAGAGATCGGGGGGATTGCCGAAATACAGTGCTAGTGGATGGGAGGGCTTTTAAGTTTAAACCCCCTCTTCCCTTTAAGCCACATATTGGGTTCCTTTGTGAAGGGGAACAGAAGCGGCTTATTAATAAAGCACTTGGTAATCATGTGAAAAATGTATGCACCCTACAAAAAACTGTTAAGGTGCCCACACAATAGAGCGATTTACATGCGATTTGGTCACTTTTCATGCGATTGCGGCAAAAAATCACATGAAAAGCTTCCAGATCACATGTGACTGACAGCAGGTCCGATGCAATGTGCGGTCCCGTGTGGATTGCATCAGAGCCTGCGAGTCTCTCCGGCTGCATGAGGGATATGTCATATAGCAGCTTAGCTGGGATCGCATACAATATATCTTAGCAAAAGGATTGCATACGGTTTATCGCATGTAATCATGCTGCCCAGGAAGGTCCTGGGCGGCTCAAGGGGGGAATGCGTGCCGCTTCTCTGAGGAGAGAAGTCGCAAAAATGTATGGCCAGCTTTAAGTAGCCCCAGGCGGGGGGCGCCCTGGCACTCACTCGCTCCCTGGGGGACCGGGGGGGGGGGTGTTTGATGCGATGGGGTGTTTGAGATGGGGGTGCCGGGCTGCTGCCGGGTCACTCCACATGGGGGGGGGGGTTGATGCGCGCAGGCCATGCTGTTGCCGGGACAGGAAGCGGGAGTGTGCCGCTGTGTGCACTGTAGGATCAGGCACGCAGTGTGAGGTGTGTGGGTGCTCCACGAGGGGGGGGGGGGCGGGGTATGGCCGATTCGACGGCATCCGCGAAGTCGCTCCATGGGGGGGGGGGAGTTACACCGCTCACCTCCATCCCATCCAGCGGGGTCCCTGCTCCAACTTCCGCCCTCCAGTGGCCGGCGCCCTAGGCAAATGCCTAAAGCTGCCTAGTGGTGGTGCGGCCCTTGCTTTAGCCTATGTTGAAACAGCGACATGTTCCAAATTTCCTAAAGTCTCCTCTATTAGGCCCTTATTCGGGTTGAGTCGGACGGCTCCGTGTGCGTTCAGACGGCCGATGTTTGGTAATTGCGCATGTGCGGAGGCGTATCTGCGCATGTGCGAACGTGTCGCACGTCCGAACACGGAGTGAGTTCCGTGCAGAAAATGATCGGTCAGAACCGTCCAAGCAGGGGGTGGAGAGGGGCGTGAAGGGCTGTTTGGGCTCATTACCATATGCTTACACCTTGCGTTTTTATGGGCGTTCCCATGAAAACGCTGGGCGTACGTATGGTAATGCGGCCGTGACATACGTGTGGGGTGCGGACAGCTGACATAGCCGGATGTCAGCTGGCCGCCCATAACCCTGCTTTCATACGGAAACATGTCCGAGTGGTCTGGAGCACTCGGTGCTGCCTGACCACTCGGTCCATCATTCGATGGTCGGCGACCATCGGAGGATGGGGGAGGTCCCCACAGATGGAGGAGGTGTTCACACGAAACATCCAGTATATATAAATATATATATAACAAATGTTTTGGTACTTATGTAATATCTGGGCTCCCGTTTTTCTTATGAGACCGTGTCCCCTCGCGGGGCTCGCTGCGCTCGCCGCGCTTCGGGCACGGTGGCTCGCTGCGCTCGCCACACTATATAAAATCAACTCCATGCGTAGTTGGATAGTAGGGGTATGAAAAAATGGTTTGCATTTAACATGGGAGCCCAGATAATACATAAGTACCAATGTTTTTTAATATAATGGCGTATATTTTATATTACCATACTATTACAGTAACTCAAAGTAAGGTTGCATTCTCAGCTTCCAGTTTGAAAACATAAATTATAAAATTTTGACTATATTTTATAATATTTCATTTCTAGAAGTACAATGTTTTAACTGTGCTTGAGTATAAAGTCTGGGGGTCAGATTCAGATTTGTTAGCAAAGCAAAAAGCACACCAATGGGCAAAACCATTTGCACTTCAGGTGGGGCAGACGTAACGTACAGAGTTAGATTTGGGTGGGGTTTGTTCACATTGAAATCTAAATTGCAGTGTAAAAAGAAAACTGTCTAACATTTGTGGACTGCATGCAAAAGCAACCATTACTTACCCTACAGAGAAACAATATAAATGTATTTGCACCCCTTGCATGGCAACATGGTTTGTTCTATACACCACATGACTTCCTTTTGGCTTTACTGAATCTGGCTATTAATGTGGAAAGGGTAGAATGCAAAGAAAAGTCCATAGGTTTCAATAGAGTATCGCCAGCAAATGCATCACATTCCAATGCTTAGTAAATAAGGGAAAAGTCTGAAAACGGTCGTTTGGCGGGTTTGGCCACAATTTCCCTTTAGTACATCCCACCCGCTGCTCTTTGATTCTGTTCTCTACGTCACAAAGAAAAAAAAGACAGATAACCCCATTCAGAATGATGTTTGTCAAAACAGGTGAGGGATGCCTCGCTTCTCTCATTGGGCCAGATGTACTAAGCCATAAAAAGTGATAAAATGGAGAGTGATAAACCACCAACCAATCAGCTCCTGCAGCACATGTCATTTTTGAAACACAGCCTGTGACACGACAGGCAGGAGCTGATTGGTTGGAGGTTTATCACTTAGTACATCTTGCCTATTACAGATGAAGCGCCTGTCATTCAGGCAGGGGCTGGCAGTATATTCGCCAGCCGCTGGAAGGGGACACATGAACATGAGATGCACATGCGTCCCCTTACGACAGAGCTCCCCCCTGGGTCCCCGCTGCCGGTCCCCAATGCGTTCCCCCACCTCCCCTAACGCTGCCCATCTCCCTGGTAGGGTTCCTGTCCCCCACCGACAGATGTAGCGCCCGCTCGCCAGACCACCCCGTCTTGCGAGCCCCAGCACTGAATGAGCAGCGCTACATCAGTATATAAATACTGTTCCTGCACAGCCTCCATTAGATGTAATGGTGCTGCAGGATCGTTATGGGAAAAACCAAACCGGCAGAGAAATAGCTGATTTCTGCGTACTTTTCCATTTTCTAGATTTAGTGAAGAGAAAAGTATAGCTTTATCCTGCAACAATGCGCGATAAAAGCTATTCTTAAGTTTATTACAGTAAATAGAGCCCTATGTCCTTGTTTTTCAGCATCAGAGAATCAATCTCCTATTTTCTACTAGTGGATTTCCCGCTCCGTGGACTGTGAATGGGCTGCGCTCATTCTGTGACATCAGGATCCCTAGATACAGGTGCAGCGAGAATCAATTACCTCGTACAGGCCAGCCTTATGGAAAATCATGAGAGCCCATGGCCCACCAACTATTCATCACCACTGCATTAGTCAGTAGATATAGAACGCCGAGGTGTAGGGTCCAATTCACAGTCGATCGCTGTTCTGTAACTCGTAACGGGCCAAATTCGGCCCCTTCCCCTAGGTTTGCGCATGCATGTTTGTGCGCATGTGCAAACCCTGGGAGTTTTACACTTGCCGGGCCGTTCCATCCAGAGGGGGTAGGCGGGAGCGGACAGGGGGCTGGAGCAGGGAACGCAGGTGCGGCATTGCCTGCTTGGGGTCAGCGCTCGCCCTGTATTTGGCGATCAGTTTAGACAGTTTAGCCTGACTTTTATTACTGAAGGGGATATAAATCATTTAAAGGTCATTACTCATCCCCTCGCATGCTAGTGAGGGGATTCATCAGCGGGGGGCAGGTGTTCCACAGCTTCACAAACAGGTCTGAATCAGGCCTTTATCTTCCCAGTCTTTATCTTTCTCCGAGGCTTAGTGCATAGACCCCATAGTTTTCCGATTATTAGGTCAATCGCCAACTCCATCCGACAGGTTCTCAAAGTCGGTCCTCAGGACCCCCCACAGTGCATGTTTTGCAGGTCTCCTCACAGAATCACAAGTAAAATAATTAGCTCCATCTGTGGATTTTTTCAAATGCGTCAATCAGTAATGAGTGCACCTGCCGGGTGACCTGGAAAACATGTACCGTGTGAGGACCCAGTTTGGGAAACACTGCTCTAGCCAATGCTGCAGTTGTTCACTTAAAAAAAAAACTAGAATTGTTCTTTGTACTTCCCCTACAGGAACTCGCTGTGTTATTGCTCAGGACTTCTGGAGGTGAGTTTCATATTTATTCTCGGCCATCCTTAACCTTTTTTTGACACAAGAGACAATCTTAGATTTGTTTGCAGAAAATTACTTTTTATCCGGAAGGCAAACATAAGGAAAATAATAAAAAAAAAAACAGACAAAATCAATAAGCAACAGGAACCTGGAAAATGAGCGAGCAATGCACCAGCAAGGGCTGGAAACCACTTTAGCTGGTTCAATAAGAATAACTCTTTTGGTTCCCTGGTATAATTGCAGTTACAGAATGTCCTACACGGCATTATCATTGTTATAGTGCGTATGATCTCAGTTATTGTCTAGACGCACCTGGAGCTAGTACATGTCATCTGTCAATCAGTTGTCGGCAGCTGGCAGTAGCGCACGCAGGGGGGGTTCTGAGTACCCAGAAACCCCCCAGGAGTCTACGGGCCCCAGGCTGAAAGCTGAGGGTCCCCTCTTTACATAGGTACAAAAATTAAAAAAATCGGCCCATGGGAACCGGAGATATCTGACTTCAAAGCAGTGGTCCCCATCCAGCACTTCCCAGTCAGATATTTCAGGTTCTGTCTGACTTAGAGTTTTTCTGAGGATATATTCCAAAAGCTGGGACTCTCCCCTCTTTGAGGGACACTAGTAGCTTGTCTCTACTGTTCCTAGAACCAGAGATATCAGCCTTCAAGCAGCTGGTTACTGCTCCAGCTCCACACACCTGGTATGTAGTTTTATATACTCGTTGGCAGATTGCTCGGCCTCCTGAATTCCCATCCCCTAGTCCCCAATACCATTTGGTAGGTGGGATTCTCTAGTTTTTAATTCCATTTAATTTAATTCCATTAATATCCATTAATATTAATATTAATATTATTATTTTTTCCGGGAACTGGAGATATCTGCAGTCAAGCAAGCTGTCCTCCCACCAGAAAATTATGAATAATAAGCCCACTCCAGTATACACCCCTCCTTTGCATATTAAACATCCTCTACCACCCTGGAAGTTATGTATCAGGGCCCCTTCTTTCAGCCCCATGCCCCCTTCTCCCACCTTATCTCCCACCATCTGTGCAGTAAAGGGGTAATTAGTGGAAATTACTGATCCAGGCCCTACAGTACATGCTGAGCGGTTGATATAATACCCCCTACCATCCATGGGACATCAAAGCTTCCCCCACCCCTACCACTGGAGGATCGGTAGGGGCCCCAATACATTGCTATGCCCAGGGGTCTACACTGCTGTTATTTATATATATATATATATATATATATATATATATATATATATATATATATATTTTATTATTATTATTTATATACATTTGGTCTATCTATAATACTTTAACTGACCCGGCATATACTGGGTCACCTAAATGTCCGTCTCCGTGCTTTGCTCCGCCCCTCTCTGGAAACCCCCTTCTGAAAATCCTGCGTTTGCCCCTGGCTGCACAGCTTATAGATTCAGTGCCAAACCTATATGGATCCTAAACGTGTAACCACTGACTGCTCTATGGTTGATTTTGCTTATTAGAAAAGCAATAAAAAGTATGGTATAGTTAAAAATAAATAATAGATGTAGTATGCCCTGGCATTGTCATTTACTGTATAAAGGGCATTCGTTTTGAGAGTTGAACCAATACTCAGCCAATCAATTCACTAGGAATTAGTGATGTCACTGATGAAATGATGAAAATGGGATATACTCATAGATATTGGTTCAGAGGCCTACACAGTAGGTCATTTATTAAGTGCAACATGCTATGGCGGTTCTTGTATAGGTGGAGTCCCACTGAATAAGGATGGATCCGCAGAAGAGAAGCATCACTGCATCACAATTTCTGGATCCATATAACAATTATATTTATATATAAAAGGCTAACTCTCCTCACCTCTATGATGTGACATGGTGTCAGTGACCACTAGAGGCCACTCAACGGACCAAATGCCTCCTTAACAGAAAGAGAAAGAATTTTGGCAGGGATACTGATCTATTTCAAACTTGCTGGATATGGAGCGAGGGAGCTGTGCATTTAGAGATTGAAGGTAGGAGCATATATTGACGGGGCGGTGGGGTGGAGAGTTTGGGGGCTAAAAACGGTCACAGCTCAAAGTGACAGTACATTGCAGAAGCTGTCATTTTGACAGACTTTTAACTAGTATGAGATAAAGATGCAAAGTGGGTAAATTGTGCTATACTACCAGGGATGTATTCTGTTATAATAACAGGGAAGGTGTGGAGTCTTGGAGCTGAAGGAATTAATAATAGTGATGCCACAAAAGTAGTAACTTTGGCACCTTAACACTCGTCGTATAATGGCATATACATGAAACCCTAGTATAGCCTTGCTACACTTCTGAGAAGCTTCATGCCCTGTTCCAAGATGGCCATTGGAATCTCTACTGAGCATGTGTAGGAGCAATAGCTTATTTATACTGGAAACAGTGTGTGCAAGGCATACAGGCCTCTGAGTCTCAGGGGGTCCACTCCGTACACACTGCACCCATTCTTTATATACTTACCTCTCCGGAGTCACACAATGAAGGCAGTAGCATTGCTGGAATTCCCGGAACTGGCCTCCTCAACAATTTCCGGAGATCAGGGCATATGCAGGCTCAGGCCCTATAGATCTCTGTGAAAGAAGTCTCCTACCTATCTCCAAGGAGACCTGTAATTATTACCTGTGAGTATTACCTGCAATCTAGAACAGTTCCACTGTTCCTGCAACACTACCCAGTGCCTAAATACACTCACTGGCTGGTGAGCTCTATGAAACCCTGCTCCACTCCATCACCATGGTACATGCAACAGTGAGTACGGTTGTACCCTTTATCTTCCATAAACCAACACCAGAGTAATCTGCTGTGGTGTTGCTCTAGAGTACTGCAGTAACAACACCTGCAGACACATAAGTTCCAACATTAAATAGGGCAACCGATGCAAAACCAAGGAAAATCAAAATCATTAAAAAAACGTAGTCAACCGTTTTTTTACCGTCGATGACAGGGTCTTGATGGTTCACAGTTCAGGTTTTTCGTCTTAGTGCAAGAACAGCTGCAGACTTCTTATCATTTTATTTGTGGGGTCACGACCTATCAATGGTTTGCAATGGCAGGAAACATTGATTATTGATAACGAGGGCCTTGTGGGCAATCCTAGACCTTTTTCGGCCACGATCACACTCCCAATTATTTACCGTTTCTCACAATGTGTTGCCACCATTGTATGCTAAACTACTTGTAAAGTAATAATAATTTTATTTGATTGAAAGAAAAGCACTGGAAGGAGATAAATGGATTCTGGAAAATATCAGAAAATAGGTAATCCCATTACATAACTCTCGCGAGCAGGGCCCTCTTCCCTCATGTGCTTTTGACTTTAACACAGGACCGGACCGGACCGGCCATCTGGCACTTCTGGCAAATGCCAGAAGGGCGATGGCCAGGTGGGCCGAATTTGTTCTGTGCGAGCGGCCACCAGTCTCTGACTGGTCTGCAAAAACAAGGCCACCGGACTCCTGCACTGAGGACATTTCTAGTGCAGGAGGCCGCTACAGAGAGAGAGGTGTTGTGGGCCTCCCGTGGACCTTTGTGGAGAGTGTGAGTGACAGCTCACAGCTCCAGCAGTCCCTGCGTCTTCTGGCACCACCAGCACAGACTGAATGAGAGGGATCTTGGGAACCGGAGGACCGCGCAGGCGGTATCTGCAGTTAGAGTGCCTCTGCCCTCTGATTAAGCATAAGAGACAAGAGTGTTAGGTTAGTAGCCACTACACACCCCCTCACAGCCTGACTCTATCAACCCCTCCACCTACAACAGCTTTTACTCTAACCATACCCCCCCCCCCACACCCACACACACACACACACACTGCAAACCCCACCCTGCTCACAGTTACCCCTAGTGTTAAAAGGTAGGAAGGCTGTAACCTGCACTGCACCCCACACTGCTCGCAAGTACCCCCAGTGTCAGTGGGGAGGGGCGCTGTTATCTGCACGGCATCCAGGTTATCTGCACTGCATTATACAGGCGGAGCAGCCTGTGGGGATCCATTAATTATACAGGGGGAGCAGCCTGTGGTGTCCTGTTATTATTATTATACAGGGGGAGCAGCTTGTGAGTTCCAGTTATTATGATACAGGGGGAGCAGCCTGTGGGTTCCAGCCAGGGCTGGACTGGGACCAGAAATAGGCCCTGGTATTTTTGAGCACACAGGCCCACCAGCAGTAGGCGGGACCCTTGCGCGGCGAAGCCGCGCAGTAAAAAGGGGGTGTGACCTCATGGAAAAGAGGCGTGGCATCACAAAAAGGAGGTATTACACATTATGGAACAAAACGTTATGCCCATTACACATTATGGAACACACCATTATGCCCATTACACATTGCCGCACACTGTGTTGCCCATTACATATGACATACACCATAATGCCCATTACACATTATGCCATGGCTTGACAATTTTTTGTAAAATAGGAACAATAAGGACAGTGCGCGCCGAAGGCATGCACCAAAACTATACACCGTAATGCCTTTTACACGTCACACAGTCATAGTATGCCACATACCCTAATGCCCATTACAGGTTATACCACACACTGTAACGCCTCAAATAGTAATGCCAATTACCTATTATGTCCCACACCGTAATGCCAATTACATATTAAGTCCCACACCGTAATGCCAATTACTTATTACACCCCACACCGAATTGCCTATTACACATTAAAGGAAGGACCCCATAAGTACCCCTTAAACTAGGACCAAACTTTAAATGGAGACATTGAATGCTTACTCTGAGTAGCACAGCATCAGGCACTCTTGTCCTTGTCACCTCCCTCTCTTTCCAGGGCAGCAGGAGCAGAGGAGCATTAAGATTTTATCTCCTCATTCTCTTATTGACAGCATGACGGATTGGACAGTGGGAAGAAAGGGGGGGGGGGGGTGTACTGTGCAAAGGCTGCTGTCTCTGCACCAACAGGCCAGCCAGACACAGACAGTGTGTGATCACAACACTCTTCCCCTCTCCCTGTTTCTGCTCCCTCACGGAGCGCCGTGGTTTGTCCAGCAGCAGCCGTACTGCACAGGACGCGGTAGAGTAACTTTCACTGACAGCCAGGAAGAAGGTAGAGGATTCTTCCCAGCTGTCAGTTATACAACCCACAATGCAGCTGCAGCCCCGGTGCTGCATAACAGCATGGACCTGCGGGCACAGAGCACCCTGTCCAGCCCGCTACTGTATGAAGGTGACGGGCGGATGGGGTGGGCTCATTGTGCGGCTGGGCAGAGGAGGGACCGGGACCGTGTTGTAGCTGCCGCGCCGAGGGGGAAGGAGGCACCAGGCAGCATCAGGCTTGCATAAGGCAGGGGGCGACTGCAGGTCATCAGGAGTGCCTGTACACCCCTGTGCGCACGCCTATGATGGCGTCAATATGCTAATGACGCATATGCTAATGACGCCGGGGGGGGGGGGGAGGCGATGTAGCGCACAATGGAGCCCAGGAGGCTTCGGCGGCGGTACTGCAGCAGTGTTCTGTTACAATCGGCCCACAAGGTCATCGGCCCTTCTGGCATTTGCCAGAAGTGCCAGATGGCCAGATGGCCCTAGTTCCAGTTATTATTATACAGGGGGAGCAGCCTGTGGGGTTCTGTTATTATTATACAGGGGGAGCAGCCTGTTGTGTCCTGCTGTTATACAGCCTGTGGGGTCCAGATTGTGTCATATTCTGTAATGGGCATTATGGTGTGTTCCATAACGTGTAACGCCTCTTTTCCAGGAGACCACGCCTCTTTTTCACCATGCGACTTCGCCATGCATGGGTCCCGCCTACTGCCGGTGGGCCTGTGGGCTCAAAATGCCAATTTCGATTTCTGGTCCCGGTCTGGCCCTGCTTTAACCATACCTCCCAACTGTCCCAATTTTTGTTGATGTCCTGTGTTTTTTTTTTAGTGGGGCAGTATAGTGGGGCAGTTGGGAGTCCTCCATGCCACTCGCTGCTCTCCTTAGCAGAGCAGCAGGGAATACACGCTGTGCACATAGGCACAGTGTCTATTCACAGAGGTAGAGGGACAGGAGGCATGGCCAATAGCTCTCAGAACGCTGACCATGCCCCCATCAGTGACAAAACAGGGAATGCCCCTTTTCGAAAGTGAGTCCCGACAATACAAAGTTGGGAGGTATGCTTAGACCATCTTCAAAGGCATCAAATCCTGTGGATTCTGCCACCCTGATACTTATTTCAGAGTCATCTGCTGATGCAGCTATGGTTTATATACCCTGGACTTGTCCTCTATTGCATTCATCTGTTTGCTGTTCATTTTTTTTTTCTTTATTAACTCTGTAAGTGGGCGCTTCAGATCCCTCGTGGTGCCATATAAAAAAGTTCTAATAATAACAATAATAGTAATAATAATACTTGTACAAGTTAATCATTAATTATTTACTTTAGACATATTCAAGGGGAAAATGAAAATAAGATCAGAGCTCCTTGTGGCTAGCCAAATGCGCTGTACCTGGGGCAAAGACAGACATGAGATGTCACATAGCAGAGACAGCCTTGCGCTGCACATCAGCAGTGTTCCATGTTCCCTATTGACCTTTGTGGAATCCTTAGAGAATCTCGCACAACAGTTTAAACAGCACAATGAGCAGGTGGAAATAGACTTGTAGAACAACATTGAGGTGATGGGAAACCGCTGTGTCAGCTCACGCCTAGAGAGGTCAAAGCAAATGAACTAGAACCAATGTAAGTCAATTAGTGTTTCTCCTTGTCCGGCAAATACAAATTTACGGGAACTTTCGGAATAAATTAATTCTTGATTACAGACGAGTGCATCTTTATGCATATTTGAATATATTAGTGAAGGGTGTTTATATGCAGCCTATCTCTCAATCGCCCACTTCATTTAGGAAGAGGGGGGTAGTGGGAGATTCGGCAACAGGAGGCTGGGAGACACCCCTCGAATTTAGGAGTCTCCTACACTTTTTTGGTTAGTTGGAAATTATGGCTTAGGGCCAGATGTATCAAGCTTCACAAAGTGATAAAATGGAGAGTGATAAACAGCCAGCCAATCAGCTCCTACCTGCCATGTTACAGGCTGGTTTTGAAAAATGTCAGGTAAGAGCTGATTGGCTGGTTGTTTATCACTATGGAGGTTATTCTGGTTGGTGCGTAAATTTCCGAATTCTTTCGGAGTGGTCCGCACGCCACGCTGTGCGGACATCGTACGAAGAAACGCCCACCGGTCCTCCGCATTCGGACGGACTCACACTTTCAGAAGAGGGCGTGTTTACGGACGACATCCAAACCATGCGTGTGCGGTGGACATACACATATTCTGCACGGACTTACAGCGTCTGCACCGTCTTACCGCGTCAGAATGGACGGGAACATGGCCGTACGCACCGATGCGGTGTATTTCCGCAAAACATACCACTATCTTTTGATCCCCAAATGTGTGCTGTTGTTGGTAAATGTAAAAGTGATATGTATATTTATATAAGTGAAAGCAAGTTCTGTCCATTGCTTGCAGTGTAAATGTGTGTAACAAATGCAGCCGTGCTTTCAGCATAGATTTGTGTGTTTAGTAATGGTCCATTTAAGCTACAAGGTTTCCAATTGAAGCAATGAAAAGAGTGTAATTAATGAGTAATGAGTAGAGGAGTGGATTGTATTGTGTTCAGGTGACATTGGTTCAGGTGCGGGAGTACTAACTGGGCGATCCGAATGCCTAGCGCATGACCGAGTGGTGTCCGCAAAGAAATACTTGCTTATGGACACCGCATATTTCTTGCCTTTTGGTTCGTTTGCAGTCGGTGTTCAGTCCGAATGCACGCCTACCAGAATTAGTGCACTCCCTCGTGTACGCCCATGTTTACGCCCAGTTTAGCCCACTTTGAAACTACGCCCCTGTGTACTTCCGAATGACGCCCATAATACGCCCATATCTCCCGAGTGAATGCGGTGCACATTTCTGTACGGTATTAGTGAGAACAAGTACGGAGACCTTGCGTGGCACATGCGCATAGCGTTGCCTACGCATGCGCAGACGGCTTAAAAACGCCATCCGAAAGAATTCGGAAATTTACGCATCGACCAGAATAAGGCCCTATGTGAAACTTGGTACATCTGGCCCAGTATGATTAAAGTAGGTATTATTTTCCAAATGTTAAAGTTTTTTGGTTATGTGAACATCGAACCTCAGACAAATAAATCAGGATTTATTTGTGGAAACAGGCACTGGGACCACTGGGCTATGTTGATGAAGCGTGGTTGTATGGTACATATATCATGCTTGAGCTGTAGAGATAACTGAAGAAGCAGTTAATTGGTTGGCTGACTGGCAATGTGGGCTGAACCTGGCGATGATGCTGAACTGGAACTGTAGGATGTTAAATGTCCGGCTAGGACCGGCTATGGGGATGCAGGGCTGGGATTGGTTAATCTGGGTCCAGGCTGGGATCAATTAAGATAGTCGCTGGTCTGTGATTTGCTAAGCTGGATGTCATGCTGGGACCAGCTAAGATGGACACCAGACTGGGACCAGCTACACTGATTGCCATGCTGGAATCTGCTATTCAAAGTTCTGGACTTGAACTAGTAGTTCTGTGGGAATTAACCAGGCTGGAACTGGAGATATGTTTCACTGACTGGGACCAGTAGTGCTGCCGCTGGTAAGGTTTGGAAACTGCATTAACCAGGCTTGAATGGGAACCACTCTAAACAGTAGTGCTGCAAAGCAGGTCAGACATATAGTGGTGTAGATTAGCTGAAGTTCCACAGGTGGGAAGCACAATTTGGAGAGTTTTTAATTAGTGAAGTGATGCTGAGAGCTTGGAACATGCAGTATGCGAGCTGTATTGTGAGAAAAATGGAATCCAACAATGTAGACAACTCAAGGACATGGAGACTGCAGGCAAGCTACAGACAAAATATAAACACAAAGTAGACGGAGCTATAGGACTGTCACAAATTCATCAATTTAAAAACCAAACATTTATTTATAAAATTGTAAGAATAAGCACCGGCCGATGAGTCATATAATACAATAAAATCACATATTAGTGACACATCAACTCACAGAGACATCAGCTATCAGGTTTCAACAGCAATTATGCATCAAATATACCTGGCCTCTAGCATAAAAAAATTATATATATATATATATATATATATATATATATATATATATATATATATATATATATATATATATATAAAAATAAAACTTTCTCCAGAAATCATATGTTATCAGGGCTGCCACTAGGAATTTTGGGGCCCAGGACTGTTTTCCAGTCTGGGGGATAGATTTATTAAGCTCGGTGAAGTGATAACCTGTCTGGTTTTTATCACCGGCCAATCAGCTGATACCTGTGAAGTTAAAGGATTGGTTTGAAAAATGATAGGTAGGAGCTGATTGGCTGGTGATAAAAACCAGACAGTTTATCACTTCACCGAGCTTAATAAATCTACCCCTGGGCCCCTCTGCCCCTTCACTTACCGCCCGACTCCTGCTCCCTCATCCCGTACTGCTGAACTCAGCAGGTTCCAAAGCACAGTCTTCTTCAATGCAGGATACCTGTGGCCAATTAAAATGCAGTACCGTCTGGTGATCCAATCAGGGCTCGTGCACTGGAAGCCGCTCTGATTGGCTAACGGTACACTAGCTCTGATTGGCTCAAAAGCCGGTGCAGCATTTGAACTGGCCACCGGCGTCCTGCATTGAAGAAGCTTGTGCTTTGTTCGGTGCACCGAGCGCAGGAAGCACAGCAGAGGCAGTCAGGGGGGAAGGTTGTGGTGGGCAAATTGAGCTGCCTGAGCCCTTCCAGAGGCTGGGGCCCGGGACAGCTGTACCCACAGCAACCCCCTATCGGCGGCCCTGTATGTTATACTGGGTTAGGCATCCACTCAAGCAAGATGGGTTAGTAAGCAGGTCCAGTATGGCAATAATGGGTTAAGTTCAGTGTAGCAGCAAGTTAGTGCTCATTCATTCAGGTAAGAGCAGTCTCAGTGTTAGAATTTATAGCTGCAGGGTCACAGACTTAACATATACACTGTATTTATTGCCAATGATATGCTGGCATCAATTAGACATCCATCCATGCAAAATATAGCAGCAGATCAGTAAGGCAGATGAAGAGGTTCTATACATTTCCAATGCACCAGCTCAGTTTAGTTGACTATATATAATAAAAACCTGTTACACGGAATCATCATTACGCGCTGTCACCAAATCCAGGTTACCTGTTATAGATGATCCTAGACAGAACAAAGGCGATGCCTGTCACATTACTTTACTGGATTATAGATGCCTGCTTGCAATTACTAAATACATGTGTCTGATCCTTCATGATTCTTTCTATAATATATCCAGCAGAGGTGTTAATTCTAAACTATAGGTGCTTCTACGCATTGCATAAGACACACGTGTAACACCCGATTGTCAGCATTTCATTCTCCATTATTTACGCCAAGGATTTCAGTTTGCACATCTGTGAAACATCCACAAAGCATACTCATGAGCCCCTTTGTCTGGATACATACTGATTTATGCAGAAAGTTATGTAAGAAAAGTATGTATAATTCAGGCAGTCATACAATGGAAGTTTCATGTACTTCAGGCCCCTGGACCATTGGCGCAACTCCCAGAGACAGTGGAGGCACTGGCAGCGGGACACCAGCTGTCAAAGGGGCACCATAAAAGAAAGATTGAGGATGTTGCTGAACTAAGAAAGATCTCTCTGTACTCATTTCATAGAGCAGTGATTTGCAAACTTTTTTTGAATCGTGGCACCCTAGAGCATTGTTATATTTTTAGGGTCCCCTAGTACAAAATTGAGAAAACAGTAATAAATTAAGTAAAATGTGTGAATATGTCTTTCTTATGTTCAGTTATGTAGTGAATGACAATATTTGCTTATGTTTGCTTATTTTTTGATTGGAAGCCACAAGCACTTGTTTGCCTATCACATTGATTAAATAATTCTAATTTGTCTTGGATCACCAAAACAAGGCACCCCTGCAAATACCCCAAGGAACCCCAGAGATTTACTACAGCCATTGCTGACTACTGTCCTTGTTCCATACCTCCCAAATGTCCCACTTATTGCAGGAATATCCCAGATTTTGGGAATTTTTTTGGGCAGTTGGGAGTCCCGTCCCCCAAACCCCCCCCCCCCCCCTTGTCACTCATGAATAGACACTGTCTATTCCTGCAGCCAGGGGGGCTGGGGGCATAGCCAGCACAGCAGCAAAAATGGGGGCGTGGCTTCACGACAGCGCCATGAGTACAGGCCATGACCCTGCCTGCTAGGCCACGCCCCCAAAATTTTAACCGGTG
Organism: Crinia signifera; assembly: GCF_055691185.1. Taxonomy (NCBI): domain Eukaryota; kingdom Metazoa; phylum Chordata; class Amphibia; order Anura; family Myobatrachidae; genus Crinia; species Crinia signifera. The sequence continues at coordinate 293,966,124 of NC_139220.1, read as the reverse complement.
ACATATGCGCACGCACTGTGCCTCCTTTCAGGCATCAAATCTTGGGAGGTATGTTGTTCACAAACGCCCTTTGCAGCCCCTTTGAGCTGAAGAGTCTTTTAATGTACAGTATGATAAAAGATGACAGTGAGGTGCAGCTCTGCTGTTGTGCCATAACAGTATATGAGGAAAGAAACAAGATTGGCCGGTAATAAAAACCAGACAGTTTATCACTTCACCGAGCTTAAAAAATCTACCCCTGAATGAGCTATTTGGGGGGGCACCAATACTTATCTTGCCTCCGGGCAACTGGGATGAACTTACGCCACTGGATGTCAGCATATGTGCAACATATTTGCCTGCTACCTTCTCTCAGAGAGGAGACTCTTAGCTGCACGTCAAGTGATGTCATCAAGCCACACCCATATCACAGTAAAGACCCCTGATTGGGTATGACATTGGGTAGACCCAATTTCAGTGGGACTGAGTGTTGTACTCCAGACATACAGGTGCCCGGGACCGCTGTTAGCTTGACTCAAGGTGCAAGCCGCTCCCCTCACCATGGGCGCACTGCCGCTGACTGCAGTGCTTACAGGCAGAGCATGCTGTCATTCAAGTGTAACAGCGCACGGGGAAGCTGGGGACGCCCATTGCTAGAGATGTGGAGCGCAAGGGGACAAACAGCCTGAGGGCTGTTGGGACAGTTGCACAAATGACATGGGAACCTTGGAATCCTGGGGCCCCATGGCAACTGCCCATTGATCCCAATGGAAAAAACAGCTCTGAGTACAGCATATGTCTAAAGCATTGGGTTTGAAACACAATATATACAGCAGTAATCTGCATTTGAACAAAGAACTGTCTCATGGTGGCATCTCCACACATCTGTACCACAGACACAGCAGGACTTCTCTTGAGCATTCAGAACAGTGGTGGTCACAAGGCACCTGGGTCGATACATGGCTAGTGTAGTGAGCCATGTCGGTGGACACGGTGCACTAATTGAGAGTTCACATGCTCAGGTGTTGACATTGACACTAAAAAAACATGAATAACTCATGTCATGTCAACTTTTTCATGTGTCGACCTTTTATACATGTGTGGACGATTTATCTACATCGACCCTGTGAATGTTGACCTTTTGGTGTCAAGCTAATGACTGTTGACCTAGACACTATTGACCCTTACCATAACCATATGTAGATGGCAATTACAGAAGTAATGGATCACTGCTGTTATCTTTGCTAAGATACCGGAAACAAAAGAAAAATATTTTTTTTTACTATTTGAAAAAATATACAGTTATTCCGTAACAGTTATTAAATCTATACTTCTTAACATTCTTTATCTTTTCAGCGAGTGCAAGCGAAAGTCCAGTTCTAGGCTGCCAGCTCCGGAGCACCCGCGTAACCACCGTTCCGGGTCATGCATACGGAGATCCCCTGAGACTGGCCCGCCAGCTTGCTACATCACCGTTCCGGGCCAGTAAAATTGAGACAATAGTGTCCCTATACTGTCGGTGATTTTCTATCGCTCCGATAAGCTTAATAGAAAATCATTTTTATTGCAGGAACGTAATAATTCTCCCCCTACTGTATGTTGCGTATTGGTAAATAGCAGAAATAATATTTTACTTTCCTCGCCGATTCCTCCTCATTCTTATTATTCGTCATGTACCTGTATTGGTAGAGACACAACAGGTCAGCGCACAGAATATTGGTCCTATTTACGCCCTGAATCCCCCAGTGTCGGCTGCACATTAAGGATTCATAGCTCCTAAGCTGCCAGCTGCTTTCTTACTCTGAATCAGGAACTGCGGCCAGACACACTCCTGCTGGAGCTGCACAAATTTAATAATCCTGAAAATTGATTAAGTATCTCGGCTGTGGCAAAATGCCTTGAGTGGGAGTAGGGACATCGTGAGGTCAGGGACAACTTCTGGAAATCCTATTTTTAAAAGATAAGGAACAAATCCATAATGTATAATAACTGTTGAGTCCTAGCATCAACACATCTTTTCTTCTTTACCCCAGTGCATAAACAAATAACAGCTGCCATCTGAATAGAACAGTGATATAATATAAAAGTGATATTCTACTGTACGTACAATATAAAACTATGTAATGGGCAGGCTAAAATGATGCTGCATTATATATATTGGTACTGGCACATGTAAGCTCACCAGTCCCCGCCATGCTGGACCACTTTTAATGTCTCCTCTCCGGGAGAAGCCTGAAGAGGATACTGTCAGCAGCACTTTGGGAGGGGCGGGGCCTGATGTAGACATCATCAAGCACTGGGGGGGGGGGGGGCGTGTATTCGCTGGGGTGGCATCACAAGACTTGGAAAGCTGCAAGCTGTCCTTTGTGATTGTTTGCATCCATACAGCATTGCTAGATGTAGCTATGCTTGCAATGAGTGGCAGGATGCATCCTGCCCTATGTCTTATGTCACATTGTTGTGCTTTAGATGATATTATACTAAACTGTAGTCCCCTCGTTCATTTTATGTCACATTGCAGTGCCTCCGTCTCATATTTTGCCACGCTGTAGTGTTCACTCACTGTTCATACAGTATAAGGAACTATCAGGCATCCTTTTTACCTTGAGGTCAGTGAACATCCCCTGAGGAATTATTTAGGTACTTGTGTCCTAGCACCGCGCCCATCTCGTTGATTGTATGCATTAAGTTTAAGGTACTTAAGGCATGCAATCAACGCGATGGACCTGATTTTCTGTCACTCAGCAGTTAATTTGCTGGTGAAAGAGAAAATCGCGTTGATCGCGGCCCGTTATAATGAGCCGCGATGCGACCGACGCGATTTTCCCATAGAGAATAATGTTAAATTATTTCTAAAGTCAATATCGGGTTGATCGCGTCGGTCGTGGGCCATTATAATGGCCCGAGATGCGATCCACGCGATTTTACATAGGGGAAAATGGGAAATGGGCCAATTTCTCATTGAATATGGTTACAAAGTATGGTTACTGCCCCCCCCCCCCATTATTAACGTCAACCCGAAGCATTGCGAGCGGCGGCGGTACGCGTCCTCCGACCTTTTCATACCCCCACTATCCACGTCTGCATGGAGTTGATTTTATAAAGTGAGGCGAGCGCAGCGAGCCACCGAGCCTGAAGCGTGGCGAGCGGACGCGTATACCTGTGAAGTTATGTGCATGCGCTCGCCACGCTTCGGGCTCGGTGGCTCGCTACGCTCGCCACACTTTATAGAATCAACTCCACGCCGACGTGGATAGTGGGGGTATGAAAAGATCGGAGGACGCATACCGCCGCCCCTCGCCGGCTCGCTGCACTCGCCATGCTTCGGGTTGGCGTCAATAGTGGGGTGGCGTTAACAATGGGGGGGCATTTCAAACATGAGGGGGGGTTTGCTATTAAAATGGGGGGTTTGGTTTTTTTTTTACATTGAAATCAATGTAAAATCGGGTCTCTGGGACCATTTTACATTGATTCCAATGTAAAAATTGGGTCGATCGCGTCGCATGCGATTTGGTTGGCATGCGATGTGATCGACGCAATTTTTCCGACCCGATCAATACAATCAAAATCGCGGGCGCCGTGCTAGGAAACAAGTACCATTATTTATTTTATTTTTTTACAGTCAGTGTCTCAGTTCATATTATGCCACATTACAGGCCATGTTCATAGCATTAAAACATCCACTACACATATCACTCACTGATTAGTGAGCCCACAGATGTGATCCATAGGACTGCATGGTGCAGATACTCTGGAATGGGTCACAGCTTGTCTTAGAGTCACAATCAAGTTAAATTTGCAACCAAGGCCTGTGATCCAGGCACGTCTATATGTTGTGCAAGTAATTCACAGTCTGTAGAATGTATGAGGCTGCAATCCTCCAATGCAGAATCACCAATCACTGCAGCTGACATGACTGCACTATTCACAAGAATGCTTGCCATAGTCCCCTGTAGCATGATGTAACAATGTAGCAAACTGTAGCAGTTCTGTGTGTCTACAGAACACTGGCCCTTATTCTGATCGGTGCGGCCGGATCCGATTATGCGGCCAGGACCGTGCGTGCGAAACCCCGCCTTCCATACGGATCGCCAACTCCGTCCGTACGCGGTAAGATGCTGGCCGAACAGACCGCACGTGTATTTATCACGGAATACGCCTCCTCCATCTAAGGGAACCTCCCCCATCATTCGATGGTCGCAGACCATCGAATGCTGGACCGAGTGTTCCACCAGCTCCCGCAACCTGAGACCACACGGGCATTTCTCTGTGCAAAAGCAGGGATCTGGGCGGGCAGCTGACATCCGGCGATGTCATATGTCCGCCCCCTACACGTGCGTCACGGCCGCATTACCATACGTACGCCCAGCGTTTTCATGGGAACGCCCATGAAATGTGGGGCGTATGCATATGGTAATGAGCCCAAATAGCCCGACACGCCCCTCTCCACCCCCTGTTCGGAGTGTTCACATATCATGCGGGATTCGGCCGTACGCCCCGCTCGCACATGCGCAGATATAAAACATCGGCGGGCCGAACGCACGCGGATATATCCGCACCGATCAGAATAAGGGCCACTGTATCAATGTATGCAGTAACCAAAATTACTGCACTCTGCCTCTGCACATGTGCAGTAGCACATCAGGTTGTCAGACAAACCTCCCTGCAGACTCTCTGTCTTATGGCAGTTAGCTGAGAGAATTTTTTTGTTTGTTTTCTTGTCTACATGACCCCCCTCCTTTCAGTCACCAGTCTCGGTGTATAAATTGATTTGAGCAGCTTCCAATTTGTGCAGTTTATGGTTTGTGCAGAGTTGGATGTAGCTTGAGAGGCCTCTGAGTCAGCAAATGGGCATAATTACACTATGCTTATCAGCAGCTTGGTAGTGTGCTTATTTTTAAATATATATATATATATATATATATATATACATAGATGCGGAAGCTGAAATTGATAAAATGGTAAAAAAGTTTTTGTGCAGAGGCTATAGTCTTTGTGATCTTCACAAAGCTAAAGCCAAAGCACTCTTGATACCCAGAGAAGATACACTGAAACCCAAAGAGAAAAAAACACTCACTAACAAAATTCCATTTGTACAATCGTACAACCCTGCTGCACAATCTATCACTAAAGCTGCTAAACAACTGTGGCCCATTGTGACTAATGATCCTGATCTCAAGCCGTTTGCCCGTCACCAGTTACTCCCTAGCTATAGACGACAGCGCAATTTGAAGGACATACTAGTGCATAATGATATTTCCAATGTGAATGTCAAAATGCCGGGTAACTTCTTACATCGCAAACCAGGCTGTTACAAATGTGCCAAGTGCACTACATGCAGCTATCTTGAAACAGGAGATAGCTTCCCTCACCCGCACACGGGTAAGAGGATCAGTATCAAACAAGTGTTGACATGTGTGTCGACCCATGTGATATACACCATTACCTGCCCGTGTGGTCTTGTCTATGTGGGCAAGACCACCTGCCAGTTTAAGACTAGAATGGCGGGACACAGATCCACCATCAGGGCAGCTCTGGAAGGGAAAAGTGGTCCCATCGAGCAGCCGGTGCCCCGTCACTTTAGGGAATTCAAACACAACCTAGCTATGTTACGTTACAAAATGATAGATCAGGTGCCCATGAATCTCAGAGGGGGTGATCGAGATAAACTTCTCCTACAACGTGAAACCAAATGGATCCACCGCCTAAACACTGTGCATCCATTTGGCTTGAATGAATCCTGCAGCTTCCATTGCTTTTTATAAATTGTTACTGTGTGTTTCCGTAACGTTCTGCTACATAGTTAGTAATGATTTCTATATGACCTGCTTATGCGTAGACAGTCATTTGCTAATATGTTAGACTGCCGCTGTTTAAAATGTGCATGAAATTGTTTGCATATGGTTTCCAGTTTTTAATTATTTCACGCATGTTTGTTTGTATTCACAGGTCGCCTAGCAACCAGTTCCGAAGTCCGGACGTACCGGAGGGTGCGCGTCTCAGCTGAGTGACGTCAGGAGATCCGGATGATCGGACGGTGGCTGGCGGCTGGTGCACGGGGGTTGGTGAGTGGGTTTTTTCATATGTCTATTTAAGTCTGTTTTCACTTGTACACTGGTTGAGCTTGAAAACGGTTGAATAAACCGAAACGTCGCTGTTTAAGACCGCTGTGTCTGTTCCTTATTGATTGTTAAGTCCGATGAGTGCCGGTCCTTCCAAACTGCTATATCCTGCGTGAATTCGCATAACAGGGCACCTGGGCATTTCTGGATTTTATTTACATCGAGTGCCGAATTGTCTCCCTCTCTCTGTATCTGCCGAGTCTTTGCTTACTTGGTAAATTATGGCACCCACCTTTTGAAATATCCCTCTCGCTCCAAAGACCACCCATACTGGAATTCCACCGCAGAGCAGGTAGCTCCTAATATGCAAGAACAAGCCGGGTATAAAAACGTCAACTTACCGACAGGTGAAACCCACAGCTTCTCTGATGCTGATGCTGACAGCATCCGCTTTCAAGAAAACCTTGCGGCCACAGGAGGGGCCGAACCTAATGAAATTCTCTTTGCAAAGTTGCTTAAATTAAAAAAGAGAGAAATTGACTTTCATCTGCATGGCGTAACCCTGTCTGATTATCACAGGGCCGGTCTAATTCCACGTGGTTTCAGAATTAGAAACACACCGACAATCGGGAAGCATAGCCCAGACTTCTGTCGACGCTGGGTGGCTATACTGAACAAGTGTAGTCTGGATCTGATCTTGTTGGTCATTTCAGAAGCGACCAAGGAACTGACAGACGTCAGAGAAAAGATCACTGCATTTGAACACTCGCATCGCAATACCCTGCAAAGCGATGTGGACAACAAGTGGTTAGAGAAACTTACCACACAAGTTGATACTTACAAACGCGACCTTATCAAATTCAAGAGAAATAAACTTGATACTGTACAGAAAGACTATCAAGAGCAAAAGGTATACACTTGGGTCCAGAATAATCCCACAACACGGCCACGTACTGACCGCAGACGGCAATACCGCTCACGTAGGAGGTGGGGTGATACCGATACCTCTAGTGGAGGAGCCTCCTCACAAAGCGAAAGAGAAGATACCAACAGACAAAGACCCCCTTTAGGGGTGAAGACCCGGGCCCAAAGAGTAGAGTCCGGGGACATTCTACGCGACGAGGAGGCCAGTGGGTCCGCATCCTCAAAAAGGAAAGTCACCTACAACCGGGGCAATCGGAACAAGTAGTTTTTAACTTATCTAAAAGAGCTGTGTCAACTGAAGAGATGACGGTACTGAGTAAAGGATTGTCGTTTATCCCTACACCCAAATTCGATGAGTTCACTTGGAGGGTCGAATCTTACAAATTCAACCGTAAACTGAGGCTGAAAGAATTTTTTTCCAAAAAAGTCGACACCACGTACAAGACAGATGGTGAAGGAGAGACTGAGAAGAATCCTTTCCGTCCACGATCCACGTTTGACCCTATCACTAATAACCTGTCTTTGAAAACCTTCAATAAAGTATTGGATCATCAGGCTGCCACTGAGGGTCGGCGCGACCACAAGAAGGTACCTAATTTATCGACAACAGAATTAAAATGTCTTAAAAGTCTGGGATCGGATCCTTCAATTACCATCCGCCCGGCTGACAAGGGCGGTGGTATTGTGATCCAGGACATAGAGCAATACAGAAATGAACTCATGAGACAACTAGCTGACAAGGAGGTTTATGTCAAACTTCCCTATAATCCGACATTAGAATATAATGAGCTCCTCAAACAAGTTTTGTCTCAAGCCGTCATGGAGAATAAAATGAGTAGATTGACAGCTGATGCTCTTGTTCAAACACATCCGATTGCACCAGTACTTTATTCCCTTCCTAAGCTGCACAAAGACGCAACGAACCCCCCGGGCCGCCCGATCATCGCAGCCCGGGACTCTGTGTTTTACAAAGTAGCTAAATTTTTAGACCACTATTTCCAGCCCTCGATACAAATGCAGCCCTCATACCTTAAAGACACGACCACTCTGATTAACAGACTTAAGGAACTGACTGACTTGCCCTCTAACTGCCTGTTATGTACGTTAGACATAACAAGTCTTTACACAAATATCCCACATCAGGAAGGGATAGAGGCGGCAAGACAATTCTTACAGAACAGCCCCAGTTATGATGGTCCGGACATTGAACTTTTCATCAAGTTATTGTCTATGACATTAGAATTCAATTATTTCCTTTTTGATAAGTGCTGGTACTTACAGCGCAGGGGCTGCGCGATGGGATCTTGCGTGGCCCCTGCGTTTGCGAACTGTTATATGTTCGCCATTGAGAAAGCTTTCTTTTTTGATAATCCTGCTGTGGGTGACAAGATTAGACTGTTCCTGAGATATATAGATGATCTCCTCATTGTCTGGTTGGGGACACAAGAGGAGCTTGTCGCAATTATTGATGAGATTAACACTCGCAATTCAACCATTAAATTTACTTACGAAATTAGTAAGGATAGTGTACATTATCTGGATGTACAGATTTCGTTACGAGGTAACCAGGTTAGTACCAGTCTCTTCACCAAGCCCACAGACAGAAATACGTTGCTCCATTGTTCAAGTGCACACCCAGATCCCCAAAAAAGAGGTCTCCCATTTTCGCAATTTTTGAGAATTAGACGCATTTGCGAAGATCCAGTAGATGCGGAAGCTGAAATTGATAAAATGGTAAAAAAGTTTTTGTGCAGAGGCTATAGTCTTTGTGATCTTCACAAAGCTAAAGCCAAAGCACTCTTGATACCCAGAGAAGATACACTGAAACCCAAAGAGAAAAAAACACTCACTAACAAAATTCCATTTGTACAATCGTACAACCCTGCTGCACAATCTATCACTAAAGCTGCTAAACAACTGTGGCCCATTGTGACTAATGATCCTGATCTCAAGCCGTTTGCCCGTCACCAGTTACTCCCTAGCTATAGACGACAGCGCAATTTGAAGGACATACTAGTGCATAATGATATTTCCAATGTGAATGTCAAAATGCCGGGTAACTTCTTACATCGCAAACCAGGCTGTTACAAATGTGCCAAGTGCACTACATGCAGCTATCTTGAAACAGGAGATAGCTTCCCTCACCCGCACACGGGTAAGAGGATCAGTATCAAACAAGTGTTGACATGTGTGTCGACCCATGTGATATACACCATTACCTGCCCGTGTGGTCTTGTCTATGTGGGCAAGACCACCTGCCAGTTTAAGACTAGAATGGCGGGACACAGATCCACCATCAGGGCAGCTCTGGAAGGGAAAAGTGGTCCCATCGAGCAGCCGGTGCCCCGTCACTTTAGGGAATTCAAACACAACCTAGCTATGTTACGTTACAAAATGATAGATCAGGTGCCCATGAATCTCAGAGGGGGTGATCGAGATAAACTTCTCCTACAACGTGAAACCAAATGGATCCACCGCCTAAACACTGTGCATCCATTTGGCTTGAATGAATCCTGCAGCTTCCATTGCTTTTTATAAATTGTTACTGTGTGTTTCCGTAACGTTCTGCTACATAGTTAGTAATGATTTCTATATGACCTGCTTATGCGTAGACAGTCATTTGCTAATATGTTAGACTGCCGCTGTTTAAAATGTGCATGAAATTGTTTGCATATGGTTTCCAGTTTTTAATTATTTCACGCATGTTTGTTTGTATTCACAGGTCGCCTAGCAACCAGTTCCGAAGTCCGGACGTACCGGAGGGTGCGCGTCTCAGCTGAGTGACGTCAGGAGATCCGGATGATCGGACGGTGGCTGGCGGCTGGTGCACGGGGGTTGGTGAGTGGGTTTTTTCATATGTCTATTTAAGTCTGTTTTCACTTGTACACTGGTTGAGCTTGAAAACGGTTGAATAAACCGAAACGTCGCTGTTTAAGACCGCTGTGTCTGTTCCTTATTGATTGTTAAGTCCGATGAGTGCCGGTCCTTCCAAACTGCCATATATATACATATATATACATATATATATATATATATATATATATATATATATATATATATACACGTTTGAGACCCAGGGCTGATGACTACATACAGTCAGGTCCATAAATATTGGGACAACTACACAATTTTCATATTTTGCATTCCTCCCAACTTCTTCATGTTAGGAAGAGGGACACTCGTGTGAAGGGGCGTGGCCAATAAAAATGAGGATCTGTCATATGCAAATGACGGTGTCAACAGGCCACGCCCCCATTTCCAGCCTCTGTGTCGCTGAATAGCATGCTTAAAGCGTCTATTCCCTCCAGGTTGGGGGACTCCCAACTGGCCCCCCTCCGCCTCGGGACACTGCCGGCCCCTGGAAAAATGGGACTGTTGGGAGGTATATATTTTGGGAATAGCACACCTATTTCTGAAATAGCTTTTGAGTCGATTGTCCCATTACGTTTGGTAACAAGTGGGAGGCACATATAGAAACCGTATAGAAACCGTTGCAATTCCTACACCGTTCACCTGATGTGGATGTAAATAAGCACATCTTGCTTGGTTCATTTAATGGGCTAGATTCTCTAAGCTTCAAAAGTGATAAAGTGGAGAGTGATAAACAGTCAGCCAATCAGCTCCTACCTGAAATGTCACAGACTGTGTTTGAAAAATGTCAGACAGGAGCTGATTGGCTGGTTGTTTATCACTCTCCGTTTTATCACTTTTGAAGCTTAGATAATCTGGCCCCAAATCCATTGTAATTGGTGTACAGAACCCAAAATATGAGAATTGTGTCGATATAACATCCACCTCTACTCCCAGGATGCAGCATTCTGCTTCATTCACCTTCAAAGCCTGCCCTCAGAATCCAATGAAACCTAGCAAATACATGTCTGGAGGTGGGCTTAGAAGGAGAGTTATGCCAAATGCTGGTTCCTGGGCAGTGGCAGAACTCAGGAAGACATAATATAAAATAATACAGAGCAGCTGATTGGTTGCTATGGGACACTTCTCCTCTGGATCACTTCTCCTCTCTTAACTGCTTTATACATCTACCCCACTGTACGCTTTGCCGATATGTTTTAATAGACCAAAACCCAATCTCTGGTCACCTTCTATATAATCTTTTGTTTGTAGAACATCTATTTTGATCCAGGAAACTTTGATAATGTTATGCCACTGATCCCAGGTGATGCAAGGTGCCTGTGACAAAAAAGGTCCAGAGGCTTAGCAATTTATGTTACTAAAGGAGCAGTTTGCAATATACAAAAGTTTTGGGTTTATTTGTTTCCCTCGGGGCGTTCAGTCATGTGACCCCAGCCTTATACATTCTCTTAGATTGTATGTCCATATTTTTATTATTAGAGGGATACCGTAGGTCATGACTCAAGCAATTTAAATATTCTTAAGCTGTTGTTGTCTACAGTTGGTTGTGTGGCTGTTGATTAAAGCACACTAGAATTGAAGTAATTTCAAACTGTGAGGAAAATGTACCTAGACCCAGTTCACTGTCAATTTTTTTTTTTTTTTTTCACACTGCTCCATGTGGAAATGACTTATATTACAGAGATCTGTTCTCACAAAGCCATCTTAGAGCAGTATTAACAAACGGGGAAAATCAGGGCCACTGTCTTTGTGGCGTCTGTATTTATCTTACCAGGACGGCATCCTGCAGCCTGGAGACCCGACCATTAACCGAGAAATCTAACATAATCAGTGGTGGACTTGCCTACACTCCCGGATCTATTGGGAGACTCAGGAAGATCGGGTGACCTTCCTGGTTTCGGGTGCCGGACGGGGTCCCGACAGTCGAGATCTCGACAGTCATTAACCCGATGTCGGGATCCCGACTGTTAAAACACCAACGGCCGGGTTCCCGACAGCAATTTTCCCTCGTGGGGGTCCACTGTGCCCGCAAGGGGCTTTGTTGCGCTGGCCACGCTGTCTGAGTCCGGGCAGTCGGGATCCCGACGTCGGGCTAATGACTGTCGGGATCCCGACTGTCGGAGAAACATACCGCACCCCCTGGTTTCCTGGAAGGCTAGGCTAGTCCCCCGACAGCCCAGAATCCTCAAGTTGCGGGTAAAGTGTGCGGTCTGGGCAGCCAATAACATGATTTTTGCTGAATCGCGTTATCCTAGCCATACCCCCGGCTGTATTACACTAGTAATCTCTGCATTATATAATGTGGCTACGATAACGTGTCTCGGCCACCACACCCCCCTCGCCTCCACCACCGTGACTCGTCACTTATTACTTCCCAGGCTGTAACCGGGAACAAGTTCCTACAGAAGAGGAGTGTTACAGTGGAAGGGAATACAGCGTTGAGGTCTAGCTTTTCCCTTGCCTGTAATAATAAAATGTAGGTCACTATGGGGAGAAGAGGACGGGCTAGCAAAGAGGAGTTATTGGGATGAATAGATGTGACGTCTATTGTTCCCAAACATTCCTAGTTGCAGATTCTGAAGATGTGTCCCTAGAAAAAGAAAGTCTCTTTGTCTTTATTAATAAACCCTTCAATGCAATTCCTCATTTGAATACAATTCTTGACCTATTGTCTATTCCTCTGGTTTATAACTTACAGTACATTTTATTCAAAGTAGTCTCCGAAATGGGGAAAATACTGCATAAAGAAGTTTGACAAATATGGTATTTTGGGCATTGTAGCCAGGGCTGGGGATCTGCTACGCCTTCAACTCCATTGACTCAATTCTACTACTGTCCAGCCACCGCCCCTTCATAAATGGCAAATATATATTTTGCATGTACTCTATCTAGGCTACAATGTTACCCTTAAGTCATTAAGTCTACAATACATTGATTTCATTGTGGTATTTATAGTACTTTAGGTCATGAGAGAAAAGAATATCCTACAGAATAGAAAACTAAGTCTCCTCCCCTTTATGGGGGGGGATTCAAGTGTTTTGCATACTGATGGCCACTAGATGGTGCCCAGAGGAGCAATTCAAGTGTTGGTCTGAGTCCATGCACATCCATTTGTTATGGTGTTCCATCATATTGATAGGCTAGTAACTAGTATGCAGTGGTGTCGAGAGGGGGGGAGGGTACTTTTACCCGAGCAAGGGTCTGCTGAAGGGGCCCGAGTCTCGCTCCCCCATCCCCCGTTGCAGGGAGCCAGGAAGTGAGGAGAGAGAGGACAGGCTGCTGCCGCAGCACAGCCTCTCTCCCTTAGCTGTATCGGGCAGCCTGTCCTCTCCTTCCCTCTCGTTTATTTTTTTCATGGAGTCGTGGTCATGCCCCTACCCAGAGGACACGCCCCTGCTGATAGCCCTGACCCCTCCATTTTACCGGGGCCCAGCCGACCTGTCGTTCCCTCTGCTAGTATGTAAATTAAAACTTTATATAGCTGCAAGGCAAATCTTGCTAGACATTCATCTGCAGATCTGCTTTCATTCCCTTCCACTGGTTACCTGTAATCTACCATATTCAATATAAAATACTTTTACTCACACACACACAAGGCCATAAACCAAACTACACCAACATACATCTCTTCTCTTATATGAAAATATCTCCCAACCCAACCTCTTCGCTCTTCACTAGATCTACATCTCTCATCCACATGCTTTATTTACTCCCATTCACAACTGCAGGACTTTGTTCAGGCTGCACTTGCTCTGAGAAATGACCTCCCATGCACAAAATGGGTCTGCAAGACACCGCATTGGTCAGCCCCTCTCCTCCTCAAAGATGGTGACCATATCAAACAGAACCTTTGCAAACTGTTGGGCCAGGAGAGGCAGGGGGAGGCAGAGGGTGACAGGGAGAGGCAAGAGGATACAGAGTGTAACAGGAAGAGGCAGGAGGAGGAAGAGGGTGACAGGAAAAGGCCAGGGGAGGCAGAGGGTAACAGAGAGAGGCAAGGGGAGGCAGAGGGTGACAGAGAGAGGCAAGGGGAGGCAGAGGGTGACAGAGAGAGGCAAGGGAAGGCAGAGTGTGACAGGAAGAGGGTGACAGGGGCAGCAGTGGGCCCTTTAGTCCTCAGGGGCCCACAATGCACTGTTTCTGCTGCACTAATGGTAGTTCTGATTCTGATCTCATTTACTTTATGATGCTTCTGATACTTAAACCTGCTTATAGGCATTTTAACAGATGAGGGGTTTGATGTGCAGTGAACATTTTTATCATACAGCCCCTCCTCATACCTGGCTGCTATAGTTTCCATGCGGTTGCCCCCTCCCCAATTCTGGCTTATATCGGACTATCGCTACAATATGTATTTAGAAAGATGGCACACATGTAAAAGAGGGCAAAACGCTGTGCGACCCCACCTTTCCGAATACATATCTGATAAGATGGCATTGACTACAATACGTGGAATAGGGGAGGGGGCAGCTTCATGGACATCAGCGAATCATCTCTTTGTGCAGGGCATGCACTCATTATAAATATGCAAGTGCCTCTGCTGTACCAACATTAGTTTTGTACTCCTCACCAATTATTAACTATGAACCTTATTAGAATCATATTATATGTTATTTACATAAACTCATATGGATCAGTCAGGTCAAGGGGAACCTTAACTCCACTATGCAGCTCCCCGTTTTGAACAAAACTTTATTGTTTTCAGAACAGAGACCAAACACTGCTGTGTTGGAGTGAAAAGATCATTTTATTATGTTTTTTTTTTATTATTATATATCAAAAGTAGCACTGCGAGCCCAAGTCAGGGCCACACATAAGCTTTTCAGCTTTATGGCTGCATGGCCAGCTTTGCTAGTAAGCTGAGCATCATTCAGCTGCACTGATCATTTGCGGCATGAGACAATTTCCTGAAAGGCGTCTATTAAATTATTATGATTGACCTTAACACTAACTTAACGCTATCTTACCACTAAAAATAAAGACACAGGGGTAGATTTATTAAGCTCGATGAAGTGATAAAGTGTCTGGTTTTTATCACCGGCCAATCAGCTCCTATCTGTCATTTTTTCAAACCAAGGGGGAGATTCTCTAAGCAAGAAATGCGGTAAAAACCCCGTTATCAGGTTTTTACCGCATTTTGGGATGCTGTAAGCATCCCCCCGCCGGGATAACGCGGCGGGGAGCATCGCCAGAAAAATCTGGCGATGCCCCATAGAAGCCAATGGGCTTCTACCGCATCCCACCGCCGCCCCGCAACGCCCCCCCCCCCCCCCCCCGCCGCCACGCACGGACCCCCGCCGCCCCGCATCGCCCCCTCACCTGTGTCCGGGCAGCACAGCGCAGTGCTGCCCGGACCTGTGACCTCCTCCCTGCACCCGGAAGAGGATCAGTGCAGGGAGGAGGTCAGACGCAGCAGCAGCAGCGCCGGGTGTGGGAGGGAGGGGTGAGCCGCCGGGACCTGCTGGGACCCGGCGACTCTCACCGCAAAGGACAGCTCTTAACGCAAGAGCTGTCCTTTGCCTTAATTATCGCATATGTTACAACATATGCGATAATTATAAATGCGATGGGCGGCGAAGGGGGGCGGAGATTCTTAGAGAATCTCCCCCCACGCCTGTAACTTCACAGTTAGGAGATGATTGGCCGGTGATAAAAACCAGACACTTTATCACTTCTCCAAGCTTAATAAATCTGCCCCACAGACACAACTGCATAAGTTATAAGGTCATAAAGTATTTAGTGGTATCACCCTATTTGTAAATGGATGGCAAGGAAGGCACCATAATGACCAGCTCTAGTCATTGGGTGTTAACAATGGTGGCGACTAAGATGCCCCAACTTCTAACATGGCAGCAATGAGTGTCCCATTTAGCTAATGGCATAAATCGTGCTGTGAAGGTCTCACCACCAATGTTCCCTATAATTTTACGCAGCCTGTGTGCGGCAAAAGATTTTGGCTGTGCAACTTTGGAAGGAAATTAAAAATTTTGTGCGTCACTTATACATAACTGGAAAATGACGTTCAGCATTTGTGTTAACTTTACTTCAAAATGATATTAAACATTTAAACATTCAAAACACAGCACACAATGTAGTTAATAGGTGAAACACACATTAATTGAGTCCAAACTGCAAAAAGGGACCACTGCTGCTTTGTGCGCTCTGTTGTAATGTTTGTGCGCATGCTCGTCGAGTTGTGTGCGCGCGCACGTGCGCACAGCTTAGAGGGAACACTGCTCACCACCCTTTCTATGACATGGCACGGAAACTTCAAAAGAAGTGCCCAACGTCCCCCTGTGGAGGCAGGACTCACCAGCCATCCTCGCAAAGGGGGGTAATACCGCAAAGCAACCACTTATGCCTTTACCATGACCGCCAGTCGAAAACGCATTCCCGCTGATTATAGGATTAAATAAAAAAGCCAAATTAATAGAGCAGCCAATTGGTGTGGTAGCGAATGCAAGGGTAAGGGAGAGTGGGCTTCCAGGACTCAAGAGAAAGTAGATTTATTCAAATATACCTAATATACATTGACCAAAAGCTACCGCCCCATAACTACAGTATCTAATTGGCTAGTACACAATAAAGCAAAATCTAGGACTCTAGTAATCTACCTAGCAACAAAATATATCCATTAACCAATCACAAAATTCAAAGTCTCTTAAATAATCTTGTGCTTATGCAGCCCTCGCTTTATATTGGCCTGATTTCACTGCATTGTGTTAAATAAACTGGAATGTTTGCATAATCTCAAATCAATTTGTACCCTTCACCAGAATAAATAAAATAAAATACAGGTTTACACAGATGTGGTATAGCTCACAGACAATGAGCCAGATGCACTTTGCTTCAGAAGTAATAAAATGGAGAGGGATAAACAGCCAGCCAATCAGCTCCTGCGTGACACATTTTCAATCACATCCTGTGACATGGCAGGTAGGAGCTGATTGGCTGGCTGTTTATCACTCTCCATTTTATCACTTTTGAAGCTAAGTGCAACTGGCCTAATGTCTTGGTCACCAGTCATTAGGTCAAATTAGGTCAACAAGGTCAACATTGAGAAAAGGTTGCACAAACAAAACGTTGACATGGAAAATGTCAACACATGTAAAAAAAAAAAACTCACGTCGACCGTTTCACGTGTCAAACTTTTCCATGTTGACTTTTTGACTGTCTCAACTTTTTGTCAATGTCGACACTCTGCATGTCAACCTTTTGGTGTCTACCTATTGACTGTCGACCTGGACATTGTCTGTCAGGCATATGGATACCTTAAAACGTAGTGACTTAGGCTTACTACGGTACCTGGAAGCTTTTCGCATTAATAGCTCTCTGGCTGTCCGTGGCCCTCAGCTTTGTGTCCAGGACTTTCATTAAGGACTCAGTGTTTCGCACGTACTGCAGATCTCTAAACGTTCGAAGATCTAGGACTTCCATGGACTGTGAGATATTCTGAACCTGTTAAAAGAAAAAAAAAAAGACAGAACAGAAAATTAGACCCCCGTCTATTTTGTGAACAGCGGCTTTAAATTGCTCAAGAGACGTCATTCAATGTCAGACTTAGCTGCTGTAAGCCGCGCGCCTCAGCTTAGATTATTATCATGTTTCCCTTTCCCATGTACACAGCACATGTGGGATCTCTAAGGGCCCTCACCCACTGGCATTGTGCTAAACTCCAGTGACACCACATGTCAGATGTTATCATGTTTGACACAGAGCGGATATACTGGCATGCGTAGTGGGGGTGGGGTTAGTGTCTGTGGAGAACACGTAACTGAGGGTAATCCTCCGCTGTCTCTAATGAGTTCAACTGTGGTAAATTTGCATTTATTTTGGCAGCCGTGTATAGAAGGCCTTATGCTTGTCACACAAGTGGTAAATGATTAGGCTAACATCAATTTACATCAGTGGCATACCTCCCAACTTTTGACCTGAAGAAATAGCGAGCGCCCGAAAAGGGGGTGTGGCGTATGCAAATGAGGGCGCGGCTTATGCTAATTAGTCGCAACCTCATTTTCATACGAGAATAGACGCTGTGCGCATGCGCACAGCGTCTATTCTACTAGATTGGGGGGTCTCCCAACTGCCACCCCCCGCAGCGGGACAATGCCTGCCGCGGGTGGGACAGAGGGACAGGACCCGAAAATCGGGACTGTCCCTCTAAAATCGTGACAGTTGGGAGGTATGCAGTGGTGTCAAACTCATGGCCCTCCAGCTGTTGTGGGAGTACACATC
The DNA here is from genome assembly GCF_055691185.1 of Crinia signifera. Classification (NCBI taxonomy): domain Eukaryota; kingdom Metazoa; phylum Chordata; class Amphibia; order Anura; family Myobatrachidae; genus Crinia; species Crinia signifera. The sequence continues at coordinate 293,948,053 of NC_139220.1, read as the reverse complement.
CCAGCATGCCCTGCCACATTTTTAGCAATCCATTATATAAAATCTGTGGCAGGTCTTGCTGGGAGGTGTAGTTCCACAACAGATGGAGGGCTATGAGTTTGACACCACTGATTTAAACCAAATGAGATGAAAATTGTGAGAATTCTTCCTACCAGCATAGATGGCAAAGTACAGTAACTGCATATCCAACGTGATGCCAAAGTCCTGTGATAGCTATTACAAGCCGGGTAAGGCAAATACAATGTGCATCCTCCCACTCCCAGCAATCAGAACAATCTGTCTGGATGCCACCTGTGTGGCCAATATTAACCCTTTGAGTGCCAAAATATCTGAGAGAGGTTCAAAGTATCCGCTAAAAATGCCAGCGTTGCTCACATTTGTTATATAAATTCAAATTAAAAAAAAAAATTCTAAAACAAAGATTATGGGCCAAACATTATAAGGTGCGGGAATCAGAAAACGGGAGATTTTGGGAGAGTTTTCCCAATTTTTTTAAAGCTGCAATCACTTTCACTGCAAAATCAATCTGGTAAAAGATTGCCGCTTTTTTTTTTAAAAAAAAGGGAGAACTCCCCCAAAATCTCTCACCTGCTGATCCTCACACCCTATTACATTTGGTCCCTATATTTCCTACATACAGTAAGATAAACATTACAGGTCGTTATGATGAATAAAAATGTTTGCTATGCAAGTTTCACAATTTTTTTTACATATTCACTTGAGGGTGCAAAGGATGAGAGGCTCTCCCTCCTCTCCTCTCACCTCCTCCTCTGCCTCTCTCCCGCTCACTCCTCTCCTTTCCTCTGTCTTCTTCCTCTCGTTTTCTCTCCTCTCCCATCTCCTGGTTTTTCACTCTCTCCCTATCCCCTCTCTCTCTCTCTATCTTACCTCCATCTCCCTCTCTATGACAGTCTCCCCCTCACCCTCTACCTGCTGTTGTCTCTCTATATCTCCCTGACACCATCTTTATCTCACTCTCTCCCCCTTTCTCTCACTATGATCCTCTCTATGCCTTTCTTTCCCTGACATCATATCTTGCTCCCTGTCTCCCCCTTTCTCTCAATCACTCTTTCCTTGAAACCCACTGTCTTCTCGTCTCTCCTCTTTTTTTCTCCCTGAACCTCTCTCTCATTCTCTCTCTCCTCCTTTCACTCCCTGACACACTCACTCCCTTGCTTCCCTCTTTCTCCCTCCCTGAAATTATTTCTCTTTCATTTTTTCTCTGTCTATACCTGGTCGAACACCTACCTCTCTCTCTCTCTTTCTATCACTCCTCTCTCTTTCTCTTGTTCCCTCTTTATCCTTGACGCCCTCTCTCTCCCTGACCATCCCTTTCTCACCCCTCAGGGAACGGGGGGGGGGGGGGGCGCTGTTTATCGCCATCTACACATATTATTGTTATTGCAGGGCTCCCTGCTGTATTTTTTTCACAATTCCCCTCAGTGCTTAGCAACATAGATTGTGACAGCAGATAATAACCATTTGTTCCGTCTATTCTGACCCTTTGTTTCAAGAAGATCCCCATTACAAGAACAGGAAATGCAATCTGCATACTTGAAATATTAGAAGTAAAGCGCTTGGAGTAGTTTTAAATGCAAATCGCTCTAAAAGCCATTTAAAAGATTCAGGTGATACTAATATTATGTGAAATGGGTGTGAAAAAGTAAAAAGATATATAATTTTGATGAATATTCCCATATAGCCATAGAAATCTGCAGCGAAGAACTGCACAGAAAAGTCATTTTGAAATTGTAACCTAAGTATAGCACACATAAATGAATCTGGGTCAATACTAATTATTTTCTTGTAATCCATCTGAAATGAGTGCTATGCAGATTTTATAAAGGGATGGATATTTAACTGGTTGCCCAAGAGAGAGGAAAAGGTTTGAGGATTTCTAGATAATATCTTGAAATGCTCCTAATTTACATTAATTAGAGTTGAGCGAGTCAGATTCAGGTTAATCCGATAAATGTGAGTTTTATATATCCACACTGAGCCACCAATTGACTCATAATAGCCTGCAGTCTTCAACGCTGGAAAGTAAACACAATGAAATTGTAACATAATGCATCCCTCTCACATCTCTATGCATAAACAGCCTGATTCAGGGCTGGCGCCGTTCCGAGGGTGTTGGTCTGTGCATGTGTGTATTCGCCGATCAGCGGTAGAAGCCAGTTCAGACTGATGTAGGGTACACACCAGGACGACCCGCTCACGATGCACATCGTGAGCGGGTCGTCAGTGTCTCGTCCGACCCGCTCACGGTGATGCGGGGGGGCACGACCTGCTCACGATGTGCACCGTGAGCGGGTCAGATCCGCACCCGGCTGTATGGTCGTCATTGAGATTCTACCTGCAGGAGGTAGGATCTCAATAACGACCGACCGACCCATGGGACCGCGCATCGGATCGGTATCGGTCCACACCAGGACAGAAAAGGGCCCAATCACCACCCAATCTACATCCAATTGGTCGGAATTGGATCTAGATTGAGGGGATCGGGCCCTAGTCGTCCTGGTGTGTACCCAGCATGACTGTTTTCTGCGAATGGCAGAACAATCATTTGATGATGAGCCACCATCCAATGATTTTTCATCCAGGTGGACGCATGCAAGGGGATGTGTGTTTGTTTAGGCGGTGCTTACCCGCTTGCTAGGCAGCACATATACACTGCCTTGCGAGCGGGTCTGAAGCACAGCTACAAGAAGTCGGTACATGGAACACATGGTAATACTGGACCATGGGGAACATATTTGCTGAGCTGCCGCGTGTTTCAGTCGCGACCGGGGGTCCTGGCACCCGGGCCATACCTGGTGGTCTTCATCGGCCGATAGTGCTCACTGCATCTCTGTGTTGGGGGGGCGCAGCACCTCCCACCTCTGTCCGGGTGTTGTTGACGTCCTGCAACAGGCGACACTCAGCGCTCTTCATCCTCCAGCCTCCTTCCCCTCCATCTGTCTCCAAAACCCTCCAGTCCTCTGCCTCTGCCACGCTTCTCTGGGGGTCAAGGATGGGGAGCTCCATGTTTGGGAGCTCCACGTGTATGCAAGCTTTTGCTCGCTATACCCCACCACCACCACCACATTAAAAACCCAGTGTGCGGGTTTTCCTCCATATCAAAATGCGGTAAAACCCCCGATAGCGGGGTTGAGGCAATGCAGACATAATTCAAGGTGCACCATGCACTTCCTGCCCAGGATTGTATGGAGGTGATCGCTGAGCATTGGCTAGTGCTTATTTACCATGTATGCCGTGCAAACTGCCAGTCTTCCCCATTGCAGCTGGGAGATAATGGCCTTTGGCCATTTTCCAACACACTTTGGCTTCATTAAAGATGTGATGTTTCACTTTTTCAACAATTAACCTTCACTTAATTTAAGTGGAAATGTCTTGGGAACAGTAGGACAGCTCAAAAGATGCAGATCTGCTTTTCCCAAAATACATTTTTATTTACAGCTGCAGCCAGTGCGATCCCAAAAATAGTTTATTCGATCTTGTGCCGTCACAACTTAATTTTACCCAGTAGTGCTAAAACAGTGTCTGAGATGGTGTGAAATATCACTTTGTAATAATTCTCGCTTTATCTGCGCAATGCTGCCAGGTTCTGTCAGGTGACTGTTGCGTGCAATTATATAATAAAAAAAGTTTGATGACAATTTGTTCTACAGGATCTGAAACGTTGCTCTCTCTTTATACAGGTGGGAATCAACATGTGCATGAGATGAATAACGAGGATTGAAGGCTGAATAAGAACAATGGTACATAAGCACTTAGGGTTGTGAGTGAAATATGGCAAAAATTGTATAATGGCTCTCCTACTTCAATTGACAGTATTTAATTGAGTCTGCTAGGAAGTGTTTAGCCTATGTGATAGGGACAGCATCGTTCCACGGGAAGTTAATATGGAACAGCAGGATCAGGATTTTGAGCACTAGCAGGACTGATTAGATCCAGTTCAGGTTTTTCTAAGATCTGATGTGACTAATTAACAACAACTGTTGTTTCCTGTTAAATGTCTGTTTGGAGCAAAGTTTCATGGTTCCCAATGCCAGTTATACCCCTTTCACATCAGAAAATGCAGGGACCGGGTTGGCCCCTTCCACACCAGAGTAGTCCCTGCATTTTCTGGTGTGAGGGATAAGGCAGCAGGAGGAGGGTAAGTGGGATGATGCTGGTCGGGCCAGCCAGGGATTGGCTCAGGGTGGAACTATACCCTTATAGTCACCCGGCGGCTTCCCCCAACGGCGTGAGGGGAGAGAGACTGCAGGACTCAGTGCTCTCCACCTGGCACTGCGACCTCCACCAGAAGCTACAGGCCGGACCCCCCTCTCTGGAACCCACCCCCCAACAGGCATGACCTCCCAAATTGGAACCCGCACCACCCTCACATGGATTAATTCCCCTGGGGCTGGCACCCTGGCTGCCACCATCTCCCAACTCCACAGAACAACTGCGGTGAGTAGAAGCCGGGAAGCCAGTTTGGCCACTTTCACACCAACCAGTAACCCGGGCTGGTCACGGGAGCAACCCTGCTAACTGGCAGGGTTGAAATCCCGGCAAATTTACCCGGGAACCTTTCACGCCATAGCCCAACCTGTGAATTTGGGCTGGTTTATTTCCTGCCAATTGGAGACATGGATGCCGCCATGACAGTCCCAGTCAGCTGTTCATCTGCGAACCAATCCAAACACCCACTGCTGTCATGTGACTGAACTCTCCAATCAGCTGTTTCTACCAGGGGTATAAATCCCATGAGCCAAAATTACCCAAATTGCCAGTGATTTGTTGTCTAATCCGGCTAATCCCAGAGTGTGTGTACAAGACTAGCGCAGTTTCAATCTACAGCACTCCCTGGCTTCCAAAGCTATCCTGAAGGACTGCCTGCCTTGCTTTCCAGCATCTATGCCAACTTCATGAAGTTATCCTGAAGGACTGCTCCTGTAGTGTCCCTGCAGTCTCCATTGCTTCACTGGTACCAAACTCCAGTGTTCCTGAAAACCTGCAGATATGGGGGAGAGGGTGTGTCATTCGCACAAGACAGAGATAATAACCGGACCCCTAATATGTCCTCTGTTTATTGTATCTGTTATTTCTAGGAACAGGGGTGTGCTACCTTTGGATACGGAAGAATTGGAAGAAAGAGAAGAAAAAGAGTGTCCTTTTTGTTGGTGCACCTCTAATTAACAAACATAAAAATTAACCTTTATTGATTTATATTTAAAAGGCTGCGAAAATTATTTAAAAAACATACATCGACATATACAGTTGGGATGACACACATAAAACAAAGGTGGCGGGCAGGGATTGCTCTGTGTTCAGTCTTTAGTCAAAAAATATGTAGGGTGTTTTTGAACAGTGTGTAGATAAGCCGATCCGTGCAGTGGATTGGAAGTTTAAATACTTGTTCCAATCTCTTCCTGCTGCCTGGATACGTATACCCACTTATCTGGACTGGGTAATCATACCCCAGTATGTCACAGCTAACTTCAATTGATTTTTCATGTGTGGAAAGTAAAGGTTGTCACCCTTATGTTGCACCCTGTATGGTGGGGTGCACACTGGTAAATCAACCCTGGTCTCCCAGATGAGAGTGGGCTGGGGTGTCACTCTATTGACCCCAATATTGAGCCCAACTACAGACTATCCTGGCACCGTCTCTGTTTGTCACTCAAACTGCCACCATGTATGGTAATCTGCAGAATGGCGAGCTAAGCAGAGCACAGTGTCTCAGCACCGGATGAGTTAATGGGACCAGCTCCATTACTCATGAATACTGCCACCATAAATGGTAATCTGCAGATAGCTAAATTTAAACAAAGCACATAGCTCTCCAAATGGTTAAGCGGGGTGTCACTCTGTAGAATGTCAGAGGGACCTCAACCCCTGGAGACAGCCCTTCTGGAGGCTGTCTCAGCACCAGGTAAGTCTGTGGGAACTGCTCTGTTTCTCAACACTACTGCCACCATAGATGGTAATCTGCAGATAGGTGAGTTAAACAAGGCAGAGTTACCCCTCATGGATATTAGAAGGGGTGTCCCTCTGTGTAGTATCTGGGGAACCTCAACCCCTGGGGACACGTTTCCGGGTCTCACACTGGGGGCACACCAAGTAGTTAGAGCCCTTACAAGGGCTTTAGTGACAAAGTCACTGCTGGAACACACAATCAAAATGCAATATATAGAAAACAAAGAAAAGAGCAATAACAACTGCCTGCGCACCGCTAGCCGGCACGCGGCCCTGAGGAAGCTGAACTGCGAAGCGCGTGCTGGCTAGCGGTGTGCGGGCAGTTGTAATTGCTCTTTTCTTTGTTTTCTATATATTGCATTTTGATTGTGTGTTCCAGCAGCCCTTGTAAGGGCTCTAACTACTTGGTGTGCCCCCAGTGTGAGACCCGGAAACGTGTCCCCAGGGGTTGAGGTTCCCCAGATACTACACAGAGGGACACCCCTTCTAATATCCACGAGGGGTAACTCTGCCTTGTTTAACTCACCTATCTGCAGATTACCATCTATGGTGGCAGTAGTGTTGAGAAACAGAGCAGTTCCCACAGACTTACCTGGTGCTGAGACAGCCTCCAGAAGGGCTGTCTCCAGGGGTTGAGGTCCCTCTGACATTCTACAGAGTGACACCCCGCTTAACAATTTGGAGACCTATGTGCTTTGTTTAAATTTAGCTATCTGCAGATTACCATTTATGGTGGCAGTATTCATGAGTAACGGAGCTGATCCCATTAACTCATCCGGTGCTGAGACACTGTGCTCTGCTTAGCTCGCCATTCTGCAGATTACCATACATGGTGGCAGTTTGAGTGACAAACAGATACGGTGCCAGGATAGTCTGTACTTGGGCTCAATATTAGGGTCAATAGAGTGACACCCCAGCCCACTCTCATCTGGGAGACCAGGGTTGATTTACCAGTGTGCACCCCACCATACAGGGTGCAACATAAGGGTGACAACCTTTACTTTCCACACCTGAAAAATCAATTGAAGTTAGCTGTGACATACTGGGGTATGATTACCCAGTCCAGATAAGTGGGTATACGTATCCAGGCAGCAGGAAGAGATTGGAACAAGTATTTAAACTTCCAATCCACTGCACGGATCGGCTTATCTACACACTGTTCAAAAACACCCTACATATTTTTTGACTAAAGACTGAACACAGAGCAATCCCTGCCCGCCACCTTTGTTTTATGTGTGTCATCCCAACTGTATATGTCGATGTATGTTTTTTAAATAATTTCCGCAGCCTTTTAAAAATAAATTAATAAAGGTTAATTTTTATGTTTGTTAATTAGAGGTGTACCAACAAAAAGGATACTCTTTTCCTGAAAACCTGCACTCTGGTGTCCCCGTAGTCTCCATTGCTTCACTGGCATCAACACCAGTGTTCTGGGAAAAAATACACTGCAATATCCCTGCAGTTTCCATTGCATCACTGACATTAAACCCCAGTGATCATTAAAAACTTGCACTACAGTGTCCCTGCAGTCTCCATTGCTTCACTGGTACCAAACCCCAGTGTCCCTGAAAACCTGCATTGTGTCCCCGCAGTCCCCATTGCTTCATTGGCATCAAACTCCAGTGTTCCTGAAACGTACACTGCAGCATCCCCGCAGTATCCATTGCTTCTCTGGCCTCAAACCCCAGTGATCTTGAAAACCTGCACTGCAGTGTCATTGCAGTCTTCCTTGGTTTGCTGATACAAAACCTCAGTGATCTTGAAAAACATGCACTGTGGTGTTCCTTCAATTTTCATTGCATCACTGGTGCCAAACCCCAGTGTTCCTGAAAACCTGCACTGCAGGGTCCCTGGGACCCTGACCTTGCAGTCTAACCAGAAACTAATTTATAGAAAAATTGAAGTGTGACAGACTTTGGATGGGAGGGTTCTAACATCTGTCGCACATTAGGGATGGCCATCGACCATCGATGATTCAAAATCATTGATGGTTTATGGCCAATGTTGAATACTTTTGCCATCGATGGGAAGAACCAGATGGTTTCCCTCCATCGATGGCACAGCAAAAGAGATGTTTTGCTTTTTTTCCCCAAAAAGTCGAAACACGGAGCATGGCTCCGCCACCCGACACCTGCAAAGCCCCGCCCCCGTGTTTTCATTGGCCCAAAGGCCAATCAGTAAAAAACAATGGATGACCATCGATAGATAAAAACATTGATGATCATTCATTGGATAGTTTAACACTATTGATGGCTAGTTGCAATATTGCCATCAATGGCAACCCTACCGCCCATCGTTGCCGGCTGCCTCATTCTTACTAATCGCATATGCTCTAACATATGCGATTAGTAAAGCAAAGGACAGCTCTTGGGATAAGAGCTGTCCCTTGCAATGCAGCGCAGTCCAAGGACTTCCAGATCTGAGACCCGTGAGACCCTGTGCACATATGAAGAGTGACGGCCATCGGCAGCACAGTGGAGAGAAGCCTGGGGAATTTTACCGCATTTTTGTATTAGTGCATTCCAACCTTTGTCTTAAATGTTCTGTAGTTTTATACTGATAGTTCATCAGTGATAAAGTTACCAATAAAGATGTGCTATGCGATTCTCCTAAATTATGAAGACACCCAAACTTAGGGGTTTCGAGCCGAATCGCAGTCCTAGTTCGAACTCACTTTGAGGTTCCGAGAAGAACTGACTCTCAGGACGGTTCTGTTGTAAGTTCAGAACTAAAAAACAACTCAGGAATTGTATTGCATGTAAACAGGTCCAAATGACATGATTTTATCAAACAAACTTGCTGCCCCATTCCAATTTCCAATTTCAACATACATCCTCACACACTCACTCACTTAAACATCTGCACTTTCATACTTCTGCTGCATAACAAGGCTGCCAAGTCCCCATCACTTGGTAGCGTAGCACAGCCAAGTTCCTGCTGTTCCCGCTGATGAGTGTATGCAGCTCTCCTTGGGAAACTCTTGCACTTTGCAAAGAATAAATGAGCAGAGCTGCATGCGACTTGTTCGATCTTGGCTGCAATAATCACTATAGAGATTGAAAAAGTGATGTCTCCATCTTAAAAAAAAATCTGAGCAGGGCCGTAACTAGATATATTTATAGGACCCATTGCAAGAGTTTTTAATAGGACCCCCTATTTAGCAACTGATGGTGTTAAATGTGTGTAAAATGTGTGTAAAACATTGATAAAACAGTAAAGACGGGCCGCCCTCAGCTCTAGGCCCCATAGCAGCTGCACCCCTTGCACCTATGGTTGTTATGTCCTTGCATCTGAGACCTGAGCTCCTCTCATGTGGTATCGCACAGCAGTCCTATGCCAGTTAAGTGACAGTGGCTTCTCCACAATTCAAGTTCACTTGGTTATACTATGGGGCGGCGCCCGGTGTCTGGTGGAATCGCAAGGCTGCAAGGTCTTATATGTAGGCTGCATAATCAGAGATGTGATCGTTTGCTGCCAATCATGTGTCCATGCTTCATTTCTGTTAGGTCGATTGACAGTTTTTATAGGGTTGTGTCATTATGATTAGCTGTTATCAACAAGTAGGTGACATACTGTAGAACTAAACCATCAAATTACACATTGAAAAAACAACAACCATAAATCTCATCCTGCTCTCACATCTGAGACAGTGAGGCAATTGTCCCATGGTCTGTGTTGCTTTTAAACAAAGAGAGAGACGGACAGAGCTTCGTTCAGTGCTGCACTTGGGACACTCCGCGGTGCACAGTTGCTTGTGATGGCAAGACTATTTACTTGGTGCCACTGACACTTATGGGCCATCAAACAGCAGAGAAACAGCCATAAACATAATTATCTTGCACAAGGATACAGCTGCCGGGTCTCGGCGGATTGCTACATCTGCCGACTCTTCCATAAAAGCCTGTTTTTGTAAACATGTAAGTGGCTGATGCTGTTTTATGGAACCATTACGTGTGCCTGCTCCCTAGATCAGCATTGGAAGCCCTCCCCTGATCGGTTCTGTGATATACATGGCACAACATAATGCATAGACACATTTCCTCAGCCTTGAGAGATATTTCCATTGTACTATTCTTCTCTAGAGAAACCTCTTCTGTGAATCCTGAAGACAGTTCATTTGAGTAGAGAAATGGAATGCGAAAGTCCTTGAACACAAAGTTCCTGCATCCAGACCTTCAAATCATTTTACTGGCAGAAATGAAGAGGTGGCAAAGCACAGAGAGGGGCAGGCAGGACAGCGCAGATGGCGTCCATGACAGCAGTAAGGTCATGGGTTTGACCACCACCATGGCCTTTCTGAATCTCACAATTCAGAAGTATACTGGTAGGTTAATTGGCTCCTATCAAAAATTAACTTCTCAGTCAAATGATGAACACCCATCAGTCAAAACATTGAACACCCCAGAAAGTCGACAATTCATTGAAACACATTAGATGATTAATGCAATAGTGCAAGGTGGGCACATTTGGTGTCTATAGTATGAGTGTCTATAGTGTCTATAGTATGAGCTTGCACATCAAATTTAACAACATCCGCATTGGTTATGAAATATCCTTTTAAAACTTTTTGAAATAAAATTATTTTAAAAGATATATACTGCCAATGATTCTGTCATTAGGGTGAACTTTGGCGTGAGGGAGGGGTGTGTCGGAGTTGTGTCATTAAGGCGGGGATGTGCTACTGTCAGTGAGGCAGGGGATGTGCTGCTGTCAGTGAAGCAGAGGATGTGCTGATGTAATTGAGTAAGAGATATGTTGCTGTCAGTGAGGCAGGGATATACTGCTGTCAGTGAGGCAGGGGATGTGCTACTGTCAGTGAGGAAGGGAATGCACTGCTGTCAGTAAGGCTGGGATGTGCTGCTGTCAGTGAGGGAGGAGATGTGCTACTGTCAGTAAGGTGGGGATGTGCTACTGTCAGTGAGGCAGGAGATGCACTGCTGTCAGTGAGGCTGTGATGTACTGCTGTCAGTGAGGCAGGGATGTACTCCTGTCAGTGAGGCAAGGATGTGCTGATGTCACTGAGTCAGAGATATGTTGCTGTCATTGAGGCTGTGATGTACTGCTGTCAGGGAGGCAGGAATGTACTACGCTGCTTTTACTGAGGTGGGGGATGTGCTGCTGTCAATGAGGCAGGGATGCACTGCTGTCAGTGATGCAGTGATGTGCTGCTGTCAGTGAGGCGGAGATGCACTGCTACCAGTGTACTGCCGCAAGTGAGGTGGAGTATGTACTGCTGTCATTGTGTCGTCCCTGTCAGTGAGGAAGGGGTTACGCTGCAGTCAGTGAGGCAGAGTTGTGCTGCTGTCAGTGAGGCAGGTATGTTTTGCTTTAATTAATTAGAACGCTCAGCACACTGCTCCTGTCGTCCCTGTGTATGTGGCATAAGGGAGATGTGATGGGTTTGGTGAGAATTGGAAGTATTTCAGGTGTGCAATCATTGGGATCATGTGATCTGGGACATTTGGGAGATGTTATATACTGTAGCACATGCAACTTGGAGAGATCTGAATACTGTAGGGGAAATTTACAAAGGGAAATATGTGTAAAATAGGCGTATTCCTATTAGAAAATACGCTTATTTTATGCGTATTTTTGGCATTTACTATGCATGTGTATTCGTATTAATGGCACATATTTTATTTTACTATGTCGATAATACCGTAATCCATATTCGTATTCGTGGCACATTTGTATTTGTATTTACAAATACGAATGTATACGCTATTGATAGAATACGAATAGGAATCACCATTCAAAAGAATGGAGATTCCTAATTTACTAAGCGGCTGTATGTAATATACAGCCGCTAATTGGCGGTCATTAGCGGGATACGGCCACTAATTTCCGGTAAATTAGACCTGGAAAATACACTTCATTTTTCAGGCACATTTGGCAGAAGCCTGCACGGATCAGTCAGATCTGGTTATGGCCGTGGGGAGGATCCTACGCTGTTTTTAAAAATTATTTATTTATTTATTCACATTTTTAACACTGACGCCTGCACAGACCTGACTGATCCGTGCCGGCTTCTGCCAAATACGTCTGGAGAATGAAGTGTATTTTCCAGGTTTATTTTACCGGCAATCAGCGGCCATATCCCGCTAATTACTGGCCATATACTGTATTATATACGGCCACTTAGTAAATTAGGAATCACCATTCTTTTGAATGGTGATTCCTATTCTTATTCTTTCAATGGCGTATACATTCATATTCGTAAATACAAATACCAATGTGCCATGAATACGAATACAGATTGCCGTATTTTCGACATATTAAAATAAAATAGGCATATTTTTTTATACGAATACGCCAAATTAATGCATACAGGTTGAGTATCCCATATCTGAATATCTGTTATCCAAATTATTCCGAAAACCATACATTCCAGAATGTGAAAAAAAAAAAAAAACTGACTGGGGACATATGTAACAGCACTACTGAGGACATGATATGTAACTGGCACTATATATGTACAAGAAAATGATTGCTTGGCATTCAAATTCAATATCTGAGATAGTACACAAATTTTGTTTCACGTTTTGAAACCTTGTTTTTTGAACAAATAAAATATATTTGTGTATTTCATGTGCTTGATGTGTTTATACAGCATACATGCAAGATACTTCAAAATACATCATTGAAATATTAAAATATTCCGAAATACGGAATAATCCGTTATCCTAAATTCTCCTGGTCCCGAGCATTTTGGATACGGGATACTCAACCTGTATTTTTTGTTAATAAATTTCCCCCTGTACTGTATGTGTTATTTGCAATTTATCAGTAAGCCACATCCCACAGCAAATCAGCTTCACATGACACTATAGCCAAGCCTCGGTGAAAATTACAATTATCCATACCATTTTGCCTGGAGATTACATGAAATTCGGATAGAACCCATATCTTTAAAACCAGACGTGAGAAAAATGTAATTCTCCTACTTGGACAGAAGGATTTTTTTTTTTTTTTGCAAAAACCTTCTTATCTAAATACCTCAGCTCTTGGTAAAATCATCCTGTTATTATACCCATGCAATACTGTCATAGGAATCTGAGTGTGGGATTTTTTGCTTTGCTAACAAATATGAATCATACCCTACGATTGGTTGTAAAATAAACACTAAGAAAACGGCAATAGAAAAAAAAAAAAAAAAAACACCATTGCCGAGGATTTTATATTGATTGCAAGTAAATATATTATAAACTGGCACTTACTCTCTGGAGGGTGACCATGCTGGCACTCTCCAGCAAAGTACTGTTTGAACAGTATCCTTATCTCATATTCCATATAGAAAATGTGTCCATTTTGACAAAGGTGAACGGAGAACCTCACCCACACAAATGTTTTCAGCACTCAGCAAACAGACTCTCAGAGTCACAATGGAAATCACACTTTCCTCTGCGTTATATAATCCATGTATTTCCATGGGGTCTGTCTAATGGGAATTCATTAAGTCCACATTAAATAAATCTGTTAGCCGGGCTTAATTAGCAGAATTACAGATGTCAACCTGGCAATTATAACTGTCTGAAAACATTTCCATTCCACCGAGATAATCATGCCACACTGTGTAATCTTTCAGAGTATTTCAATTCCCTAGCAGTGGTCTGGCTGCATTGTCTAATATTTATATACAGTCATAGTTCACTTTGTGACATGCACAAGTACTGTACACCTGCTCATGAATGCAAACATCTAATCAGCAAATTATGTGGCAGCATCGCAATGCATGAAAGACTGTAAACATGGTCAAGAGGTTCAGTTGTTGTTCAGACCAAATACCAGAATGGATAAGAGATGTACAATCATCTAAGTACTTGGCCATGGAATATATGGAGATAGTAGGATAGAGTGGATAAGCAGCACTCAAGGTCTTCAACGTTTTGGATTTATTTAAAATGAAACCAAAACATTGAAAATCAACTTGAATTCTGTCTCTACATTAAGACCTTGAGTGCTGTATATCATATAAATAAATAAATGGTACTACGCACGGAGTTGATTTTATATAGTGTGGCGAGCGCAGCGAGCCACCGAGCCCCGCGGATTACTTTACATGTATTCTGCGTCCGCTCGCCACGCTTCGGGCTCGGTGGCTCGCTGCACTCGCCACACTATATAGACTCCATGCGTAGTTGGATAGTGGGGGTATGAAATCACCCATGGGTGACTATACAATGAAAAATCGCATCGCATGAATTGTATGCCACTATATTGCATGCGATGCGATGTGATGAAAAAATCGGGTGCCCAGATATTACATAAGTACCAAATAAATATATATATATATATATATATAGTCCAGGATCCACACTCAGTGTGGAAGCAGAGCACTCTCCAAAATCACAAATCAGCCTTGTGATTTATATATAAAAGAAGATTTTAATCCAATAGGTGCAGTAAGGCAATATACTTAATAGTATGTATGCTCCGACGTTTCGGTCCCAACATGGACCTTTATCAAGGAGCCTATAGCATACAAAAGTTACAGTCAGTAAATGCATGTATATGCTGAAAGAAAAAAACATACATTTAAACTGAAAAAAATGACATAGTTACGTTTTGTATTGCATTCGCATTCAGTCAACGGCGTGGGTATCAGCCTGGTGCAGGATAGGGTCAGCAGGCTAATCCAACTGCCCTCCTGTCCGGCTATTTATACCTTAGTGGGGTTAAGTGCTGGAGAGCGCCACAGACACGAGTCTGTGTAGCGCTATACAACTTCCGGTGAAACCGGAAGTTCAGCGGCAGAAAGCCGGCCGCTGGAACGCACATTTGGAACGCATAGCTTCCGGGTTAGCCGGAGCTGTGCGCGATCTCAGAGAGTATGGTTAATCAAACATGGTATATAAAGATGCGGTATTGGAGTAATCGCTCGTGTAGGGCGAGGCCCTGTGGAGTTATATGTTTGTTAATGTGTTGGTATTTATGAACCATGTAGCGCTATCTGTAGCGCAGGTATAAAGCCGGACAGATGGGTTGTTTTTACCAGGGGGACAGGGGTTAACGTGGATTGACGTGGTGACGTGATTGGGTGATAATTCCTTCAAGCGCAATAAACTTTCAGTAGTAACCTCAGACTACAATAACCATACAGTATACCGGTGGCTGGCGGGTGACTCAGGGAATACCCGACCCCAACGCCCATACCGCCCAAGACGCCAGAGAAACCCATACCAGCTCAACACTGGGTCGTCCACCTCAGCTTCTGAGAACGAATCATCAGAACCCCAGTCTGATTTTTTAGGCCAAGGACCCAGTGGCTCCGTGAAGCCACCCAGACCACCCCGAGGAAGGGGCCACGACCACACCCCCGCTGTGGTAGTTTCCGGAAAAAGAATACGGAAACAGGTGCAAACCTAGTATTCAATCTCTCTGACAGCACACTAACCCCAGATATGACCACCCTTCTAGCCAAGGGACTCTCCTTTGTCCCCACCCACCCCCATGACACCTTCGACACGGTTGTAGACATCTACAAATTCAGCCGTAAGCTCCGACTCCATGAACAATTTGCTGACAATCGGACCGAGGAGCCCAGATCGAAATTCCACAGA
This sequence comes from Crinia signifera, assembly GCF_055691185.1. NCBI lineage: Eukaryota > Metazoa > Chordata > Amphibia > Anura > Myobatrachidae > Crinia > Crinia signifera. Next base: position 293,932,526 of record NC_139220.1, on the reverse strand, counting down.
CCCTCTGTGTTCGATCCCATGTCCCACAACCCAAGCATTAAGACCTTCACCAGACTGGTTGAGAAAGACACACAGAAAACCCCAGCTAAACCAAAGTACGACAACCTTTCCAGGGGTGAGCGGGCGGCCCTCAAAGAGCTTAAGGGTAATTCCAACCTGGTGATACGCCCAGCTGACAAAGGGGGAGCGGTGGTAGTGCAAAATTGGTCTGACTACCACTCCGAAGTGGTCCGTCAACTAGGGGACACCAACACGTACCAATCAGTACAATACAACCCCATTCCAGAATTTAAACGCACCATTGACACACTCCTTAAGAAAGGATTTAACAATGGCTGGATCTCAAAAGACACACTTGAGTACCTGACGGTTGACCACCCAGTATGCCCCATCATTTATACCCTCCCCAAAGTCCATAAGTCCCACTCTCACCCACCTGGCAGGCCCATTATCTCGGCAAGGGCATCCCTATTGCAACCACTCGCCATCTACGTCGACAACTATCTACAACCATTGGTCATCTCCAGCAACACCTATATCAGGGACACTGCCGACTTCATCGATCAACTGAAAATGATTGACATCTCTACCAGCCGAATTTACCTAGCCACCATGGATGTGAACTCACTGTACACGGTGATACCGCACTCAGATGGCCTCCGAGTTTTACGCTCCAAATTGGATGAACGATCAGTACTCACACCTCCGACCGACTACTTGGTTGAATTGGCCGACACCATCCTGCACTGCAACCACTTTGCCTACCAGAAGCAATACTACATCCAGGTCTCTGGTACTGCAATGGGGTAGAACTTGGCACCCTCATATGCAGGCCTGTATATGCTCGATTACGAGAACGAACACATCTTACCCCAGTATCGCGAACAGATCAGATTCTACAGGCGGTTTATAGATGACGTCTTCCTGCTATGGGCAGGCACATTGGATGAATTCTCCAGCATGGTTAAAACCTTGAACTCCAAAAACCACCCCATAAAATTCACACACCTTATCGATGGTGAATCGATTAATTTTCTTGACATCAAAGTCCAAATAATCAATGGCAAATTGCAAACAAGTCTTTACCGAAAGGAGACCGATCGAAATACGCTCCTCCACACCTCAAGCCAGCATCCACCAGCTCTTAAAGAACACCTCCCAATTTCGCAATACATGCGAGTGATACGGAATAACACGGACATTACCCAAATGGAACCCCAACTGCATGAGATGACTGAGAGATTCAAGCAACGTGGATACTCAGTTACCACTCTCGACCGTTGCCTGACTAAGGCCAGAAACAATATGAGCAGACCCCGAGTAAACACACAGACGCCGAAACCCAAAAGGATGGTCTTTGTAAATAAATATGACCATGCCTCTGCCACCATTCAACAAAGTCTCAGAAAGCACTGGCCGATTATAGCATCAGACCACACCCTTAAGATGCAGAACTTCGGACCCCCTATGGTGGCCTTCAAGAAGGGACCAAACCTGAAGGAGCTGCTCATGCGCTCCACTATGAGCCCCCAGACTGACACCAATACCACCTGGCTGTACTCCAAAAGACCGGGTTGTTTCAGATGCACCGGTTGCACAACCTGCAATAGCCTCACACCAGGCCCAACCTTCCCACATCCCCAGACTGGCCGACCAATAAAAATTAAATACCGTCTACACTGCAAGATGGACCACGTAATCTACCTTTTGAATTGCCCCTGTGGCCTAGCCTACGTTGGCATGACAACCAGGAATTTCCGGGAAAGAATGGCGAACCACCGCAACTCCATCAGGAGCGCACTTGAACTCAAGAAAGCCGAACTGCCCATACCACGCCACTTTTTGTCAGCTGGACACCAGAACTCTAGCCTACGCTGTCGTATCATTGACTGGGTACCCCCACCCCCCCGTGGAGGAGACCGAGGATTGACCCTGAAAAAATTGGAAAGCAGATGGATTCATAGATTGGACACCCTAGCCCCTAAGGGACTAAATGAGAACAATCCCCTTTCCATCTTCCTGAGATGAACAACACCTGGACTTACCTGTATTAGAGTGTTTTTTTGTCAGATAACCTATGTACATGTCTCTTCCTTCTTTTTTCTCTGCTTCTGTTCTTTTCTGCCGTTGTTTGATATATCTTAATTTCTTTATTTATTTAATATTTCATTTATTTAATATTTCACTTATTCTTCATTTTACCTCAATTTCCCCCTGTTGTGCAACATTAAATGACGCCCCAGGACCCACGACCGACCTATCAGTTTTTAAAAAAAAAACCAAACAGATAAAAGGAACGTCACACCCCACCTAAGATTGAGCACCAGACGCACTCTTTTCCCCACCATTTACCACACGCACTTAAATGTCACTCCAGTCCCACTAACACAGGCACACAGAGGCATTCACATCATTTCATATGTACTCTCATTGGATTGTACATGTGCGTTTTGTGTGCATCTGTCCCCGTGCACTCAGCATCCATTGGCACCATTGCACATATAGATTTCATATTCCCCCCAGACACATAGGTACTTGTGCACATAGACATCCGCGCCGACCCGTGTATGCTCCCATCTGGTCATGCATGTATGTGTGTGGCTGCGGGTGGATATGTGCCCTTGCACTTGACGAGCACTGGCAGCACCGTACTTCAAACCACTATCCATCCCCGTTTATCACATAATCACTAACACTAATTGAATTATCACCCAATCACGTCACCACGTCAATCCACGTTAACCCCTGTCCCCCTGGTAAAAACAACCCATCTGTCCGGCTTTATACCTGCGCTACAGATAGCGCTACATGGTTCATAAATACCAACACATTAACAAACATATAACTCCACAGGGCCTCGCCCTACACGAGCGATTACTCCAATACCGCATCTTTATATACCATGTTTGATTAACCATACTCTCTGAGATCGCGCACAGCTCCGGCTAACCCGGAAGCTATGCGTTCCAAATGTGCGTTCCAGCGGCCGGCTTTCTGCCGCTGAACTTCCGGTTTCACCGGAAGTTGTATAGCGCTACACAGACTCGTGTCTGTGGCGCTCTCCAGCACTTAACCCCACTAAGGTATAAATAGCCGGACAGGAGGGCAGTTGGATTAGCCTGCTGACCCTATCCTGCACCAGGCTGATACCCACGCCGTTGACTGAATGCGAATGCAATACAAAAAGTAACTATGTCATTTTTTTCAGTTTAAATGTATGTTTTTTTCTTTCAGCATATACATGCATTTACTGACTGTAACTTTTGTATGCTATAGGCTCCTTGATAAAGGTCCATGTTGGGACCGAAACGTCGGAGCATACATACTATTAAGTATATTGCCTTACTGCACCTATTGGATTAAAATCTTCTTTTATATATAAATCACAAGGCTGATTTGTGATTTTGGAGAGTGCTCTGCTTCCACACTGAGTGTGGATCCTGGACTATTTGTTGGGTACATGCACTTGCATGCACCTTTGCCGGGCACCCCAATTGTTGCTTTGTTGGGTGAGAGTGCGGTCTTTCCAGATATCTATATATATATATATATATATATATATATATATATATATGAATCAAGATAGAGTCCGGAACTCCTCGCTCTCATATAACACTCTAGGAGAAAATTTTGAATCACCACCAGGTGATAAAAGGCGCTGGGGAGATGGGGTGTGTTGTGTGGCTGCTCACACGTAGGGGGGGTTCAGTCCCCTGAGGTGGGTACACAAAGAAGAAAAAGTAGTGTAGAGCGCCCTGAGCTTTGTAAATAATAATAAAGGTATTAATAATAAAAATTTGATCAATTGGGTATCACAAAGTAAAAATACATTTAATTATCAATTAAAACATATTCAAGGTAAATACACATGATATAAAATCAATTATTGCACTTATATGAGATGGCATACAGTAACCACTTGTCAGAAAATAAGTAGTGTTGGATACTTAAGTGAGTCCCGCTTGTTCCAGGTGCTGCTACCTTCTTATTAGAATTGAATGGTCCCCAAGATGGAGGGGGACAAATAAGGGGGCAAGGTGGAGGGTCCAAAATGGCTTGTGCTTGTAGTGCTGGGTTGATCCTGCTGGAGGCCTTGGTCTCGGTTTCCACTGGTGGGCAAGATGTATATACCTCACTGCTCGGATGAGAGGCTCCAGAAGTGAGCAGGTGTTAAGTCCCAAATTCAAGTTGAGAATAGTCAGCACAATGCTGGGTCCAGGGGAGCAGAGTTGGTAGCTGGTTCAAGGGGTATTGGTTGGTATCCAAAGTATTGTTCACAAAGTGCAGACAAGGGTTAACCTGACGCGTTTCGTTGCGCTCTGGCAACTTTCTCAAAGGTATGCCACTGTTAGTGTGTTGTGGGTTTATATACCTGCTAACAGGAAGTGCATCATCACAATACAGGAAACAGTTACCCAATTGATCTTGCTCTGCATGCAGTCTAAGAAGCTTCTTAGACTGCATGCAGAGCAAGATCAATTGGGTAACTGTTTCCTGTATTGTGATGATGCACTTCCTGTTAGCAGGTATATAAACCCACAACACACTAACAGTGGCATACCTTTGAGAAAGTTGCCAGAGCGCAACGAAACGCGTCAGGTTAACCTTTGTCTGCACTTTGTGAACAATACTTTGGATACCAACCAATACCCCTTGAACCAGCTACCAACTCTGCTCCCCTGGACCCAGCATTGTGCTGACTATTCTCAACTTGAATTTGGGACTTAACACCTGCTCACTTCTGGAGCCTCTCATCCGAGCAGTGAGGTATATACATCTTGCCCACCAGTGGAAACCGAGACCAAGGCCTCCAGCAGGATCAACCCAGCACTACAAGCACAAGCCATTTTGGACCCTCCACCTTGCCCCTTCATTTGTCCCCCTCCATCTTGGGGACCATTCAATTCTAATAAGAAGGTAGCAGCACCTGGAACAAGCGGGACTCACTTAAGTATCCAACACTACTTATTTTCTGACAAGTGGTTACTGTATGCCATCTCATATAAGTGCAATAATTGATTTTATATCATGTGTATTTACCTTGAATATGTTTTAATTGATAATTAAATGTATTTTTACTTTGTGATACCCAATTGATCAAATTTTTATTATTAATACCTTTATTATTATTTACAAAGCTCAGGGCGCTCTACACTACTTTTTCCTCATATAACACTCTGCCCGTTTGCAATCCTTTGGTGGATTGCTCACACCAATTCTATATGTCCTGAAAGAAGAGGCGTCACTCCGGGACTTGGGTGAAAAAACTTGGAAACTTTACTGCGTTTACACGCAGTAAAGTTTCCATGTTTTTTCACCCAAGTCCCGGAGTGACGCCTCTTCTTTCAGGATATATATATATATATATATATATATATACATACACACATGCATATTGGTTGGGCCCAGTGTCTTCCATATCTTACACCAACTGCCCCATTTGATGATAAATTACCTTCTCCATCAGCTGTCTTAGCTGCCGACTCCGAGGGTCTCTGGAGCAGGAGGTCTGTGCTGGAGCCACCACCGTGCAGATACATTTACCATCTGGTGCTTGGGCTGATGTGTAGATTTGCCACCCATCTTCAGGACTGGGGAAGAGAGTCTGTAAAGGAAGTATAATTAGAGAGGTTAGGCATCTATGGCAATTCTTGTTTATGCTAAAAAGCAAGATAATATTCAATATGCGGTACTCAGTATTGCACCCAATCACACGTCTCACATCAGTCACTATGGTTGTGTATGCCTTCTCTGATCACAGTGCTGCTTCCCAGGAATAACCAAATGTGGCGTATCGCAGAACTGACGTCAGCTGTTTCTATTATTTCATTTATGTAAATGTTACCTTGTAACATACTTGCCGACATTTAATGTTTGAGATGCCTAGAGAGGAGACTTTCAGCTGCCATAAGGGGGGCGGGGAGGCAGCCCTACATTACATCATCAAGCCCTGCCCCCATTGCAAAAAAATCCGCAATTCACTGGTGTATGCGGAAGGGGGCCTGGCTAAAATGACACAAACTGGGTCATTTTAGCCCCTCCGTGTACTCCTGCAAATCATAGGATTTTACCGGCGGGGTAGGAAAATGCGGGGGGAGGCCAGGGTCATGTGGGGCATGCGGGAGGCTTGTATACCCTTCTTGTTGGGTAGGGGGACCCAATTTTCAAAAACCTGCACAGCCATTCCATTGGGGTAGGCAAGTATGCTTTGTAATAAGAAGCCCCTTTGTTCAGGCTCCGATGTGGGGGGTAAGGCCTTACCCTATAGGAGCCTATGGGCTTCTCTCCGCTTTGCTGCTGTGTGAAGGATATTATACAGATTCCCCCAGCATCCCTGAATCCGCCAACATCTCAGTTCCCCGTACTATTACAGGTGGTGTAACCCAAGTTCCACCCCAACCCCCCCCCCTCTTTAACCCCTCCTGCTACTGCATGGTACACCCCTAACTGTAATACCCGCCTAACCAAATCCCTTAAACAAACCCTAATAGCCAAAGTGCTACAGCAACCCTAATAACATATACCTAATTCCTTAACACCTAAACTAACCCTAATACCTAAACCCTAAGTTTTCCCCTTTGAGAAGTACAGTACATTAAAGGCAAGAGGCCCTGTTCTAGTTATGCCATATGTTTGTATGCATGTATATATATATATATATATATATATATATATATATATATATATAATCCAGCAGACCGGCACCCTCCTTCACTTGTAAAATGCCGCGGTGCCAGGAAACACAGTGTGATATATCGAATCCAACAACCTGCACCCACAGACTTGCTTCAAGAAAAAAGACTCAGACCAACAGGCTCAAATGGACAAGCTTTCGGGCTTTATTGCCCTTCGTCAGGTCAGCAGCAGGGGCAAGGTGGAGGGTCCTGTATGCTGCTGACCTGACGAAGGGCAATAAAGCCCGAAAGCTTGTCCATTTGAGCCTGTTGGTCTGAGTCTTTTTTCTTGAAGCAAGTCCGTGGGTGCAGGTTGTTGGATTCGATATATATATATATATATATATATATATATATATATATATATATGTGTGTGTGTGTGTGTGTGTGTGTGTGTGTGTGTGTGTGTGTGTGTGTATGTATGTGTGCTTACACATAACATACCATTGCTTCCTACAGAAATAACAGATGAAGCAGGTACACTTCATGCATATAATTAAAGTCTCTAAATATATTTATCCGAGATTTATTAGAAGGGTCTGGCCTATATTTATGCGAGATTGACTAGAAGGGTCTGGCCCATGATTAAACGATACATTGATGAGGTCACTGACCTTAGAGAAGATGGATTAACTAGTTCCTTGCTTTAGTTTAAATTGCTTCCCAGTATTATTGCCTTTACATGTACCATAGTTATCCCTTTGTTATTTTCTACTACCAATAATCAGAACAGTATGGTCTATTTGTTCTGTAAGGAACAGACACCCATTAAGCCGGTCACCCTTATTAGCTTATATGGATGCTTAAACGGATTGCGCTTTAAGTCATTAAAGAAATATGTCAGTGTCAATAGGCTACTTGCCTCCACCAAGGGTACAGCCATTACAAGGGTCACTGTAATTAGGCCGTGTTACCTCATCTCATCCATTACATGTTATTGTTCTTTAGCCATTAACAGCACAATGGGATTTGTCCATCAACTGAGTCATTATTGGTTCTACCAGGACTTCATTATATGAGGAAGAGTTATCACTGGCTGGAACTGGCAATGGTTTATTGTGGTAAGAAAATGAATTACGTTAAATGTTTGGACTACAATGTCGGTATATTCCTTATCCCGTATAGTGCTGACAAGAAACAGAACGACAGGGTAATGCTCTCTTTTCATACACAATACAAGCTATTCCAGCTGATGTATTAATAACAGATAACAAATATAAAGCCCTTACAGTTAATATGGCTGTCTGCAGTACATCATGTTGGCCCAAAGGTTTACTTTGTGGCCCTCGATGATTCTGGATCAGCCGGACTTAGCGTCCATTGTAAAAAGTTGAAGACCCATAGAAAAAAGTTTATAAAGACCGCTATGTTCCACCCAATGATGAAAAATGTATAAAACACTTTGCAAGATAAGCTGGGCCCCTTATAGCTGTGGGCCCCATAGCAGCTGCACTCCCTGCTCCTATGGTCCTTTCACCCTTATCGATATGAATCAATAGTGGGATATTTCGGAAGCCCCAAATCTATGTTAATAACACGAAGACCAAAATACAACATAGTAGTAAGGACTATGGGCTTAATTCATATTTGTACGAAACCCAATGATTGGGGGTCTGCACGTTTATGAGCGTAGAGAAACATGGCGCCAGTATCACTACTGCGGCCGGCCACTCTGCGCAGCCATTGGTCTACACCGACAGCTGATGGTTCTCGTTCTATAGCTGTATGAGTTGGGAGCAGAAAATGGCCATTACTCCACAAACATTTTCTGCTGCCATCAACATTGTTCCAAAGAATAAACATAATCTCATGATATCCAAACAACCATGTATCATTCCCGAACAATCAGTATAAGCAGTGGAATATATTAAGTGGATGAGGAAGGTGCCTATAGTGAGAGAGAACCATGCAAAGCTCAATAATATACCAAGCAAGGGAGTAACTACCACAGGTACAGGAGGTTCAGCTGCTATGGGGCCTAGAGCTGAAGGGGCCTCCTCCCTTGAGTAAGTTACATGGGTACTTGTGTAGTTTCACGTAGAACTTCCGGGTTCTACGCTCGCCACAAACTATGTTAAAAAAAGTAACTTAACTCCATGCCAACATGGATAGTTCATACCTCCACTATCCATGTTGGCATGGAGTTGATTTTAAAAAGCGTGGCGAGTGTAGCGAGCCACCGAGCCCGCAGCGTGGGCGAGCAAAGCGAGCCCCCCAAGGGGACTCAAGACGCACGGCGCCACAATGGCGCCATGAAACTACACAAGTACCGTTACATGTGTTATATATATTTATCACTATTGGTTGGTTTATAGGGGCTCTTACAAACTTTTGTAATTGGGCCTACAAATATTTAGTTACGCCCATGATACCAGACCTTTTGCGACCTGAAAGAATTAGACATTGGTTTACAGGGTGACATACAGTATTCTAATGATCTTGGAACTGAGCTCATCAGGGTGATTACCTAGCTCACACATACCTAGCTTGGCTGTCCTGTTTGGTCTGATGATCAGGTACAGCACTGGTTATTACTATATATGGCGACACAGTCACATTGACAAGCTACAAATGATCGCAAGTCATAAAGTCGGCACAGCAATGTCGATAGTCTCCAAACCTATAAGCGTTCCCTAGAAACTCATATCTTTAGGCAAGCTTATCAAATTCCAGAACCAGTCATAGAACCTTGTATTCTGGTGGAATCGATGCAATAAAGAATACAGTATCTATCCTAATGTATCAATGCCTATTTCCCTATAGATTGTAAGCTTGTGAGCAGGGCCCTCCTACCTTTTGACTGTCTGTAAATACCCTGTTTGTTGTATCACTGTCTCCTTTGTAAAGAGCAACGGAATATGCTGCGATATATAAGAAACTGTTAATAAATAAATAATAATAATAATTTTGAAACTGTTGAAATATCCACATCTGCCACGTGTTGATATGCTTACGATGCCGAAGTGTGGAATGTCTATATCAGTGATTTTAAAAGAGAGATAAAAATCCCAGTGTCTGCGCTTTTGTCTGTATAGAAGTGATTTTCAACCTTTTTACCTTGCGGCACACTAAGATTTTAAAATTGCCAAGGCACACCATGAGATCCCCACAGGGCAAAACACATTGGCCCCCACAGGAAAGAAAACAAACCTATTGGCCCCCATATAAAAAAAAAAACAATCACACTGGTCCCCACAGGTAACAACAATAAAATACATTGGCCCTTTACATGAAAAGAAGAGACCAGTAAATAACAGATGAACTGGTGGTGTCTGTATAATGGTTTGGGCATCTCTAGATCTTAGGCAGAGCCGGCCCTAGCCTAAATGATGCCCTAGGCAAGATTTTGGCTGCTGCCCCCTAGCACCGCCACTAGTTCCGCCTCTGACACTGCTCCCCTTTCCCAGCACCATCAACCCTCATCATAGCAGTCATCATTTTGGTGCTCCTACCTGCAATATTTTAAATAGAAACAGTGCACACATTTGGTGCGCAGCCCAAATAGGGGTGCGTTCTTGCTGGGAAGGGGCATGGCCACACAATTTTACCCCAAATTCAAATTATGCCACACAGTAGTGCAACTTTATTCACATTATATCATGTGAGAGTGTCCCTTATTCATGTTACATCACAGTGTAGTACCACTTTACCTTATATACATTACTCATCAAATTATACCCTTAGAAAAAAATCCTGAGAAAATATTGTATTTTAACCACCTCCATGGCCACACTGCAACCCAGCACAAAGCAGTGTGTGCTGGGCAGAGGGGAAGAGCTGCAGCTGCTGCTGTCACTTAAGGGGAGGGGGCCCAGGGCCCCCACTGGGCCCTCCCATCAGGCTTTGGCCTGGGTAATTTGTACCCCCTACCCCTTTCTCTCGGCACCCCTGATAATACCACACAGTAATGCCCCTTACACATGACACACATTATTTATGTCCTTATAACCGTAATGCCCCTTACACATTATGCCAACCTTTATTAATGCCCTTCATACACATGACACACATAATGCCCCTTACACATATGTTTCACATTATTAATGCCCTTATACACATGACACACAAAATGCCCATTACACATGTCGCACATTATTAATGCCCTTATACACATGACACACATAATGCTTGTTACACATATGTCGCACATTATTAATGCATTTATACATGACACACATAATGCCCCTTACACATATGCCGAACACTATTGCACAACCAACCCACCCACAGACAGCACTCGCACAGCCGCTAACACTGTGACCTCTGCCTCTGCTTGGATTCAGATGGATTCATACATCTTGTCTCAATAGGCCATGCAGCTCCTGGCCCTTCTGCTAACGTTGGGTGCCTTTTTTGCTGAAAATTCATCTTATTTGCATTGTTATGACCAGCACACACAAGGAGCTTCCGATGATTAAAATGATATGCGGCATGCCTATATTTTGTGTGCGACTGTGGCTGTACCTGCATACGGAATGCTATGTTACAGTGATTTCCACGAATACACTATTTCATATGCAGATACAGCCTCACTCACACAGAATATAGGCATGCTGCATATCATTTTAATCAGCAGAAGCTGCTGATGCCCCTAGGAATTCCAAATGCCCTAGGCAATTGCCTAGTGTGCCTATGCCTAAGGCCGGCCCTGATCTTAGGGCACACTTGAGAACAGCTCAAGGCACACTAGTGTACCACGGCACAGTGGTTGAGAAACACTGTCTACATTCTGCATGTTGACATTCTTGTGGTTACATGATGAATTTCGACTAAACAAACCTAACCCCAATGTGATAATGGGCCTTATTCTGGTCGGTGCGGCCGGAGCTGAATATGCGGCCAGGACCGTGCGTCCTAAACCCCGCCTTTCGTACGGATCGCTCACTCCGTCCGAATGCGGTAATCCGCCGACCGCACGGAGCACGAGTGAATTTCTTACAGATACACCTCCTCCATCTCTTGGAACCTCCCCATCATTCGATGGTCGCAGATCATCGAATGCAGGACGAGTGGTCCGCCAGCTCCCGCAACCTCAGACCACACGGGCATTTCTCCGTGCAAATGCAGGGATCTGGGCGGGCAGCTGACATCCGGCAATGTCATATGTCCGCCCCCTACACGTGCGTCACGGCCGCATTACCATACGTACGCCCAGCGTTTTCATGGGAACGCCCATGAAACGCGGGGCGTATGCATATGGTAATGAGCCCAAACAGCCCTTCACGCCCCTCTCCACCCCCTGTTCGTTGTGTACACATTTCATGCGGAATTTGGCCGTGCATTCCGCTCGCACATGCGCAGAGACACCTCTGCACATGCACAGACACAAAACATCGGCGGCACGAACGCACGCGGATATTACCGCACCAACCAGAATAAGGGCCCATGTCCTGTCCATCTACGCATAAAGCATGTAAGTGCTCCCATAACAATGTACTAACAAGAGAATTCAAATGCAAAAATGTGACATACTGCACCGTAAGTGACATAAGTGAGGCTGCAAAAGACGAGCACTTTAGGAAAAATGTTAATTAGTTGAGAGGTTACTGTAAATATGACAGTGTGCTGGAGGCTAATGTGGTGCTGGGCTTTCCTGTCTGCCAGTCCAGTACGTGATCACAACTGGTTGGCACAAATAACATTCAGGAAACGTACTGGTTTGTGTCTCACACACTGCCCTACTGGTCCCTCCATATGTTACAGATGGAGTCAATTCTCAACCCTCCTTTGTCCTTATATTTCTCACCTTTACATCTTTATTGAGCAATGAACACGGGACATTGGGACAAATGAACTGCAATACTCCGTCCCATTGGCCTGGCACCCTGGGCAGTGGCACCAGTCACACCGAACTCAGCTATAAAGTACCAGGCACTTTATCACTTCTCCTCCCTTATCACTGGTTTATATATCTACCCCTGAGTTTCTATTGGTTTAGACCCCGTCATACCCACTACCCCGACTACTGCTGCCTAGAGGTAACGTCACATTTGAGCATTGGCTTCAGATGAGTAATCATAACCGGCAGGGCTATTTTTCAGTAGGCTCCCGCAGGAACTGAGGCCCTTATTCTAGTTCACTCTTTCTGACAAAATATTTCTCAGATAGACAAAACCATGTGCACTGCAGGTGAGGCAGGTGTTACTTGTGCAGAGATAATTAGATTTGGATGGGGTTTTACACCTGCCTCAACTGCAGTGCACATGGTTTTGTCCATCTTAGAAATATTTTGTCAGAAAGAGTGAACTAGAATAAGGGCCTCAGTTCCTGCTGGAGCCTGCTGAATAATAGCCCTGATAACCGGTATACTGTGTCTTTAAAGTTTCTGTTTTACGGTAAATACAGACGGCTTTATGGAAGTAAATGTCGATATTTAAATCCCAGAAGAACAGCCTATTTTTCTGTAAGTGGTGTATATTGGAAAATTGGACATGGTTGAATGTTATTACACAAGAGATCAAACGTTCCGTTTCTGTAATGCAGAAATTTCCATTACACAAAGTCAGAGACAAAAATGTGGGTTCCTGCAGACAGTTATCGACTTGTTAATTTAATCAAATGTTTTCCCCTGAGCCTGCTCTACATACATAGAAAATGAAAAATATAAGACAACACAAAGAGGGGTTAGAAGATGGTGCGCAGTACACAGGTAGGGAGGGAACAGAGCGATGTGCTATCATAACTGTAATAAGGGAGCAGAGAGAGTAGCTCATTGCTGCTATGGCGTGGAGGACATAACATAGGAGAAATGATCATTACAGCCAATTTAAAAAAAACAGTTATTTTGTTCTGTGCAGACAAACATTGTGCAATCGGAACCTCAACCTGCAAAGTTCATCTGAAACACTAATAGTGATTTACGCTGCTCGCTTTATATGTAACCCAACCGGCTGAAAGATTTGGAAAGATCCGTCTTTTAAACAACCAAGCTCCACACACACACAGCGTGCTGAGATCAAACTGCTGAGCATGCAGTCTTCCCCCCCCGCACATCCATTAGCAGGATTGGAAAGCAGGAGGGAGCCCGGTACAAAAAAAAAAAAAAAGGCACGTAAACAAGAATCACAGCAGAACCCAACATGGTCTGAACTATGGTGACTTGCAAAGGTTTAACTCCTAGACCCTACTGGACAAGGCCACATCCTTGTAATGTTTGCAGGTGATTTAACTATTTCAGTGTTTATAGATAATAGATTTCATAAATACAGCCCTACACCATGGTATTATTTGGACAAATCATTTAAATGCCTGTATACAGCAACTATGATTTATTTTTTAAACAGTAGATTGTTAAAAGGGACCGGCACCGGAATACTGACATGGCTGGAGCTGCCAAAACAGGAATACTGACTGGAAAGTGCGGGAACCCTGATCTTAAGTATGCCGGGGCAGGTTAGGTTTCCAGCGGGACTAAATGAAAACGGTGTCCAGTCCAGAGGGGGCTTTCCAGGGGGTGTCCCGTCTGCGGGGTGCCTGTGATAGCTTTCACCGGGGACATGGGGAAGGGGAGAGTACAGCCTTAATGTATGGTCCAGACCATTCCAGTTTTTAGAAACATTCCCAGGCTAACGGGGAGGCTTTATTCTCCCCCTCTCCCTGGTGACAGGTGTGTCACTGAAGCCTCACCAGATGGGGCATCCCGAATAGGCACCCCCTGGACCAGACACCACAAGCTCCGGACCGGAATGATAGATAATGATGAATGGAGCCTGTGCGGTCCGGTGTTGCGGGGTCCTGTCCGGTTAAGGTTTTCACCCATACCTGGTTTGGACCATGGGGGTGGGGGGTAGGTTTAAGCTATGAGGAGAGAGGGTTATGTTTTGGCTGTGTGTGCAGAGGGGGGGGGGGGGTAGGGTTTGGCTGCGTGGGGGTTGGATTATGCTGTGTGTGTGTGGGGAGGGGGGTAGGTGATATATATATATATATATATATCTGACGAAGTCTTGTGGCGAAACGCGTCAGTGTGTGGCCTACGTCGCTCACCCTATCTACTATACACCGTCCAGGTGTCTGTCTTCTCCGGTGTCTTCCCCCTGTTCAATGCACGGCAAGCCAGCCTGGCGGCGTCTCAGAGGGAGTTCCAGAGGGTTCAGACCTGTGATCATGAGCAGCTTTGCCTTGGCCCGTATGTACAAACCTTGTGGTAACCAGTCCACAGAGCTAATTCATTCGGTACGAGGCTTTTATTGTGATGTACCCGGGAATTGTTTTATTTCCAATAAATAACCACTTTTAATGCACTATGGAGCGCGCCTTTTTCTTCTCTTTAGCTGCATATATATGAGCGGGTCCGGATCTCCGGGATCCGACAGATCCGAATATCGCGATCCGAGTCTGGATCCGAGCCAGCTCGGGAGTTCCCGCCTAAATTCCAGACCGAAAACGAGGCAAAACGTCATCATCGCGCTGTCAGATTCTATATAAGACGCACGCGCGCCCCGCCATCTTTACTCCAGCATAGGAGAGGGAAGAGGGTGGTTGTGCTCTGTGCTGTGCTATAATAATAATATATTATTTTGCTGCTGCTCACTCGATTAGGGTCTGCAGGGGCTGCTGTACACAAGTCCAGTGTACAGGGGCTGCAGTGGCCAGTGTACAAGGGGCTGTACTGGGGCTGTGTTCAGTGTGACAGGGCTTGTGTACAGTGTGACAGGGCCTGTGTACAGTGTGACAGGGTCTGTGTCCAGTGTACAGGGTTTGTGTCCAGTGTACAGGGGTTGTGTCCATTGTACAGGGGCTGTGTCCAGTGTACAGAGGCTGTGTCCAGTGTACAGGGGCTGTGTACAGGGGTTGTGTCCAGTGTACAGGGGTTGTGTCCTGTGTACAGGAGCTGTGTCCAGGGGCTGTGTCCAGGGGCAGTGTCCAGTGTACAGGGGCTGTGTACAGGGGTTGTGTCCAGTGTGACAGGGCCTGTGTCCAGTGTGACAGGGGTTGTGTCCAGTGTGACAGGGGCTGTGTCCAGTGTGACAGGGGCTGTGTACAGGGGCTGTGTCCAGTGTACAGGGGCTGTGTACAGGGGTTGTGTCCAGTGTACAGGGGCTGAGTCCAGTGTACAGGGGCTGTGTCCAGGGGTTGTGTCCAGTGTACAGGGGTTGTGTCCAGTGTACAGGAGCTGTGTACAGGCGCTGTGTCCAGTGTCCAGGGGCTGTGTCCAGGGGCAGTGTCCAGTGTGACGGCTGTGTCCAGTGTACAGGAGCTGTGTCCAGAGGCTGTGTCCATTGTCCAGGGGCTGTGTCCAGGGTGACGGGCTGTGTCCAGTGTCCAGAGGCAGTGTCCAGGGGCTGTGCCCAGGGGCAGTGTCCAGTGTACCAAGGGGCTGTGTCCAGTGTGACAGGCTGTGTCCAGTGTAAAGTAAGAAAAATAAATAAAAGTAATAAATTAAATAAAAACACATTTTTGGAGGATGATGGAGGAGGAAATAGTGGGAGATCAGCAACCTGATAGAAGTGCTGAAGCTAGTCATGACAAGGCCGATACCTCTTTGTATTTTTTGCTCTTTGGAGCATTTCTCTTTTTTTGGGATAGTTTATTAAACTGCCACCCTATCTGCCCCTGCAGTGCCGCTCTGCTTCCAAGATGTGCCAGGTTGGAAGTGTAAGGTCCACCAGCTACCTCAGTATACCCTTTTGGCCCAACTACAGTAAATTAAAATAATTTTGTAAGCTTTGAAGTGATCAAAATTGACTAGAAATGAGTGGAAACTAATGTTATTGAGGTTAATAATACTTTAGGGGCAGAAACAGGCCCAAATTCTGTTATTTTAGCCATTTTTAGCATTTTTTCATAAAAATCCAGATCCAAAACCAAAACCCACAAGGGTGGTTTTCCCAAAACCAATCCAGATCCAAAACACGAAGGGAGATCCAGATCCAAAACCAAAACCCGAAAAAGTGGCCGCCGCACATCTCTAATATATATATATATATTAATATATATATATATATATATATATATATATATATATATATATATATATATATATGCAAATGTTCAGGTTACTCATTAAGCACAGTTTAGCTGGAAGACACTTGGCAGTCTCTGTTGCTGAAGCATATGCAATTACATTTTATTCACTATTCTACATAATGATGTCTCAGTATCCTGAGAGACCTATTCCAAGACCTCCATCTCTCAGCAGCTAAGTAAAAAGAATAAATCTCCCCACCACCGCTCCCCGTTTAAACCTTGCTAATGACAGCAGGATCGACTCCAACTGAGCCGGTCATCAATTCCATATAATGACACATCCAATCTCACACAATAAATATATTCACATATACTGTATAAACAGAGACCATGGAAGTCATTCTCTCGCTAAGCAAATTATCCATTAGCAATGCAACTAGTAATGTCTAACCACAGCATATCAGCTGACATATGAGTATTAGCAGACTACTGTATACCATCCACTGCAATGGTTCACTCGTTTGGTAACCAATCCCATTCCACCTTAGGGACCAGGGGCCTGGCGGTCTCTGCGTATAGTACGGTATCGAGGCTGCGAATGCGGTAGCATACTACTATGAATCAGGCCCTGTGTGGGTAAGTATAATGATTTTTCTTGGGGTAGACTAATTAAAAAATAAATTAATAATGAGATTAAAATACTTATATCTTAATAAAGGAGCAGTAGGGAGGACTATAGTATTAATTAACCCCTTCCCGACATTTGACGTACATGTACGTCATGGTCGGGAAGTACTTCCCGACATTGGACGTACATGTACGTCATGACTTGTAACTGTCACTGCGTCTAGAGACGCGGTGACAGTTAGGAGATGTCTGCTGTCCCTGACAGCAGACATCCCCCCTCGCCGCCCAGGGGGGGCAGGGGTGCCCCCCCCGGTCGGCGATCGCTGTGATTGGCTGTTCAAATCTGAACAGCCAATCTCAGCGTTTCCTGTGTTACCGGCGGCTAA
>NC_139220.1:293879933-293912433 GCF_055691185.1 Crinia signifera | reverse complement strand
TTAGCATCTTATGGTGCCTAGAAACCTACATGGTGCCTAAAAAGTAATCTCATAAAAAGGAGGCTCCAAAATCAAGTAGGTGCTCCTTCTATTATGAAGCCTGTGGTTTGGTCACCGTGCACACTAGGGCCACATATAGGATATTTATGAAAACCAAAGAATTGGGGGAATCAATTTTTAGTCACATTTCTCTAGTAAAATCTACTGTATTCGTTAGAAAAATGTATTAAAATTGAAACTCTGCAAAAAAAATGAAATTTTGAAATTTCACCTACACTTTGTTTTAATTCCTGTGAAACACCTAAAGGGTTAACAAACTTCCAAAATGCTGTTTTGAATACTGTGAGGGGTGCAGTTTTTGAAATGGCATCATTTATGGGGGTGTCTCACATACAAGTCCCTCAAAGTCACATCAGAACTGAACTGGTCCCTAAAAAAATCAGTGTTTGAAATTTTCTTGAAAATTTGAGAATTTGCTATTCATATTGTAAGCCTCCTAGTGTCCAAAAAAATTAAAAGGAAGTTGAAATAATGATGGAAATATAAAGTAGACATATGGTCTATGTTAGTTATTAACTATTTTGAGTGGTATGATTATTTGTCTCACAAGCAGAAAATTTAACATTTTGCAAATCGCTAAATTTTCCATTTTTTCACGACATTTTGGTATTTTTCACAAAAAAACACAGACTGTATCGACCCAAATTTACCACTAATTTGAAGTACAATGTGTCACGAAAAAACAATCTCAAAATCACTGGGATAAGTAAAAGCAAAAAAAAGTTATCCCCACTTAAGTGAGAGATGTCAGATTTGAAAAAAATGGCTCTGTCAGGAACGCCAAAACTAGCTCTGTCAGGAAGGGGTTAATATAAATAATATATCATTCTAGTCTTGAACATACTGTAGTGCACTGGATGAAAGAAAACTGCTGCCTTTAGTAGATACAAGTCCCCAGTATTCTGTGTGCGACACAGACAATGGTGTTATTAATGTGTCTGGGATCACCGGAGAGGAAGGAAGGGCCGAACCTTCTACTTATCACTTTGGCGTACGCTATGATTATCTAAGTCTACTTCAGTAACGGACAAGGGACACCTGTTATTGTCACTGTGCAACTCATATGCTTTAAGCAGAATTTCAACAACATACAGTATAATAGATTTTATTCGGGGACTTGGATAAGAAAATGAGCATTTCCAGTGTCCTCTTCATGACGATCACTGTTCCCATATTGAAAATAATAGAATTAACAACACTGCACAGATGGTGAAAGCAAATTGTGAACCGAATGCTTCTAAAGGAAATCTAATTAGGAAGAATGAAGAACATTAATGCAAATATCCATTCAGCCCAGGGTTGCCTACTTTTCTAGTCTCCTCTCTAGTCCTGACGACTTAACCCCATCGTCAGGACATGAATATCAGTGTATATTAAACATAAAAAAACACTTTTAATATACACTGATATTCATGTCCTGATGACGGGGTTAAGTCCCCGAAACGTTGACCTGACCTGACCTTTATGGAATAAATTTGGTCCCTGTTTACACCTGCAACTACAGTCTCCGAGTGCCCATGCTTCCTCTACTCTGTACAGAAGGTTTGCCATAGCCTTGCCTCCAGCAGATGTCACCGGGCCAGGATAATCCACGTGGCACAGATAAGCCCTGAGTGACAATTCTCACCCTTTGTCTCGGGGCCAATAAACAATAGCCGGAGACGAAGCCACTTAACAACGTTTCAATTTATGTAATACATTTTCATCAGGTTACCATAAATTGAAACATTATTACATAAATTGAAACGTTAAGTGGCTTTGTCTCCAGTTATTGCCCCCCGAGTGCCACACCCTTGTATACATACCAAAAAAACCTGGATCTACGTATATATATATATATATATTTTTAACAAACTGTGTGTCCATCACTCCTCGCATTCAGAACAAATACCGCCGGGGTGCCCTCCCTGTTTAATAATTCCACCCAATGTAGTTGAAGAAAGAATAGGCGTCACTCCGGGTCTTGGTGAAAAACAGTGTAAACCTTTACTGTGGCACGGTCAACGCCGTTTCGGGCCTCCGCCCGTCATCAGGACCAAACACAGACCACAGTAAAGGTTTACACTGTTTTTCACCAAGACCCGGAGTGATGCCTATTCTTTCTTCAACTATATATATATATATATATATATATATAGATAGATAGATAGATAGATAGATAGATAGATAGATAGATATATAGATATAGATAGATAGATATAGATGATACAAACATTGCGTTTCGATCTCCAGAAAGCAGTAGAGGCTTGCATTAATATTCATCAGGGACATTAGTATTGAACTTCACATAACATGAGGAACACACACCAACTAATCATACTAAGCAGCTCCAAACCATGTGGCTGTTCTACCACCACCAACATAGACAACAAGCACAAATGGAGAATGGGAAGACAGGATGGGACTTCCAGAAAGAAAAAGATGGAGACCTTCAAGCTGACAGAATGCACTCTAAAATGGAAAAACACCCCTTTACTGACTAATCAACTCTCAATCACCTGGTAATAAATATTATTATCAGGCAACTGGTCGAAATGGGACAAATATAGAGCCTGTAACGTAGTAGGGGTGCAGACAGCTCACTAGCCAGGGTCCTCAGATAGTGGTGCCGGAAACTGAGGTGATTGTACAGGTCTCGGGAGCTAAGATGAGGACATCCGTCCACCACCATGGTGCTCACACACAGTGGCGAGATCGTGCCGTGCATGTACAAACACACTATGGGCGACCATCTTAGTTTAGTTAGGGAATTAAACTTTCTGGATGGAGCCATTTTGTTGCAGTAGCGCACTCCACTTCTAACAAACTTTACTCATTTCCACTATGGACGCTATAGCCAGAACATAGCACAGATGTTATATATTTACACAGAGACAACGATAAGCCAGTGCTCGTATAGTGTTAAAAATGAATGTTAAACAGTTTTGCTTCATATTTTATTCAGTACAACTTAGAAGGGGAGTGTGGGTTTCTTGGCAACTGGAGACCCCCCACCCCCCTCCACACACACCCTTGCCAACAATCTGCAACCATTGCCCTAACGTATTCTGAAGGAAAGATGTCAAAAATACCTGCTTCTCACAAATGATATCAATAATTTCTGATTATACTAATAATATTTAGCAACCCATTTCCGAGCACACTGCAACGTGTCGGGTCCTGATTTGTGTACCTGTCATCCATCCTGACAAGCAGAGCTGCGCACTGTCTCGCTTTATCTTGCCGAATTGCTCGACTTCACACACCTGACAGTGCCCCCCCTTGTAGAAGCCCTCACCGACCTCTCACGTTCCCAGGGAGAGCATCAGCCAAGCCTGAGTGTAACCATGGAGACTAGCAGAGAAAGGCCTTAGGGCTAAGACCACTGACATCTGAATATGAGAGATACTGATTGATGATAGGAGGTGGAGATATCAGGCAATCACTGGGACTGAGGGGCTGATGGAGTGAGACTGACGTACAGCGCAGTCAGAGATATAAAACTACTAGGCAAAGACTTGAGGTGCAAAAGACACATAAACACGGGAGTGACTGATGTAGAACATTAGCAGAAATATGAGGCAATGGCAAAGATAAGAGACTCAAATATTATAAGAGTAGCAGGCATCAGGCCGGCAGCCATCTTGGTATAACCGGAATGACTACTGTATAATATCTTCTGCCAACAACACTACTGTTTTCACATGTAACCTGTCTGTCTGCTCCGCTCATAGAACACAACCATTAGCCACCATCATCATGGCACACAAATGTACTGTAACTGTGCTCAGCCTTGCCGCCGAGCAACCTTATGGTGGGACAAAAGTGGCGCTTACTTGTACGCTAGGCTGCGAGTATAAGCAGCCTAGTGGACAGGTCTGAATCAGGCCCATAGTTGTGTGCCTGGCTCGGGTGAAATGAGCATGGATGGCTACATCTGTATTTGACTACTTTTTCCACCAGCGCATAAACTAAGATTACCGCTGTTTGTCACTGTACCACTTACTTATCTATGCCAGCAATGGGGAACCAGGAATTACTGAGTCTCCATTGGGTGAAAGTCATTAGTGTTCCTGTGATACTAAACTAAATCCAGTATACCATAGGTAATAAGAGTTGTTCTTAAACGGTGCCAGGGCCACCATGAATGGGGACAGCCTGTAGTCCCTGGCCCGGACCCTCATACAGAGAAGGGGCCTGTTCACCACCTGCTCCAGACCTATCACACAATGGGCCTTATTCTGGTTGGTGCGGCCGGGCCGTACGCGTACGTCCCGGGGTTTTTTATGATCTGCGCATGCGTACATTCGCTAATGCGCAGGCGCAAACACTCCACAACGCTTACGGAGGGGTCTCTACGTGCGAAAAAACCTGTACGCGAGTGTACGGGCATTGGGGGCGGCATAGGGGCGTGATGAGGGGAGCGGCCGAAATAATGAGGGAAAATGGGCGTAAATATGGGCTACACGGGGGTGTGCACCAAAAATGAGCGGTGCTACTACCGCACGATCGACTAAAGCACCGTTCATTTCGGACACAAAACAGGCGGCCGCCAACCGCCAGCTCAGACCACCCCTACAGATACCGCATGCCAGCGTGCGCCTGGGTTTGCTAATTAACGCTGATTACTACTCAAACACATACACCTGAATGTAATAAGCAATGCTGCAGTCTATTAAGTCCAAACCATGATTTCACTACCTGCAAGCCACACACAGCACTCAAACACATTGGAAGCTTATCTTTCTATACTTCTCTACATTTAAAGGTTTGTTTAATTTAAGGTAAGAATCTTTTTAAGACCTGCTTATATATGCTAAGGTAGCTATTTGCTAAACAGTTATACACATTCACTACGTGCTTTCATAGACTTTACACAGTAGCACACTCAATCTACACAAGTCAACATGTGTCAACGTGTTCACTCTAATACAAACATAGGTTTTGTATTTATGATACAATAACATAAACCACATCTAACACCTACAAAGGATGTTTCAGCAATGTTTTAAGCCCATGCCCACTATTTTGCACACAATCTTTGTATAGTACCCAAAATACAGAACTGTACCACTATCTGATCTGCTATGAATTGGATTTGACTACACTCTGGATGTAAGATGCCACCAATCACATTATTGCACTCACATCTCTCTAACAAAGGATTCCTACATCTGCTTATGACACTGTAAAATCATATATATTTAAAAAGTTATACATGTTTGTTCACAAGCAATTTTATCATGTTTGGCCGATTCACACATCTTTTTTTAGGGAGGACACATATGCATTCCTACACAAATGTACCTTTTGACCCTTGTTTGTCTGCCTCACCCACTCCATGAGGAAAGCATTGTTCTGGACCTGCTTTTACCTACTACTGTAGGAGCTACCTCACCTGCACACAAACTGCTTACTCACCTATTAAGTTGCTCTGCACATGTGCTGACACAAACTAATTAGCAGGGAAAAGTTGGATAGGAACATGGGAATGGCCATGGAGAGGGTTACACATGGGAAACTTCTACCACACTTCAACAAATGTTCAAAAATACCCTGGTCAGTAAGTACACATAAATCTAGTATTTGTTTCACACAAGAAATTACACATACAACAATTTTGTTTTAATTGGTAAAATAAATTTATTTGCTGTTCAGCATCACAGCTTAGTAGACACTTTCATGTCATAAATCAAATAAACAAATAAAATAGACACAAAAATAAAAAAAACAGCCAGAACAAGAGGTTGCATATCTCCAAACATGTGTTACCCTGCAAATGCAATGGTGAAAGAAATGGGGACACCAGAATACGTACTGCAACAATCAGGGTGAATACTAAGCAAGATACACACCACCAAAAATGTATCCTGCATTTGTAGAGGTCAAAATAAGAACTTTAATGCCCATGGCACGAAAATGGATCGATGGCCAACTCAGGAAGTGGATGTCCAGTGCAATTTAAACATTTGGGGTCCAACCACAGAGGAAGTGAACCAGGTCTCATTATTTGGGCCCTTTTTTCCCCCTTTTAGATGGGGCCTTGGGGACAGGGGCCTTTGGGTCAGATGGCTTGCGGCGTCTTCCCCTAGTGGACACAGGAGGGTCAGCAGAGGTGGAAGGTTGGGGAGCAGCTTGGGGTGGGCCAGCAGATGGGGGATTGTCCCTTAGGGACCTGGCGGTGGTCAGCAGCTCCGCAAGAATGTCATTCTGGCGGCTGAGGTGTTGGCCAATGCTTTGCATGCCAGCCGCCAGAGTGTCATTCATGCGGTTGAAGGCCTCACACTGCTGCCTGTTTGTGGCCTTCCAATCCTCCAAAAATTCCCCAATCTGCTGCTGACGGAGCGCAGCATCCACCTCTTGCTGCTCGATCCTCTCCAGCATCACCATCACGCTCTCATCCCATGTCTCCTGTGGCTGGGGCTGGGGGTGTCTTCTTGGTGGAGGCTGGACCACTTGCTCCACCTGTGGCTCTGCAGAGGAAGATGCTGCCGGTTCATCCTGGGTTTCTGCTTCTGCTAGGATAATAATTGAAAACAATGTCACCATCACATACGCACTAAAAAATATCTTTCAAAATACAATGCATTACTGTGACTTACCATCAAAAGCAGCATCAAAGACCTCCGCCGGGAGCTCACTGTCCATATTGGAGATCCCCCTGACCTCGGCCACATCAATGACGTCCAAGGCGTCCTGCTCCAGGGGGGTATACTCCAAATTATCGGGCATAGGACCTCTCCCGGTGGACATGCTGTGGTTGTACCGGTCAGTCATCTTCCTCTTCAGTGCCGTTTTGAAGTCTGTCCACCTACAAGTTTAAAAATACAAATATCACCATGAGATATGTGCACCACTGTGCTAGTGAACATCATGACTACGTTACATTTCCTAGTGTGGGTGATCTTATGTTTTTTAGCCATATGTGTCCCACACACACATTAATGTCTCCATTAGGAGGCATTTCAGTGTCTCATCTCATTCATTAGGCCACTAAATGCACATACATAGATCACTATGCAGAAATGACATCATCCATGGCCAAATTATGCACCTCCACCTGTTGTGAAACTACACATTCCACCATAGCTTGACAGTGTGGTTATTATGGAGTCATTTAACTATGGGATGGCATACTGGGATGTGTAGTTTCTCACCAGCTACATGTGCACAGTTTGCTCATTCTTGTTTCAGTTGCATCATATGGAACATGTTACAACAACTCTTTCCAAAACACACTTTCTCTTGTCCCATCACATACTTCACATACTTCACATGAGCAGAACTGTGCCCATAACCTCACATCACACCAATGGTGCATGTTTCATATATCAATGTGGGTTATTAGACATGGTTGTGTTCACATGTGACATTGAAGTGTAGCACTATGTACAAACACACCTTTCTATTATTCTCAAAACATACATGTAACATATGAACACACATATGACATTATCAGGGGGACAAACACACTTGCCTTTTCTTCACCGCTAACCAATCTCTGACCACTGGTGACACCTGGTTCACTTCCTCTGTGATCTTGTCCCAAAGCTTTCTCCTTGCACTGGCACCCGGCTTCCTGGTTGGCAATTCGATCCATTCGCGTGCTCTGGGCACTAAAATTCTTAATTCTGCCTCTACAAATGCAGGGTTTCTCTTTTTGGTGGTGGTATCCTGCTCAGTCCTCACCCTAGATGTTGCAGCTCGTTTTCTGGTGGCCCCAGTTCTCTCACCATGCACCTGCTGGGTCACACCTGTTTGGAGAGATGCAACCTCTTGTTCTGGCTGGTTGCTTGGCCCTTGTGGAGCTGGTGGAGGTTGAACAGGGCCTGTTAGTGAGGGGCCCGCTTGGTCTTGCAGGCTACTTCTCTCTTGAGCCCTCCTTCTCCGCTCCTGTTCCCTCTTCTGTAAAGCTTCAAGCAGGGATTCTGCTGTAGCTCTCTGTAGAGCGTCCTCAGCTGCGGAATCGTCTGAGTTAGACATGTTTGCAGCAATTCTGGCCTGCATCTGACTGAATATTTATATGTTAATCTCCCGCCATGAACAAGGGGGCGTATATTTTTCCCCGCAATGCAATTGCTAATTTACGCCGATATTTCCCGCCGATAATTGCCGCTTAAACTACGCAGGTCTCAACGCACCTGATCAATCACCTGTATATGCACATACACAGGTTGTGGAGCATTGTGTGCTACATCGTGAAATGTGTGCACCTGTCATTCCAATGATGAGTGTTGTCAGCTGGTATCTGTTGGAGTTCGTGTATGCTTTGTGAGTCACATTTCAAAACATCACGTTATAATGCTTTCCTTACATATATAATGAGTATGAAATTGTCATACGCCAACATGTTGCATTGTGCCCCTTTTAGCAGCGTATTTATTAGTAGACGGTTGCGTGTATCCTTTTACGCACACTGTATATACAGTTCCTCTCTATACATTGAATGCATGCTGTTGGTTATGGTGTGTGTATATCGGAACGGTCCGCGTAAGTTTCTATTCGCATCCAGTTTGTTCATGTAAGAAGGATTAATAAAGTTAATACTAAACAAACAATTTTTTACACCAATCAGCAAGCACCAAAAGTGATATATGTACCTGCAATTAATAACTGCGCCATTGCCACTATGACTTCAACCAGGGCTAGGGCGTTTTCTACCCAGGAGCTGTTGGCCTTGGTTGAGGTCATGGACCTGCGCCTGGGGCCCAGGGGCCCATATGTGTCGAACATTGACAAGCGGCGGGCATATAATGCTGCCCGCCGGCTAATCTTCGCCCGGACCGGCGTTCACAGAAGCCTGGGCCAAGTTGAGCGGCGCTGGTCTGACCTGCGCCGGCGGCAGCCAGTGTTGCTATCTTCACTTCGCCGCCATATTGCCCGATGTAAGTTTTTATTTACTAGTATGACTGCGTTTTTTTGCAATGTTTTCTGTACTTTTTATAAATATGTTCCTGAGTATGTGGGTGTATATGGGGTGTATAGGGGGTGTATATGGGGTGTATAGGGGGTGTATATGGGTGTATATGGGTGTATAGGGGGTGTATATGGGGTGTATATGGGGTGTATAGGGGGTGTATAGGGGGTGTATATGGGGTGTATATGGGGTGTATATGGGGTGTATATGGGGTGTATATGGGGTGTATAGGGGGTGTATATGGGTGTATATGGGTGTATAGGGGGTGTATAGGGGGTGTATAGGGGGTGTATAGGGGGTGTATAGGGGGTGTATATGGGGTGTATAGGGGGTGTATAGGGGGTGTATATGGAGTGTATAGGGGGTGTATATGGGGTGTATAGGGGGTGTATATGGGTGTATAGGGGGTGTATATGGGTGTATATGGGTGTATAGGGGGTGTATATGGGGTGTATAGGGGGTGTATAGGGGGTGTATATGGGTGTATAGGGGGTGTATATGGGTGTATAGGGGGTGTATAGGGGGGGGGTTTAAGTAGTTGCTCAGTTTTTGGGTGTATCATATCAATTAGTTTGCATGATAAATGTCTGAAATATAACAGCAATGATAATTTGGAAGGTTATGAGCATGACTAATGTGAATTTTTCTTTCCCCCTTTTTTATGAAACCCAATCTTCGATTTCTATGCCATCAACATGAACATTTCAGCACGGGCAAGAGCCCGCATAGAAGCCCGGGAGCAGGCAGCCCAGGAGCAGGCAGCCCAGGAGCAGCCGGAAGAGGAGGAGGAAGAGGAGGAGGAAGAGGAGGAGGAAGAGGAGGAGGAAGACGAGGAGACAATGGGTCAAGCTGGGGCCCACCAAATTTCCCCATCCCCTTCCCCCACCCCCTCCCCAACCCCCACCCACACCCCTACCCCCACCCCCTCCCCAACCCCCACCCCCTCCCCAACCCCCACCCCCACCCCCTCCCCAACTCCCACCCACACCCCTCATAACCCTTAAATAGCACAGCCTAATTGTGAGGTTAGAGGAGAGTCCCCCAAAACCAAACTACCAATTGGGATACAGCATACATTCATCCAAGAAGAAGTAATTTAATTAATGTTATTTACTATGTACAGTATGTGTGTGTTAACATATTATTTTTTTGTACTGTGTTTACAGCAGACCCATCTTCAATGTAGTTTAAAAATGTATGTGGCCTTCACACATAACTCACAACTTTTTATTATGTACAAATACAACAAACATTTGTGTATGTTATATATTATTATTTTTTTTTTATCCCTTCACTACAGACACTGAACAGCACCAGGAGGAGGTGGCAGCAATAATTCGGGAGATCTTCCTGACCCTCCTGTATTTGCACATCCTTTTTGCCCAACTGGAGGCCCGCATTTAATTTATTTTTATCCCCCCCCCCCCCTTATTATGTTTGTTAAAAAGACACAAAGGGTAAGTGTAAGTGGTATATCATGCAGGGGGCTGGCTGGGGCTGAAGACGCGAACCAGTGCAGAACTGGACAGACAGAAGGGGGCATGGTTGGGGCTGGAGACGAGAGATACTGTAGGACTCCAACCGATTTTCACTGGACAGTCCCTTTTTTTGGGGACTGTCCCGCATCCCAACTGCGTCTGGCAGTGTCTAGCAGTGTGTGTGTGTGGGGGGGGGGGGGGGCAGTTGGGAGTCCACCTGCCTTTCATGACTCTACTCAGCAGAGCAGCAGGAATATAATCTATTCACTGAGACATGGGTGGAAGGGTGGTGGGGGGGGGGGGAGGTGGAGTTTTTCACTGTTTTTTGAGCCGACATGTGCCGACAGGCGGTATTTCATGCCCTACCATCCACTAGGGCGTGGTGGGAAAATAAAATAGTGTGCCGAGCGTAGCGGGGCACCGTGCCCGAAGCATCGCGAGCGATGCGAGGGGCTGCGGTTCAACTCCAACTGTGTCCATGTCGACTGTGTCGACATTCGGGTAAAAAAAAAACAGTGAATAACTCATGTCGACCTAATGACTGTTGACCTAGAACCATGTCGACCTTAAGTCGACCTTTAACCCTGTCGACCTTGGGGCCAGTCAACCTTCCGGGGTCGACTTAATGACTAGACCTAAGTCTGTTCTGACAGATGTACCGATTCCATTTTTTAAGCCCCGGCCTCACAATTTCTGATGGCACCCTTGAACAGAGGACTCGATTTGGCCTATACTGAAGTGAAGGCAACTTTTAAACATTCGGCATTAGTGAAGTAGGGGCAGATTTAACAATGAATTATATTCTTTTTATCACTTGTTATGAATGATAAATGGTGCTCCAATCAGCTCCTCTCATTTCTAAAACACATGACATTTAGCTGCTGATTGGCTGTAGCACAATTTATTATTCATAATGAGGGCTAACAAGAATAGACCTTGTTGTTGAATGTGCCCCTTCATTTGAGAATCCAGACAGGGCAAACATTTGGGGAATAACTAATACCTCAGGTCCCAATACCCCCCCCTGGTCCCGATGGTGGGGCTTTGCACGTGCGTTTGGCATTAACTTGCTATCCATGTATTGCATTTCCATAAATGTCTGTGGATGCTTTGTATGACTATCAGTTGCCCAGACCACTGTAGTACCAGGGCATCCCCAGCACTATTGCTGTCATGACATCACAAAAGAGGAGGCTGGGAAAAGGAAACTGAGTACCGGGAGCGACGGATTGAAGTCCCTGTCCGCAAAACCCTAGGTTGGGCCCTGCCTGGTGATTACCTTGCATACCATCATTTGAAAACACAGTTGCTATTGTTATGGCAACTGCCTTACATATACTTTTAGAAGAGGTTGGATCGTCACTGGCCAATCAGCCTCTTGCTGTCAAGTTAAAGGCTGGGTTTAAAAAATTACAGAAACTGATTGGCTGGTGACTTATCACCGGCCACTTTAACACTTAACCAGGCTTAATAAGTCAGATAATAAATTATCTCCCACCATGCCAGGGTACTTGCTTAGTTGCTACACTGGCAAGTTGTGTCAGTATTTGCAAGTGAGTGAATGCTTGGTGCATCACCCAGAGACAATCTCATAAATCCTGCAGTTAATATGGCAGCGAAAATGTGTCAGTGTTCATCCTAACCTCATGTCAATGGCCATGAACTGTAATAACGGTACAGAACAATAATGGAACTTGACAAACTGTCACCAAAACTTCTACCCAGGGAAAAATAAATTCTATACAATTTCCTTTTATTTAAATGGATTAATCAGGTTTAGAATGTCCGAGAGTGTCCTCCTGAATTACATGGGGGTTCTCCCTGACTCCTGGGAGAGAAGGGAACCCTCCTATATCTGGATTACCTAAGGGCAGCTGTCCAGGTTGTTGATCCAAGCACCCTGCAAGCCAAATACCAAAGCACATAGGCATTGCCACCGTCTTGGCAAGGTAAAGGCATTACCGTGGGTAACGGCCAGCATAATATAATATACAGAGCTGACAATACAGATTTTGTTGCTGATATTATTATTTTTCCCTCAGACATTTTGGCGTATAGAGGGCATTTACAATGTGAAATACTGCAGAGGCAGAGAGCACCGTACACTCTGATCAGGACCGCCATCAGGTGACCAGTCGTTCTGATTGGCTGCCGAGCCGTGAGCCCTGATTGGCTTACAAGTAGGCACCATATTTTAAATGGGTGCCAGCATCCAGAGGTAAAGAAGCCTGCTCTCTGGGAGCAGTGGATTTCATAAAGTGCAGGCAGCATAGCGGTGGTGGTAAGTGAGGGGGGCATAGACTAGAAACCAGACTAGAAATCACTCCCGGGCCCCACAATTTCTAGTGGCAGCCCTGGCTCTGATTAGTGGTTGAGGTATGAGGCCAGGATTTCCATTGGAGTACAGAGATTTTGTGGCCTCTTTGTTGGGTCTGCGACGGCCAGCTGGCCTGACGCCAGGAATCACGCAGCCTCCCGCAGTATAACATATCAGTGCTATCCCTACTACTTCCATGTCAGCCGCAGCAATAGAACCTCCACATCTGAATCAGGCCCAAGATTCGGCAATGCATCTGCGTAGCAGCAGCAAGGGTCAGGTGACAATTTCCTACGTCTATTCCAAAGTAAAACAAATGACTTGCCCTGGGACACGAGTATAGCGGCAGCTGCAAATAGATCGTATCAAAAATGAAAGAGTAACTGCCTAAGGGGTCTATTTAATAAGAATCGGTGATAGTAAGGATGCTTTGTGGCTGCCTATCGCAGGAGTACCATGATTACCAAGCCCCCCCCCCATATCTACATCCCAATTACTGATGATACATAGCCGTCTGCTGTACAGCACCCCACAAACACACAGCACCCCTGTGCGAGTGTCACTGCGACACACGGCTATCACACACAGCCACGTGTAACTGTGAGCGACACAACCACTGCTATCGATCACTGTGACGCACTCCCAGCTATCTGTCTGCCCTGCTCCCTCCCCATGATAAATGCCTGCTACCTAATGAGCGCTGCTGATGAATTCAGTGCTGCAGCCCAAGGAAGATTTAACTTCTAATGAGATAACGAGTCTGGAATCGCAATGGGTCTGTTCATAATATTCCTCCTCCCATGCACTGCACCTCATCCATCACGGTGAGCAGGCTGCATTATAACCAGGGGAGATGGGACTGAGTTTCCCGTAGCCACTATCTGCATTTCTCCTATATTACAAAACAATTCTTCACACCTATTGCTCCCTGTAACCGCTCATTAATAACCATATAATGAGCCCTTCATTAGCTCTACTTTCTATAACCTAACCTGTAACCTATCCACCCTGCGCCGTCTGTTATCGCTCCCATGGGCATAGCTGGGAACGCGCCAAACAATCCCATTCTCAGAACTCCATGCTGACTTGTGGTGGCCCCGTATAACCTTACCACCTTGATAGACTGTTTTCTTATATTATTTTGAAACAATATTTTATATTTTTATTATTATGGCGCCACAGGGGTTCCTCAGCGCCGGACAATACATAGATGAGCAAAAGAACAAAATAAGAAAATAGTGATTTACAGTACAAAATGCAAATTAGGACAAGTACATGGTATATAAAAGACAGTTGCAGCAGCGGACACTGAGGTAATTATATCGGTAGCAGAGATATATTGTTAGAAAAGCACATGAGGAGAGAGGGCCCTGCTCGTTAGAGCTTACATTCATACAATTCATACATACAAAGGGAAGGGGCAGACAGACTGGGGTGACACAGCAGGGATAGAAGCAAACATAAACATAGGGAGGGGTCTTGAGTGCCCGTTTAAAGTTTCCGGGACAGCCTGCTGCAGCAGCGCAGCTGAGCCCGGGAATTTTCCGGGCATACCACCGAAGTGGTTAATCTTGTTACAGACAGGAAGGTTGCAACTTTTCTGAAATCATTGTTCTGATAAAGCATACTTGCCGACCTTTGAATGTGCCTCTCCAGGAGAAGCCCGAAGAGGACATCCAAATCTGCATGTCGGGGGGGACACAAGGCTGACGTCCCAAAACCCCACCCCCAATACACGCAAACACCGTGATTCGCTGGACCCCGAGTAGGGGTGGGGCTAAAATTTCCTGTGATTACGGGAGGGTAGGCAAGAATGTGATAAAGTAAAAAATTTGAGTGAAAACCCTTATTATAACGGGCATCCACAACACCCTTCCATACCCAACTGTGAGACAGTTTGAGTTGACAGTTGGTGGCAGTTGGTATGGCTCCTCTAATTGAACTTTGGACTGCACTGCAGCACCACCCCCTTCGCCGAGTGAATGTCCACATTTTCATGCGAATGAATGTGTGCACTTACACATCTAGTCGCATTCGGCCGAACGCTCGAAAAATCCTTCTGTGGTCACCGTCCATTCGCAAATAAAAGTCAGTGTGGACTTTAATCTGCCACGGATATGGCCAAATTCAAGGCAGGCGTTGACGTCATGTGACCGAATTCGCACAAGACCGGCAGACCTGAATAATTTATTCCAATTAAGGGCATTTTCTGTTTGAAATACAAATACCGTAAGGCAGATAAATGGCACAAATTGGGCACTGCCCCTATCTGTAACACAATGGTATAATGTCCACAGAGCCGGCCTTAGGCATAGGCAAACTAGGCAACTGCCTAGGGCATTTGGAATGCCTAGGGGCACCATCAGCTTCTGCTGATTAAAATGATATGCATCATGCCTATATTCTGTGTGTGAGTGAGGCTGTACCTGCATATGAAATAGTGTGCTCATGGAAATCACTGTTACATAGCATTCTGTATGCAGGTACAGCCACAGTCGCACACAGAATATAGGCATGCCCCATATAATTTTAATCATCGGAAGCTCCTTGTGTGTGCTGGTCATAACAATGCAAATAAGATGAATTTTCAGCAAAAAAGGCACCCAACGTTAGCAGAACTGGCCAGGTGCTGCATGGCCTATTGAGGCAAGATGTATGAGGAAACATCTGTATCCAAGCAGAGGCAGAGGTCACAGTGTTAGCAGCTGTGGAAGTGCTGCGGGTGGGTTGGTTGTGCAATAGTGTTTGGCATATGTGTAAGGGGCATTATGTGTGTCATGTATAAATGCATTCATAATGTGCGACATATGTGTAACAGGCATTATGTGTGTCATATGTATAAGGGCATTATTAATATGCAACATATGTGTAATGGGCATTATGTGTGTCATGTGTATAAGGGCATTAATAATGTGCAACATATGTGTAAGGGGCATTATGTGTGTCATTATGTGTATGAAGGGCATTAATAAAGGTTGGCATAATGCAGGCATGTCCAAACTATGTCCCTCCAGCTGTTGTGAAACTACAAGTCCCATCATGCCTTGCTACGGTTTTGCTATTAGTGAATGCTAAAACTATGGCAAGGCATGCTGGGATGTGTAGTTTCACAACAGCTGGAGGGCCACAGTTTGGACATGCCTGGCATAATGTGTAAGGGGCATTATGGTTATAAGGACATTAAAAATATGTGTCATGTGTAAGGGGCATTACTGTGTGGTATTACCAGGGGTGCCGAGAGAAAGGGGTAGGGGGTACAAATTACCCTGGCCAAAGTCTGATGGAAGGGCCCAGTGGAGGCCCCGGGCCCCCTCCCCTTAAGTGACAGCAGCAGCTGCAGCTCTTCTCCTCTGCCCAGCACACACTGCTTTGTGCTGGGTTGCAGTGTGGCCATGGAGGTGCTTAAAACACAATATTTTCTAAGGGTATAATGTGAATAATATGAGGAGTAATGTACATAAGGTAAAGTGGTACTACTGTGTGATGTAACGTGAACAAGGGACACCATTGCATGATATAATGTGAATAAAGTTGCACTACTGTGTGGCATAATTTGAATTGGGGGTACTATTGTGTGGCCATGCCCCTTCCCAGTAAGAACACACCCCTGTTTGGGCTGCGCACCGAATGTGTGCACTGTTTCTATTGAAAATATTGCGGGTAGGAGCTCCAAAATGATGACTGCTATGATGAGGTTTGATGGTGCTGGGAAAGGGGAGCAGGGTCAGAGGCGGAACTAGTGGCGGTGCTAGGGGGTACCAGCCAAAATCTTGCCTAGGGCATCATTTAGGCTAGGGCCGGCTCTGAATGTCCAAAATCACAGGTAACAGTGAGTAACATACTCATCTAAATGCATAATGTAGGAAACTAGCATCACTTTGCAAATATCTTCATTGTTCTCTAAATGCCAGAGAGGCGCTTCAGTTAATGTCCTGGTAACAGAAAGCCTCCAGATAAATAATAAATGAAACAAATGTGTATGTGCCTGCTCTCATTAAAGTCACATTTCTCTTGATAAGCTAAGGCCTTGATGCAAAT
Source organism: Crinia signifera (assembly GCF_055691185.1). Lineage (NCBI taxonomy): Eukaryota > Metazoa > Chordata > Amphibia > Anura > Myobatrachidae > Crinia > Crinia signifera. The sequence goes on along the minus strand of NC_139220.1, from coordinate 293,895,644 downwards.
GTGCTGTGACTAAAGTAATAACAGTAAGTGGATTAAAAAGGAAATGTGCCACCTTTTTTGTTTATTAAAGCATTTGCTTAAAAAGATCTTATGACTTTTTTTTTAAAGTCCTATATAGATTGTAAATAAATAAAAATATACAGTAGGCAGAATAAGCCTCCAAGCAATGATGTCTCTGTTCCGCTCATCACATCACTGCTCTGTGCTGCTAGGGGACCCTGCTCCTTCTACTGTGTAACTCTCAGTCTGCAGCTTCCTGCTTCCTCTATTCCCCTGCTCCTATCACTAGGGCACCCTGCTCCTTCTACTGTGTAACTCTATCACTACTATGTGCTTTTGGGGAACCTACTTCTTCCTCCCTTGGTCTCTCTTTATTCATAAGGCAGAAAATGCAGCTTTTAAGTATTCAGTGGTACAGCCCAGGGATATGTCAAACATAGGGTCTGATTCTATTAGCAATAGGATTTACCCAAAGGCGGATTTACTGCTAGGCAAACTAGGCTTAGGGCCCAGTGGAACCAAGGGGGGCCCATTCTGTGTCCACTTCCGGAGATGGAACGGAGCTGCAAAGCTCATTTACTGTGCTGGCCAGGCCCCTCGCAGGCTGTCAGCGCACTTTGACTGCAGCAGGGAGCCTTTCAGCACTAATTTACTAAGTAGCCTTCCCTCTGTTTTTATGGATCCGGTGTGGGAGCCAGCTATTCAACTGAGTGTGTCGGTAGCAGTCAGGGGCAAACGCAGGATTTTCAGAAGGGGGTTTCCAGAGGGGCGGAGCAAAGCACGGAGATGGACACTTAGGTGACCCAGTATATGCCGGGTCAGTTAAAGTATTATAGATAGACCAATTGTATATCAATAATAATAATAATAAATATATATATGTATATATATATATATATATATATATATATACACACACACATACATACATACAGGGGCTTTAACAGCAGTGTAGACCCCTGGGCATAGCAATGTATTGGGGCCCCTACCTATCCTCCAGTGGTAGGGGTGGGGGAAGCTTTGATGTCCTGCGGGTGACAGGGGGTATTATATCAACCGCTCAGCATGTAGGGCCTAGATCAGTAATTTCCACTAATTACCCTTTTACTGCACAGATGGTGGGAGATGAGGTGGTAGAAGGGGGCATTGGGCTGAATTAAGGGGCCCTGATACATAACTTCCAGGGTGGTAGAGGATGTTTAATACGCAGAGGAGGGGTGTATAGTGGAGTGGGCTTATTATTCATAATTTTCTGGGGGGAGGACAGCTTGCTTGACTGAAGATGTCTCCAGTTCCCAAAAATAGATTTCTTAGATTTTAATGGAATTGAAAACTAGAGAATCCCACCTACCAAATGGTATTGGGGACTAGGGGATCAGGGTTCAGGAGGCAGAGTAATCTGCCAACGAGAATATAAAACTACATACCAGGTGTGTGGAGCTGGAGCAGTAACCAGCTGCTGGAAGGCTGATATCTCTAGTTCCAGGAAAAGTAGAGACAAGCTTCTACTATCCATCAAAGGGGGAGAGTCCCAGCTTTTGGAATATACCCTCAGAAAAACTGTAAGTCAGACAGAACCTGAAATATCTGACTGGGAAGAGCAATTAACAGGCTTGGATGGGGACCACTGCTTTGATGTCAGATATCTCCGGTTCCCAAGGGCCGATTTTCAAAATTCTTGTACCCATGGAAAGAGGGGACTCTCAGCTTTCAGACTAGCACCATTAGACTCCTGGGGGGGTTTCTGGGTACTCAGAAACCCCCCCTGCGTGCGCTACTGGCAGTGATCTACTTTGGACATGGGGGGCTGCTCATGTAATGAGGTACAGGGGGGTCTTGCTTATGTCCCCAAGAGGCCTAAATCCTCATTTGGACTTTGTTCTGCCAAGAGCTACTGTATTCAATTGCTGCAGCTACCCTGTGCAGTCCCAAAGGGTAATTCAATAACTCTGGGCACTTAACTTCGGAGCTAGGAGTTAAAATGTATTATAGCATATGGAAATTAGCAAGTAACTGAGGGGTAGATTTATTAAGCTCAGTGAAGTGATAAAGTGTCTGGTTTATATCACCGGCAAACCAGCTCCTACCTGTCATTTTTCAAACCAAGCCTGTAACTTCACAGTTAGGAGCTGATTGGCCGGTGATAAAAAACAGACAATTTATCACTTCACCGAGCTTAATAAATCTACCCCTCAATAGAATCTGAGGCCATGCCCCACCCACAGCTCATGGAATCTCCAAAATATAAATTAATGTCCGATGGCTCTTGAATTTGCCCCTATTATTTGTGCTACTCCTAACCTGTCTGTAGTATAAAATAAACATTTGGTACATAGAGGGTGTACACGCGGTACAATTACCTTGCTATTCGATCCCGCTTCGATCAGGATCGAATCACATAGCAAGCAAAACACATTTGATTTTGACTGTATAGTACAGATCTGTACTACAGTATATAGTCTTGCCTGCACAGTCTATTTTCTATTCGATTTTGATGCTGCGGGGCTGTGCATCGGGACTGAGTCATCATCGAGTTGGCTCGAAAACCGTTTGATGTCTGTTCAATTTCAATTAGATTTTGACTATATAGTCAAACTCGAATCAAAAGCAAGTCAGAATCGCACCATGAGTACGGTCATTAGGTGTTACATTTATTTGTACCCGCAGGGGAGGGCTGTGTGGGTGCCAAGGTCTTGCTCTGTGGCATCTGCTCCATCTATTCTTCTCCATGTATTTCTACTCTGTGATGCTAGGGTACCCTGTTCCTTTTACTATATAACTCTTAGTTTGTGGCTTCCTGCTGCATCCATTCTTCTACTTATATTAGTACAGAAAACTTATGGATGACCATTAGTGGGAATGTTGGTAGTTAGAATTCCAGACAGAAACATCAATGACAGTTGTATCAGAGTGGAGACAGGAACAACTATGAAAGTTGTATCAGATATGAGCAGAGACAGGAACAGCAATGACAGTTGTATCATAGATGAGCAGAGACAGCAACAGCAATGACAGTTGTATCAGAGAGGAGGAGACAGGAAAAATATGACAGTTGTATCAGATATGAGCAGAGACAGGAACAGCAATGACAGTTGTATCAGAGAGGAGCAGAGACAGCAACAGCAATGGCAGTTGTATCATAGATGAGCAGAGACAAGAACAGTAATGACAGTTGTATCAGAGTGGAGACAGGAACAACTATGACAGTTGTATCAGATAGGAGCAGAGACAGGAACAGCAAAGACAATTGTATCAGAGAGGAGCAGAGACATGAACAGCAATGACAGTTTTATCAGATAGAAGCAGAGACAGGGACAGCAATGACAGTTGTATCAGAGAGGAGCAGAGACAGCAACAGCAATGACAGTTGTATCAGATAGGAGCAGAGACAGGAACAGCTATGACAGTTGTATCAGATAGGAGCAGAGAAAGGAACAGCAATGACAGTTGTATCAGAGAGGAGCAGAGACAGCAACAGCAATGACAGTTGTATCAGAGAGGAGTAGAGACAGCAACAGCAATGACAGTTGTATCAGAGAGGAGCAGAGACAGGAACAGCAATGACAGTTGTATCAGAGAGGAGCAGAGACATGAACAGCAATGACAGTTTTATCAGATAGAAGCAGAGACAGGGACAGCAATGACAGTTTTATCAGATAGAAGCAGAGACAGGGACAGCAATGACAGTTGTATCAGAGAGGAGCAGAGACAGCAACAGCAATGACAGTTGTATCAGATAGGAGCAGAGACAGGAACAGCTATGACAGTTGTATCAGATAGGAGCAGAGAAAGGAACAGCAATGACAGTTGTATCAGAGAGGAGCAGAGACAGCAACAGCAATGACAGTTGTATCAGAGAGGAGCAGAGACAGGAACAGCAATGACAGTTGTATCAGAGAGGAGCAGAGACAGCAACAGCAATGACAGTTGTATCAGAGAGGAGCAGAGATGGCCCAGGAGCTTATCTAAGATGACATGGCCTTATCTCATTTTTAGCTGGTTTAAATTCATAGGGATATGAACAGTGGCGTAACTATAGCACCGCAGCCCCCGCCACCGTGGGGGGGCGCTGTGCATATGGGGGCGCCGGGGGCTGCGGTGCTATAGTTACACCTCCCCCCAATCCCCCGCAGGCTTACCTATTTCGCTGGTCCCGGCGGCTCCGTTCTTCTGCTGAGGACCACCACAAAATGGCCGCCCTCATACAGCAGACAGAAACTGTCTGCTGTATGGGGGCGGCCATTTTGTGGTGGTCCTCAGCAGAAGAACGGAGCCACCAGGACCAGCATGAAAGGTAAGGCTGCAGGGGATTGGGGGGGTTTGCATGGGCGGCAGGGGGCGCCCCCCCTAACGGCGGGGGGGTGCCCAAAACGTAGCTACGCCGCTGGATATGAACATGGTGCCTATTTGTCATTCAATATTTGCAGAACATACCCAGAAAACACCCATTTTAGGGTGATTCCACCAATTATTTAATCTACAGTAACTCAATATAACAAGGAGGGGACATAGCGACATCTGACATCTGCCGCAATGCCTCCATGTCCATTAGCAGCCTCACCCCTCATTTCCATGGGTGCTGTGAAGCTGTCAGATGGTGTTAGCCACTGCCTATAAGCTGCTTTTGGCAGGAATTACCATGAAAGGGGTTCCATAGGCAAAGGCCACCACACACACTCACGGTCAGTGTGCCGCACATGCACAGTAATGCTGCTGGTTCCCGATATAGCGATAAAGTGACGGTTAATAATGCAATCACTTTCCCAGTAATGGATACATAATCTATGGGGCCCTATGTTGGTGGTAAGGCCCAGTGCTGATCTCAGTGCCGTCACTTCTACCTGCCACCTTCGTGCCTCTCTAGCCTTCTATTACCTTATGTAGCCAATGCCAGTGATCCTAAGAAACTCTCCTCCCAATCAGTGCCGAGGACGGGACATGAGAGGTGCAGGGAGCTACTACTGCATGAGTATTATAGCACGTGAAGCCAGACAGCTGCTGGGAGCCCTCAGCCGACACATAGGAACTTGTTCCATTGTTTCTCAAGTCTACGGTACTGGCAGGAACATGCAGCGCTGCTCAGCCCCATAGCCTGGCTGTCACTTTCTTTCAGTTTTTACTTAACATTAAGCCTCTCTTGTTTGTCGTAGGTTAGTAATTTCTCTTCTGTATCCCTCTAACGTAAGCCGCTTGTGCAGAATAAGTCTCTCGCTATCTTACTCATCACCGGGTTTACGTCTCTGTCTTCTCCTCTATTCTCTCAGAACTTGTTGACTGGAGTACAATGACAGCATTGCTGTGTTCCCTGTAAGCTGTTATCACTGCCCAGGCAGGAGCACAATGAATGGCTTTTCTGTAGCACTGTTCTGTTAACCATTTCCAATATCCATAACCGCCCTGGAGAACCTTCTTTTCATCGAGGTGAATAATAGCACTGCTCTGTAATTGTATTCCAAAAGTTAAGCCTTGCTGACTCCATAAATCAATGAGGTTTAGTCTTTTTTTCTGAAATCGATCTATATATTCAAATCGCTACTTCAGAAAACAATGGTCAACTCTGTATAATTTTTTTAATTAGTTTTAATGGTTCATTGAAGTGGGCAGGGTGAGAGCACTGTGCAGCCAATCGGACTAGGACGTACTTATCTACCCCCCCCCCCCAGAATGGCCTGGAAAGGTCCCGAAAATTAAGTCCCCCCTCCCAGCCCACCGAAAGGGTGAGGGTGGGCAAGCCTCCCACCTTTAAAGAGGGCCCCACATCAGCGCCTCTGCACCCCCTCCCTCTGCTGGTATACCGGCATTTGTGACTATCTGGAGAGGGGCAGGGCTAAAATTCTGCAAATCGTATCATTTAGTACCACCCCCTCCCCGAAGAGCCACGAATCAGGGCATTTACAGGAATGGGGGGTGGGGCTTAATGATGGAAACCCCCCACCAAAAAAAATAAAAATGAGTCTCTTCTCCATCCAGGCTTATCCTTAAGAAGAGACACTTAAGGCAAGTATGGTCTAGGAGAATACCCATAGCTGCACAAAGTATTTCAGACAATGAGTGCTCTGAACTGGTGGGAGGCAGCGTGGTGACCAGCTCCGTGATTGTGTCTGGATAAGGTAGAATAGTAGCATATGTGTCCCAGATTACCAGTATGTGTTCTTCCTGTGCCCCTGTCAGTGGCTCTGCCTATAATTAAATCATATAGTCAATATATCACACCACATTCCACAAGTACATATGTCACAAAGCACAATTTGCTTCTTTGCCACAAAGTTTTTATAGTTGACAATCCTCAATCCTTGGGTGGGTGATGAGCTCTACCCTTGCAAATTGAGTCTTGGTCAAGGGTCAAGGGTAATTGCAGAAGTTCCATCCTTGGCCATTAGGGCAGATGGCCCTTTGGTGATTTTTATTTTTACTTTTATTTTTCAAAATTTCATAATGAGCCGTTCTTCTCCCCGCCACCAAAGTTTAGAGGATGGAAATTTTTCATCAGAGTTACTGTAGTTCAAATAAGCCTTGCTCCTTAAAATAAAAGCTGACCCCTTTCACGCCAATTCAGTTGTCCGAGTCGTTATTTTAGTTAACTTGGCATGAATGATGTGTGGATGCATCCGGCTGTGTACGGCTTATGTATTCCGCTCTACAACACTTTCCATAAATTGATGTAACCTAAATGGGAGGAGCCTGTATTTTGCTGCAAATGGAGGAAGGGGGTGAGATAGGAACACGGAACATGGGCTGCTTTTCTCTTTGACATAAAAGCATGAACAAGATAGCGGCCCATAGGGCCTCATTCAGAGATTTATTCAATTGCTGCCTCAGATGCAAATTTGTACACAAGATATGCAAATGTCACAAGATTCCGGGATTTGTATTGAGGCGCCCAATTGAGTTGTCTCTGAACTGCCGTTTGTGTACATAGATGCAATCATTAGACGCACTTCGGTGAAACATTGACCTTCTGAGTATGGTGACACCTTGTGGCCACTAGAAGCAAGGCACCAGAGCTACTGTAGTGTAACTGCATACAGGATCAATGTCGCAATATGACACAGCCCTGAAACATCCGCAAATCCTCCATTACCTCCCACATCCGACACTTTGCAAAATCAAATATAGACTCAACATTGCGCCCATCTGTTTAACAAGTCCCCGTAGTACTATGTGCACCCACAAATCCCTGATCCCCTGGTACACAATTGATACACCTACAGTATTATTCACCAAGCAAATGTAATGAAAATTCAGTGTCTGAAGCATTTCAATAGACAATTTTAAATGAACTCTCTAAAGACAGTGGGCCATACTGTATGTATCAAGCTTCAAAAAGTGATAAAAGGGAGAGTGATAAACAGCCAGCCAATCAGCTCCTACCTACCATGTTACAGGCTGGTTTTGAAAAATGACAGTTAGGAGCTGATTGGCTGGCTGTTTATCACTCTACATTGTATCACTTTTTGAAGATTAGTGGATCTGGCCCAATAAAATAAGTTATCTAGTATGAATCAGAGTTTTCTCATTAAAATAATTAAATAAATACAGATAAACCTACACACGCACAGCGTCTATTTTCTGCTCGCCAGCATCTAACGGGGGACTCCCAACTGTCCCCGTCCCCCGCCGCAGGACACTGCCGGCGGCGGGAGGGACGCGGAAACGTCCCCGAAAACCGGGACGTTCCCATGATTATAGGAATGGTTGGGAGGTATTACACAGCTCTGATTAGCGATCAGACAAACAATTCTTTGCAACCAAAAAATATTTGTCACTCTGTCACTTTGTTGCATTGCCACGCTGTCATTATGGGCCAGGTTGGCTCGCTCCTTCACAAATTTGGGCGGACACAGATGTTGCGGGTCTGTGCATGCGTATGGGTGAAAATACACATCTGCAGACCCGCTGTGTGAACACCTTCAGCGAGTATTACACTCGCCGGGCAGAGGGCTGGCTGTGGCGGGGGAACGTCTAGCGTGTTATTGGTGTCGTGGCTGACGCCACATGATGTCGGCGACCGCCCCGCATTTGGCCATTTCCGTGGCAAATAAAAGACAGTCCAGACTGACTTTTATTTGCATACAAGTAAAAAATCCTTTGATGGTCGGCTGCATGCAAATTTCCAAAAACCTAAATATTCCAAAAACCGTGGTGTTTCACAATATATATTTGTCTTATTGTTTGCCCCCCCCCCCCCGCCTCTTTTTTCATACTTACCTCATCCCCCGGTGTCCATGGCAGCCATCAGAATTCTCTTCAGCGGCATCCCCAGTCCCAAGGATGCATTGAGTGGGCGTGCCCATGATGTCACCGGCACACCTGCGCACTCGCGCAATGCACCCCTGGGACCGGAGATGCCTCTGAAGAGGATTCCTAAGGCCACTATGGACACCAGGGGACACCGTAGACCTCGGGGGACCAGATAATCCAAAATCCACAAAAATCCCTTATCCAAAATGCTTGCGGTCCCGAGCATTTCGGAAAAGGGACACTCAACCTGTACAGATAAACATGCTGGGTGAGATTTAATAGGATGAGAGATTCAGAAAGTGAGAGATTTGGTAAGAAATCTCCAGGTTTTTTAAAGCGGCAATCATTTACACTGCAAAACCAGTTTTGATTTTGCAGTGTAAATGATTGCCGCTTTAAAAAAAAACTGGAAATTTCTTACCAAATCTCTCACTTTCTGAATCTCTCATCCTATTAAATCTCACCCGCTGTATCACTACTATGAGCATATAAATCAATTGACATACAGAAACAAACTGAATATCTGAGCGCATACTGTCAGTATTAATATAATCAATATGATCTATAATTACTGATGTCAGCCTGATTTAGCAGGAGGAAAGATCTACAGTACATTACTCAGCTGGTCTGCAGGGACTACAGAGCTTTCTCCAGATTCCCGCACAACGTCAGACCTAAACCTTTGATCATCGGCAAATGGTATTCCTTATAGTACTGATGTGGTTTACTAGTGTGGCTAAGGCCATGTTACATACACTAATGTATTGGATTTCTATGCAGCGACTGTATGAAAATATGGAAATGCTGCAGCCACTGGAATCGTGCTGAGATCCCCTCTGGCGGCGCAGTGTTGATCACTGATCGGTCAGTTATTGTACTTCTGAGTATGGTATTGCATCTGGATTTACAGTCGCAGGCTGAGCCATGACCCCAAAATATTTTATGACACATCACCACAGTAACCGTCCCTAAATGGTCCCTGACTGTCAATCACACTGACGCATGCACAGATGGCCAATAATTACTCAACTGCATATAAATCAGGTTTGCGTGAATCTCTGAACCGGGCCCTGTGAGAGATCTGGGGATCTGGTTTCGCCACTGATGGTGGAAATAAAATGGGTGGAAGGTGGCAACAGTTTTTTTTTTTGTTGGCACAAGAGGCCCAGAGCTTACCCGCACCCCTGTTAGCCCACAAAGCCCTACTTCCATTCCTAACTGACCCAGGACCTGCCTTTCCTACAGCAGCCATGTCCATTGATGGGTGAAAACCATCAAAGATTCCTCATCGATGGTTTTACTGTAATGTACAGTATGTTAATCATTGATGGTGATACTCGATCGTTAATTGACCGATGGCTATGATATTGTAAAATAACAGTTTTCTGATATCAAGGGATACATTCTATTTATTCTCATCATGGGGTACCATTTATTCCTGTTTTATCATTTTTAAGGCAGGATGATCTTAATGGAAATTGAAGCCAAAATGTGATGCATTCCAGGGCTCAGATGTAGTAGGTAATTCCACCTTTTGCTGGCATCAATATATGGATGCCTATGTGCCACTTTACACAATCCCCACAATTCCCAGCACCCTCCGCATCCTCCAAGTCAATCTGCTCATGTGCAGTGAGACTCCCGGTCCCAACATCACAAAGAACAGCTGTTGTTGGGCTGTCATTTGTGCTACATATTGCAGCAATTCAGATTTGCTTGGTGAGCTGCGAACATTGCAGCTTACCGAGCACCATCCAGGGCAGCCGAGAGGAATGCCGAGCCCCGGTAAAATTTTTGGGGTTTGGCCTAAGTACAGGAGGTGTGGCCACCTCCCACACTTAGTCCACGCCCCCAAAATGTTTGGAGGGTTTAGAGTTCTGCCCAGGAGGGACATAGGGGAAAGGGAGGGGTCAGACTAGGGCCCCTGCAGCAAGCCCAGGCCCGGGTAATTAGTACCTGCCCCCCCCCTCCCCCCTCTCGGCTGCCCTGGCACCATCAAATTATTTCTCCTGGCTTTGCAAATAGAGGTCAGTAGAGACTGACTTTTATTTGCATTTGCCTGGACGAAGACAGGGTGGGCAGCTTACGTCCTGAGACATCAGCCGCACACCCCCGGCAGGCATCGGCGTGTCCGCGTATCCTTGGGAATGCCCAGCGTTTTCATGGTGATGCCTATGAAACACTGGGCGTTCCCATGGGCAAGCCCCATTCCCATCACCATCCGGCCCTGCCCCGCCCTGATCCTTGTGAACGGCTCGGCAACTATACAAGTCGCTGAAGCCTTTCGCAAACAGGTGCTGCGCATGTGCATAATAAGCCATGCGCAGTCCCCTAAACGTCGAATCGGCCTGAATTCACCCCCGTACGGAGGAAACTAGAATCTCCCCCCCCCCCCCCAAATACATATGTGATTAGTATAGGTGCAGTAAATGGCGGGACGTACAGAGTCTTCATTTACAGCAGTTGGATGGTATTAGTTACCTAGCGGTGGTCTCTGAGGGCGACTCACTGCGAATAACTGTTTAGACAAAGCTTATTGTCACTAACTGTTGAACTAAATAAAGTGCTACTCAGAAGGAGTCCAAAGGCAAAAAACATGGCACTTCTCCATAGTGAGACTGGGGAAGGGGCAGGGGTGATCCACTCGAAAGCTAGACTATTTTTTGATACTAAACTCAATGGAGTGTTGGCTCCCTAGGGTTTATTTACTAAGCGCCGGTGCTACCGATCATGCTTATTTATAGTTTCTTATATGGCGCACACATATTCCGCAGCGCTTTACTGAGAATATTTGAACATTCGGTACTTATGTAATATCTGGGCTCCCGTTTTTCTAATGAGACCGCGTCCCCTTGCGGGGCTCGCTGCGCTCGCCACGCTTCGGGCACGGTGGCTCGCTGCGCTCGCCACACTATATAAAATCAACTCCATGCGTAGTTGGATAGTAGGGGTATGAAAAAATGGGGTGCATTTAACATGGGAGCCCAGATAATACATAAGTACCGAACATTCACCTCATTCCCTGCCCCAGTGGAGCTTACAATCTATATTCCCTACCACATGTATACACACACACAGACATTCTAGGGTTAATTTGTTGGAAGCCAATTAGCCTACCAGTATATTTTTGGTTTGTGGAAACCCAGAGGAAACCCACACAAGTACGGGGAGAATATACAAACTCCGCACAGGTGGGAATGGAACCCATGACCTCAGTGCTGTGAGGCAGTACAGCTAACCATTACACCGTCCGTACTGCCCCAGTAGTACAGATGTACAGATGTACAGATGTACATTTACCCAATAGGGATATGAAGTGTTGGGTTTTAGAAAATGACAGTTGGTTAATAAAACCCCTAGAAGGGGGGTAAAGTTGAGTCATATAAAGACGAGCAGATTAGCAGATGCAATGTATAACATTTTACAGTCGGGAGTTCATCTGTTCTAGAACCAGCTACAGATGGTAATACATTTGCAGGACCACTTAGTTCCTTCTTTACTATACAAGTGGACATAGTTTTGATTATAATAGTGTGCCGCCGAGTGTAGTGGGGCACTGTGCCCGAAGCATGGCGAGCGAAGCAAGCCTCGCCAGGTGACACTCTGCACATATACAGTATCTACTGGACCCCTCTGACATTCAGCACCAAAAAACATTAACAAAAACTCACGATGACCTTGCTACTGTCGATCTTGTTCCTGTCAATCCTTCACTTGCCTCGAACTAGCATCACAAGTTTAGACGTCTAACTAGACGACGTTGACCACTAGTGGTCGACAATGGTATTGTTAACCTAAACATGGCCGAGCCTCTATCCCAGAACCCATCTAATAGGGTGGGTAAATTTGTGGCCCAGTCAGACCGAATAATGATGTCACAACTACAGTTTAAACTTGTCTTGGGGTTTTCTGATCAGTATACTGTATCTATAGTGCTTGTGTAGCTATATAGTGCCACTTACATACAGTGCAGTACACATACAGAATATGGGGTCTATGTACTCAGCCTTGTGTAGCTACAGGTATATAGTGGCACTTACATACAGTGCAGTACACATACAGAATATGGGATCTATGTACTCAGCCTTGTGTAGCTACAGGTATATAGTGGCACTTACATACAGTGCAGTACACATACAGAATATGGGGTCTATGTACTCAGCCTTGTGTAGCTACAGGTATATAGTGGCACTTACATACAGTGCAGTACACATACAGAATATGGGGTCTATGTACTCAGCCTTGTGTAGCTACAGGTATATAGTGGCACTTACATACAGTGCAGTACACATACAGAATATGGGATCTATGTACTCAGCCTTGTGTAGCTACAGGTATATAGTGGCACTTACATACAGTGCAGTACACATACAGAATATGGGATCTATGTACTCAGCCTTGTGTAGCTACAGGTATATAGTGGCACTTACATACAGTGCAGTACACATACAGAATATGGGGTCTATGTACTCAGCCTTGTGTAGCTACAGGTATATAGTGGCACTTACATACAGTGCAGTACACATACAGAATATGGGGTCTATGTACTCAGCCTTGTGTAGCTACAGGTATATAGTGGCACTTACATACAGTGCAGTACACATACAGAATATGGGGTCTATGTACTCAGCCTTGTGTAGCTACAGGTATATAGTGGCACTTACATACAGTGCAGTACACATACAGAATATGGGGTCTATGTACTCAGCCTTGTGTAGCTACAGGTATATAGTGGCACTTACATACAGTGCAGTACACATACAGAATATGGGGTCTATGTACTCAGCCTTGGGGCCAGATTCACTAAGCTTTAAAAGTGATCAAATGGAGAATGAAAAACAGCCAGCCAATCAGCTCCTACCTGCCAAGTCACAGAATGTGTTTGAAAGAATCCTGCTGATTGGCTGGCTGTTTATCACTTTCCATTTGATCACTTTTGAAGCTTAGTGCATCTGGCCCTTGGAGAGCTACAATGGAGAGAGCTAAAGTACAAACCAAACAGTATTTTTTTTTTTAACACAGCCTGTAACATAAAAGTTAGAAGCTCATTGGTTGGTACTTTGGGGCTGATTCAGACCCATTCCTCAGGTTCTGAATCCGTCCCAGATGTTTGGGGTTTGCTCATGCGATGTTATGCACATGCGCAAACCCCGGGAGCAAACGGCTTAGGTGAGTTTCACACACGCCGACCGAGGGCAGGGGGTGGACTCAGGGGTACTCCCAGGATTTCATGGGCATGCCCACAAAAATAGTGGATGTACCCATAAAAACGCTGGCCGTACCCCTTAGAATGCAGGCGTGTCGATGCCTTCTCGGGGCGGGTGACGTCAGCACCCGCCCTGAATTCGGCAGATAGTGGCTGGAATAAAAGTCAGTCTAGATGGTGGGCGACCATCGTATGACTCTCTCCAGATCGGCTGGATGTGTTCGGATGGGTATGCAAACGTATGCTAGGGAACAGATGCGCTCGGTGGTTGGGGTGGATGTTCTGTGGGGCAGCGTTTACCTGTTTGCTAGGCTGCGACTCGAGTATACGCAGCCTAGCGAACAGATCTGAATCAGGCCCTTTATCACTCTCCAAGGCTTACTACATAAACCCTCATGTCCTTTAATTGAACTGTCTGTCATTTGTATGTATAGTTTTTTACTACAAAGTGAGATCTATATTGCAGTGTAAAAATAAAGCAGTCAGTATTTACCCTGCACAGAAACAAAATAACTCTCCCCAAGCTAAATCTCTCTGCACATGTTACATCTGCCCCACCTGCAGTGCACATGGTTTTGTCTATTTGAGAAGGAATTTGCGAGTGAACCAGAATAAGGGCCTATAAGTGGTGACGACGGGGGTAGTATAATCAGGTCTGCACTGACTACAGCATTAGCCTTACAGGTTTCCCAGCAGGTTTCTATGTTGCTATTGAAGCCCGAATATCACAATATTTTATATTACCGGATACAGAGAGATGCTTTTCAAAACTACATATATAAGATATATTACCAATTAGGCTACCCTAAGCTAATTTAAATACAAGAACAGCGATTTGCATACTGTCCCGGATTCACCCATAGCAGGGATTTGCCATTCGGATGCATTGTAAATGTTATATTTTCTGGGCTAGCCCTGAAAACGTGAGCCGTGCCAGGAATACGGTATATCACTGAATTTCCTCTCATATTGGGAACAGATTAGGATTCTGGGTACATACAGGAGAGAGTACACACTGTAGGGGTTTTGCAATATCCGATGTGTGGCTCTGTACCCTCACCTCGTCCTCACCTAACGGTGATTGTGCTTTATTACAATACGCCGCTAATGACATATGACTTGGGACATCCATTATATCGGACAGGTGTTTATTTACCTCAGGCGTCTGTCACTAGGCACACACCTGGGTTCCCCTCCTTGCAGTACACCTCCTATCACCTACATCTCTCTCTTATACATTCTAGTGCATTTACACTGTAGAATGAACCCTTATTAACTCTTATTCCAGCAGCATCAACCGTGCTGAGCAGGGAAGACACAGAGGTGAAGGGGTTAAGGAGCGGGGCCACCCTCCCGTCTTCTACCACCTCTTTAAGAGTGAAATAGGGCTAGCAGCCAAGGCTATTTATAGACTGGCTTGTGCTGTGCAGGGCAGTGTATGATGCCTTGCGGCTCTCTCAGACACTACAAAGCTCACTTCTAGGGCTTCCCAGAGTGCTCAGTGCTACCACTAAGAACCTCAGCTACCATCTAGTCACAAGAACGCTAGGGCGATTATGCAGATGCTATGGAGGTCTCGCTGAAGACGAGCGTACTCATCACGAAAGCTTTAAATTTTAACCAGGCTTCACTTATTAAAAGTCCCTCATCAAAGAGAATTTCCATTTATCAAAACCTAATTTGTTGGGAGTTGGATCATTTTTTATTTAAAACGGCTCAAAAATAGATACTGTATTTCAGGGAGTCGGGGAACGAGTGCGGTTGCGCTGTGGACTGCGGTAACCTCTATAACGCATCACGGGGCTTTATACTGGAGTCGCAGAGCGGCGTGATAGGGTTAAAGTAGACAGATTGGAATGCTACAAGAACAACGTGATTTAAGCGTCCAAGCTAAATGCACTGGACAAAGACATTTTTAGGCCTGAGCCAATGTTAAGGGGTCAATCCTATTAGCCGCGGATGATTTGCGAGTGCGAATCATCACGGCACGGCGCAGTTTACAGCGGATGGAATTCGCACTAAAGTGCTCGCTGCCCCATAGGGTTGCGAGCAATTTTGGGAGAATTCAGGCCTGTGAAGGGTGGAAGATCGGGTTAAATCTGGTGCCGTTGCCGCCATTTAAACGTGTTGAAACGGCACCCGAATGGCACCTCGCACCCTTCGCAAATAATAGAATCAACCCACTAGTCTGGGCTATACCTTCTAGTGATATTGGTGTGAGGTGGGAATGCACAGCAGCAATTGGCTGCTATTGTTTGTGGTAC
>NC_139220.1:293549933-293874933 GCF_055691185.1 Crinia signifera | reverse complement strand
AGATTTCACTTATAAAATATTTAAACCATGGTCTTGAGCAGGACAGGAACTCCTGATTCCCAGTTGCCACTCTCAGCACACCTGATCCCTGAGGGAACTAGCCAGATGTATCAAGCTTCAAAAAGTGATAAAATGGAGAGTGATAAACAGCCAGCCAATCAGCTCCTACCTGTCATGTTACACACTGGGTTTGAAAAATCACAGGTAGGAGCTGAAGCTGAAGCTTGATTCATCTGGCCCTAAGTCCCCCATCCAGAGATCCCATCAGGTGCATTATGGCTCTTAAGCAGTATTTCATGTGCCAGATTTTGGAAAAACTGTCATTCGGAATGTATGGCCATGCCGGGGTCTCAGCATTAGGATTGGACAGACCCAAAATGTCATCCGAAAATGTTGTTATACGTAACTTGACAAGCACCAAAAGCTTAGTTATAGTGGTGGTGTTACTGTGCAAACAGGTGTTACTGGATAAATTGTTAATTTACAGATGTGTCCACATCCATCCAACCTCATATTGCACCAGAGCAATGGACTTTATTACCTAGCTGTGCCGAAGCACTAACTTCGGATCACTCCGCTCACTATAAGAGCGCTAAGTGGAGGGAAAATGACACATCTCTGGAATCGCACCATGGGGCATTAAAGGACAGTGGAATGAGGACACATCTGTATACAGGGGATACCTCTTCTTACATAAGGGGGGGGGTGGGGGGGTGTATCAAGCAACCTGCCCTTTACCTCATACATAGCAGCATTAATACAGCTGGTACAGTATGTATGTAGAAGTGTGATTACAAGCGCTACACAGACATAGCTTCTATAAAAGAGCTGTCCTGGAAATGACAGAACGGAGCTGTTAACACCATTGGCCTCATAGTACAGTATGTGTCAGTTCTCATCATGTAACGGTGCTGTCCACTGGGGGTGGGGACTGTAGAACACTGGTAAGTAGATGGTCTCTGTTTTTATCTTCATTGGTATGTGAGAGAAAGAGGGGGGAGATATGGGCCCATTCATGATGCGATATGGGCAGGATCTTACTGCCCGGGGTCACGTTGTAAGATGGGTTCCTATTGGTGGCATGCATCATTGTGCTGAGCCTCATAAATTCACCATCGGTACTCTCATGCTTAAACCCTTAACACTTAAACTATAACTTATCTACAAATAACGACACGGACACAAGTGCTGGCGTTTCAATATAACGAATGTCAAATTTATTTCGACAACAGACTAATGACTATAAATATTGGTGGCGGCACTAAAGAACGGTCATACTAAAGAAAGGGGGTGGGGTAGGATCACCATAGCATTCACACACCGCTGGTGACCAACTCTCCCAGCCAACCACCCGTGTCGGTGGTGGCAGCCATCTTCCGTGCATAGAAGTATGGCTCGTGACAATCGATGCCTGGAGAGCGCACCCACTATCTACACACATTCCATCTATACCATTGACCGTTCTTTACCGCCGCCTAATGAAGAAAATAGAGACAGAAGAATAGGGATGGGAGGGTGGGAAACTTTTTCCAAGAGAGGCTGAACCCCCTGGTCACAAGACCCTTCTCACCCCTTACTCCTCCCCTTGTACCCATTGGCTGCCAGACGCAGCACACTGTCTCCTTTATTAACTGTTTCCTAGCTGGCAGCATGATAGCCCTTCGGTGATTTATGTCACCTCCTGCCTAATCAGCCATCGGTGTTACTGGAGCTCTGAAAGGAACCTTTCCCTGCTATATGCTCTGCTGGATGCTGGGGGTACCTGCGCATGACCACACTGCACCGTTGCGATTCTGGCAGTGCGGAGTGTAGTCCATAGGCTACATGGGGCTATGGCCATTCTGAGTTGGAAGGAAGTGTGGGAGGCGATATCCGATATTGGTAAATCAGGCAGTATGGAATCCCCCATAGAAGCACGATATTGGTAAATCAGGCAGTATGGCATCCCCCATAGAAGCAAGTGATTTGGGGGAATTAACCGCAAATATTGAATGATAAATTGGCCTCATAGAGAGAAAAAAAAGACAGAGGAGGGAGAGTGAGAAGGCGGGAATAGAAAGAGAGAGAGAAGGAGGGAGAAAGGGGGAGAGAGAGAAGGAGGAGGGCCGGTAAAGGTGAAGAGAGAGAGAGGGGGGGAGGGGATGTGGCCGAGAAAAAGGAGGGAGGAGAGGGAAGGGAGACAAAGGGGAGGAGGGAAGGTAAGGGGCGGTGGTGGTTTTTACCTATGGCGTGCAGCCCCCCAGGTAAAATCCGCCACTGTCTCTACCTAAAGTGAAGCCAGATGCAGTCTGTGAGACTGCGCTGGCTTCAATGTGACTGGCAGTGACTTCCTATTGGAAGTCCGACCCACCAGTCACTCAAGGCAGTCCCATTGGGAGGTGTTCCCTCCCTCTGGGATGCCTCTCTGTGCGCAAATGCGCAGTACTGCGGAAGATACTGCACATGCGCCGGACCCGGGAACCTGATTAAGCCTCCAGAGGCTTGGGCCAATTCATGCACAGTTTTTATGAAATTACTGCACATGCGTTGGCCCCATGCAGGGGACCAGCGTCAGGGACTGGAAAATGGGGGGGGGGGCACATTGCGGCAGCCCCCCTCCTCCAAAAGGGTAAGAGGGAGAGGGAGGGAGGGTATGTGTGTGTGCTTGTGGGCAGTTACATTAGGCTGTATGCATTAAAGCTTATTTTGCAGTCAAACCTATGAAAAATATATTCCAGAGCTTTGACCTTTGACCTTTTTATTGGGTTATGCACTGAAGGCGATCCACTCAGATCCCTCCCAGTGACTCCTGCTCACAAACCTAGAAGTGCCCCCACCATAAAAGGACAGATCTTATTGGAGGACCTGTCCTCTGCCTAAATGTCCATGCTACAGGTGATAGTGGAAGGATGCATTCCACCCTTTGTAAGCTATGCAGGGGCAGCTTACAACCCGGAATCTGTCACAGCCACTTCTTGTGCCAACAGTCCACAGTCATTTATAGCCCTAATACAGGAGGGGGTATAGCTGGTAAGTGGGGAGTGCAGGCGGTATGACTCCAAGATCAAGTCATTAAAGCCCTCACACTCACTACACAATGCCGTAGCTACCAGTTGTAGTTGGGGGCAGGGCTATGATGAAATGATTGAGAGTGACATAATCAGCCACCCCCAGGGTCTCCGGGACCCTTACCCATTTCTCTGGGCTCCTGGGAGAGCCACCTGAGATTCGGGAGTCCTCTGGACGTTCCAGGAGATCAGACAAGTATAGTAATACTGTATATACTTTCCTATTTGGATCTGTAGTTTGCCTGAGTTACAGTAAGTAAAAGGCTGATATAATGCAACCTGTGAGTGTTAATGAGGAATTATCAGGAACATTGATCATTTACATAATTCCCCACAAATGAAATCGGGCCTAATGGTGAATACCTGCAATGGAATAATCCTAATTATTGTATGTAAGCCCGGCCGTTCCTTTACATTAGCCTCAACAGGGTCTGTAGCGCTGTACAGAAATTGGGCCCTGCTCCGACGGAGCTTACCATGTACTTTCTGTACCACACACTATATAGGAGCCAATTTACTGCACTATCTTTTTCTACTGTGTCAGAGAACACTGCAGACACGGGGAGAACATACAAACTCCACATAAATAGTAAGCTTGTCAGCAGCAAAGCCAATGTTCTAAGGCTGTGAGGCAGCAATACTAACCACCATGCTACATGCATCTGTGCCATTTAAGGGACCACACACTCAATAGAATGGACTCCAGATGTTTTTTTCTCTTATTTATAGGACACTTTAGTAGATGAAATATATACTGTATACTGTAGTGTAATATATACTGGGTAATGTGACTTTAGCAATTACTGCTAGCACTGCATAATCACCTCTCCACACTATTATGCTTTAATGAGCATACGTAAATGCCTGACAGATGTCTTGTACCAATATGAGGTTGTCTGCTCAGTACGTCCTGAGGGGTAAATGTATGAAGCTTGGAGCAGTGCTATCTATCTCCATACATAACGGTATGTGCAAGGTGATAATGCTCCAGCCAATCACCTCTTAACTGTCAATTTACGTATTGGAGCATTAACACCTTGCATATAACGTTCTTTACCGTTCCCATTACCGCCACCCCCAACGTCCCCACCCCCCCCCCCCCCCCGCTTATGACTCCTCTGAGTCTAGAATCCTGCCAGGCAGGGCCGTTTCTAGACAATTTAGCTCCCAGGGCGAAGAAATAAATATGTGCCCCCCCCCCCCTCAACAAATATATAATATGGTATCGAAGAAACAGGGTGTGTGGCTTAATTTTAAAAGGGGTGTGGCTTAATATAAGGGTGTGGTCTAGCAGGAAAACAATTACTTTACATCACACTTTTGCATCCTGCATGACCAGACATTGGTTACCGCAGGAATTGTCATTGTCCTCCCGCACTTAAGTTGGCTGGCTGAAGGCCACACAGTGACTTAGTAAGCCTCACAGATCAAGGCTAAACAATGACAGGCTACTTAAATCATTATACACTATTTATCCATGATGACAATTACACATTACGCCGCACACTGTGATGACAATTACATATTATGTCGCACACCGTGATGACAAATACACATTATGTCCCACACCGTGATGCCCATTAGACCCCACACTGTGATGGCACTTACACAATATTCCCCACACTGTAATGCCCATTACACATTATGCCCCACGTACTGCTGACGCACAACTGATGCTGTTTACTAATATGCCCCCACAGTGCCAGATATGCCCCCAGAGCGCCACATATGCCCCCCACAGTGCCACATATGCCCCCACAGTGCCACAAATATATACCCCCACAGTGCCACACATATGCCCCCACAGTGCCACAGATATGCCCCTACAGTGCCAGATATGCCCCCACAGCGCCACACATATATATGCCCCCACAGTGATAGCTATGCCCCCACAGTGCCACAGTGCCAAATATACACACACAGTGCCAAATATGCCCCCACAGCGCCACAAATATATACCCCCACAGTGCCACACATATATGCCCCGACAGTGCCAGATATGGCCCCACTGCGACACATATGCCCCCACAGTGCCACAGATATATGCCCCCACAGTGCCACAGATATATGCCCCCACAGTGCCACAGATATATGTCCCCACAGTGCCACATATGCCCCCACAGCACCACAAATATATGCCCCCACAGTGCCACACTTATGCCCCCACAGTGCCAAATATGCCCCCACAGTGCCAGATATGCCCCCACAGTGCCACACATGCCCCCACAGTGCCAGATATGCCCCCACAGCACCACACATATATGCCCCCACAGTGCCAAACTCACTCTGGGTCTCCCCCTGCTGCCATCGCCTCTGCCGAGTCTGCCTCTGCTGCTGCTTCCTTGGGGAGGGGAGGGGAGCGGAGCGCATCGCACCTCTCTCCTTCCCCTTCACTGGGTACCTGAGCCGTCAGCCATTCATACCTCGCTGGCTGGCTCCTTATTGGCTGCCAGCCCGCGAGCTCTGATAGGCTGACAGCTGAGCCCAGTGACAGTGTGAGCGAGAAGGAAGGAGAGACGTGCGATGCGTTCCCCTCCCTGTCACCTCCCTCTGCTTGTATGTGGATGTGGACGCCGGGAAGGAGGCTGCTGCGGCATTGGAGAAGCTGCAGGGCGCCCGGCTGTTACACAGAGGCGGACAAGCCGTGCGGCGCCCCGGGCTGCTGCACGGCTTGTCCGCCTCTAGAAATGGCCCTGCTGCCAGGACTCTAATGAAAAGTGATACAAATAATATAATCTTATACCGGTGGTGAGGGGTACATTTACTAAGATGGGAGAGTTATTGAAGGTGGGATTGCCCATAGCAACCGATCAGTTTGTATCTATTATCTTCTAGAAGGCACTAAATAAATAAGAAGTAGAATCTGATTGTTGCTATGGGCAACCTCCCATCTTCAATAGAATGCCCATCTTAGTAAATGTACCCCTAAGGTCACATGACCATACGCCTCCACCACTGAGAGGTGATGCATCACCTGGTGGGTGGGTAGTGATAACATGAATCCGGTCATTCTGCGCTGATACCTCCAGTAGAATGGCAGCATCAGACAATCCAGCAAAGTCAGTGAGCAAAACTCACTGGGGAAAATGTACTAAGATGCCAGTTCTATTACCCATGGGATGTTGCTATGGGCAACCAATCAGATTCTGTCTATTATCTTCTAGAATAGAAGGTGCTAAATAAATACAGTAAGTAGTAGATTCTAATTAGTTGCCCATAGCAACATCCCATGTGAAATAGAATTCCCATCTTACACTTATCAATCGCCGTATGCCTCTTCCTGCTGCCAGACAGGGCCAGATGAACAATGGGGCAGATGGAGCTGCAGCTCCAGGCCTCTAGATATAAATAGGCTCAACACCACGACAGCATGAAGATGATCAGCCGCCCAGCTGGCCATATCCTCGTCTATTAGTCCTAAATATAACATTAATTCAATATTTCTACTTTAGGAAAACATTGGTGAGGACATAACCAGGATACATTGTACATATATTGGGGCACATGTGACACCCCGTTACCCCTGTATACAGATCCCCCATGCTAAGGGTCTGGTTCATAGTTATTCGCCAATGTTTTCAGAGCCGCGGTGATTGAATTGCGAGCACGGTCGCATTAAGGATTCATCCACAAGTGAATGACAGGGAACCCCTGTTTTCTGGGAGGTGGCAGCAAAAATGCAGGTGTGTCGGGACTATTTTTAGGGGCATGTATCAAATGTAGACTGTGACCCCGTAGACAGGAACACATTTCTGGTGTCCCAGTTGCAGCTGCCTTAGACATATCCCGGCACCTGTTACATCTGAGTCAAACGTAGCATCTGGGGCAGCATTGGAGACAAACTATCAATCAGGTCCTGGGGTGGGCGGAGCTAATAATCTGCCGCTCCTGCCTTATAGTCTCCAGCAAAAGGTCCACCATCTGATAGGCACTAACAGTCCACACAGTCAGAGCAGTGACCTGGAGACCAGGGATATCCGGTGTAGCCTGTGTATATTTATCTTGCAGATATTGTCTAATCTACAGTATCTAGTAAGTGTCAGTCTGTCTCTGCTGTACTCACCAGACGATTAAACTCTCGTTATCTCCACAGGTGGTCTCATATCCACTTTAGAGAGCAACAATGATGGCTGCAATATGGGATCCTTTCTCTTCCCTTCCTAGAGGTATACAACACATGTTCAGACTCTCTGATAAGCAGCTGGGACCAAACCAGAGAAATCTATCACCAGAATTGAGTACAACCTACAACAAACTTGCCCACTGTCCAGGCAGCTGCGGGAGACTCCTGTTTTCCAGGGTAGTGCCCTGCAGCCCAGAAAGAGTAGGCAGCTCTCCCGCATCCTGCCTGCTTCAGAGGTTTGCAGACATAAAAAACTGGACAAACTGGACCTCATGTTGAATTATGGTTCCATGAATTATGGAACCAACCTGTATTATACAGAATGGATGGTACCCATACACTAGCCACACCCACTCTTTACTGGCCACACCCACACAGCACTGGTGGCAACTCCTCCTTATCTTTAATCTACCACCGTATATATAGTGGCAAGGCAGGGTGCAAGAGAGAAGGGCTGGGGTGACATATCTATTACAAAGTGAGGAACAAAAATATGTACTAAATAAATGATAGCAATGGATTCTATGGGAAACACCCCCACATGTGCTATTTATAAGGACTGGTGATTCTATTCTATAGTATTTTTTATTGATAAAGATCAACTGGTCAAGTGAGTGGAGGGAATGGGCACAGACACAAGTAGCACTTCCTGTTGCCTCAGGTGGAATGAACTTCCAGTAAGATGTGACCACAGGGTATAAGGATGACAGTGATAATGTAAAAACAAAAGACTGATCTAAGCTCTCTCCTGAAGCATAAACTATACAGCTACTGTATATAAAGCATTTTATTATATTTAATTTTTAATTTTTTTATTTAGTTGAAAGCTCTGTTTAGTGCATTTTTTGTGAGTGTCTCAGTTTTAAATAATTAAATTTAACATTATGAAATGAGAAGAAACATAAAATAATTAAGGAGCCTCTTGCCGGTGCCAAAAATGGTAATCGCATTTCCTTACGCTATTCTGATAAGTAAACAGGATACATGTATGGGAAATAATGTTTACTGTAAACTAGACAGACAGGCGGCAGCCATTTTGCGGACAGAGCTTAAATTCGACCAGTAAGAGTTGGCGGAATAACTGAGGCATATAAGTCACGGTGCCTCCTGCCTCATTGGCATGAGTCGTGTCTAGTGAAATTATAGGTCGAATGCTGATTTAGCCCAAATGTGTCCTCCTCAGCGATGTATGTAGTTCCTGATTAACTGAAAGGCTGCATTATCCGATGTCGGTGCAGCCCAGAAAATGGTCGCCACCACTGCGACTAACAGGTATACTGTATAAAATGTTATATCACAGAGTTTCACACACAACTCCTTGTAAGTAAAGCAAAGCTATTTGTGTGAGAAACAAAAATAATTACCAGTATTAAGTGAGATATAGACAAAACAAACCGAATGGTCTTTTTCTGCGATTGTCTTGTTAATGCTGCAAAAACAGTTTGTAAAAAAGGACAGTTTCTTGTTCCTAAACATTTAATTAGCCGGGGAACACAGCAGAAAAAATACACAAGGGACTCGAAAATGCTAAGAAATCCACTGCCACTTCCACTGAGCCATTACTAACAATCTTTCACAAAATTGAGTGTGTTGCAAACATAACAAAATGAGGATATCACAGTTACTGCAGCTGCTATGCTGATTGCTAAAAGGGGATCTGATGACATCTAGTGGAATAAATGTGGAAGTGCATGTAATTCAATGCTGTAACATAATAATAATAATAATAATAATAATAATAATAATAATAATAATAATAATAATAATAATAATAATAATAATATTTTTATAACTATATCTCTTTACACCAGTGGGACGCAAAGTCACTTTGCAAGCAGAAACACAGCACAGAGGTTTAGTATCACTGCGAAACAAGAAATAATGAACATAGGGTCTGATTTAATATGAGGTGCAATTTTGAGAATTTTTGCAAAATTACATACCTACCCCCCCCCTTTTTCCATCACTCAGCAGCGCTGCCTTTTCTCTTCAGGCTGGGGGGGGGGCAGTTGGGAGTCCCCCCAGCCTGAAGAGAAAAGGCAGCGCTGCTGAGGGATGGAAAAGGGGGGGGGGGGGGGTTGCCCTTTTTGGCCACCGCGCGAGTGTCCCATTTCACAGAGGCCACAAGTCGGGAGGTATGAAATTACAACTACCGACGGCAGGCTGCAGAGGGCTGCCCAGCATAGGGCTACACCACCTCACACGCCAGGTTTCTCCCTGTTATGCAACTGCAAATGTATGCATATGCATCTCTAAAGCTCACCCATTACAGGCTGCCCCCTGACTGCACAGTCTAACTGCAAAACCAGATGCAGGCCAGCCATTTTTTGGGTTACAGCAGCTGTGTCACTCAGCCGCTTCGTCATCCGAAACAGTCAGACATGCCTGTGTTGTCCAGACTGTGCCCCGAAAATGGTCAGTCACCATACCCGCAATGGTTGGTCACCACCCAGTTGCCACCCCCATAACTCTGTGGACTGTGGTCGCATTTTTCACAATGCATCTGCAGTTCATGGCCTTGAGCATATCTGATATCTGCATATGCATCAGGGTTGCCGATTTTATAATTCTCCTCTCCGGAAGAAGCCCGGAGAGGAGAGTTCCAGCAGCCGCTCAGGGGGTAGGGCGTAAGTGTGATGTCACTAAGCCCCGCCCCCATGACGTCAAACTGCCGAATTCACGCATCTCCGTGGAGGGGGAGGGGCTAAAATGACGCGATTGTGTAATTTTAGCTTCGCCCCCTCCTCTGAGACCCGAGGATTGCGGCATTTTAATGCCGCGATCCGGGGCGCAGGGGGGGTTCCCCCTGAATCCGGGAGGGTTGCCCACCCTTCCAGGGGGCCGGGAGGGGGTCCCGATTTTCGGGAGACTCCTGGCCATTCCGGGAGAGTCGGCAACCCTGATATGCATGTTTGGTGCAGCCATCTTGGGAAACAAATTCCACAGGATACATAACCTGCCCATCAAAGGTACCAGGCAAAGCAGCCATTCTGGGTGCACTACAGAGGTTACCCTGGGTGAAATAGACATTGCACAGAAAAGATGAAGCAAGATAGGGAAGTAGCAGTGTACTAAAACTTAAAGTATTTCAAGTATTTTTCATCCCACCTATGTGTGTACCAGGTGAGGAAGCCATCTTAGTGGCATCAAAAATATTGCAATCTGTGAGATAAATAATAAAAGAAACTAAGACATATACACATATTTGCCTACTTTCAGTGTCTCCTTGCCGGGAGAAGCCCAGAGAGGAGACTCTCTGCAGCTTTTCCTGGGGATGGGGCTTTCCCCCATTAAGCCCAGCCCCTTCCATGTAAATGCCGTGATTCATAGCTCTTCGGGGAGGAGGTGGTACTAAATGACCTGATTGCATCATTTTAGCCCCGCCCCCTCCTCAAAGTGCCGATATTTTACCGGCAGAAGGAGGGGGTGCAGGGGCTGAAGTGGGGGCCCCGCTAAATGCAGGAGGCTTGCCCACCCGTTTTGCCCACCTCGATTTTTGGGATCCTTCCTGGCCATTCCGGGAGGGTAGGTAATTATGTATATACAGGTAACTAAAACCTGTGCAGTATAATACATATGGAATGGGTAGTTCCACATGTTGTTAATATCTTAATATGTATACTTTGGAGCAGAGAAGAAAAAGGGGGGACATGATAGAAACTTTCAAATATATCAAGGGCTCTAACAAGGTACAGGTGGGAGACATTCTTCACAGGAAGAGGAGCAACAGAACACGAGGACATGCACTGAAACTAGAGGGAGGAAGATTCAGGGGAAATTTGAGGAAGAATTACTTCTTGTTTAAAAAAGGGGCAGACTAGAAGGGCCAAGTGTAGAAAAGGAAAGAAAGATTGTCACATGGAAGGCACACCTGAAGAGAAATTTTTATAAAATATAACTTTTATTCTTTATTTTTAAGAACTGCCACATATAAAAATACACATATAAGGGTAAGACAAGGTAAGTATTAAAAAAGTGGAATTAACCCCACTGTAGTGGATCCCACGTATCCATAATTGGTCTGTTGTGATTTTTGTGCACTCTTTGTATCAGATTGGGTCAGCGCAGTTTTAATCAGTGAGTATTCTTTTATTAGTTGGAGGGAAAATAGGTGACTTTGGGTTTGAGTATTTCTATGTAATTCTCGATTCACAATTGTCTGTATCGTACAGTAAGGCAGATAAGTGATAGAAAATATTTTTGGATCTGTGCCACAGATTAGTGATTATTGTGGTATAAACCCCTCAAGTGACCGGCTGTCTGTTACGCCGGGGATATCCACCAATATTCACTTCTGCTCTCACAGTGTATACAATACTGCTCGCCACAGTCTCTTAGAGCGCTGCCAATCTAATAACACAATTCAAAATGCATTCAATGGGGAGGGGAGTAGGGGGATTTAGACACACTACGTGTGTTTGGTCGTCGCGCGTGTCGCCACCAGCTTCATCAGCTGGTGGCGACACGCGCTGGTGGCGACACGCGCGTTGACCAAACAGACGTAGTGTGTCTAAATCCCCATACTCCCCTCCCAATTGAATGCATTTTGAATTGTGTTATTAGATGGGCAGCGCTCTAAGAGACTGAGGCGAGCAACAGGTGACCGGGTGTGGATTACTGCTAGCGATACCACAGAGACCAGATTACTGTACCAACGTAAATGGAGTCAGCGTCCATCGTGGCTCTCTCCTGCTGTTCAGGGAGAAGCCGGCGGATGGTACTACACAAGTACAGCGGCGCCAGTGTACACAACGTCCGACGTGGCTCTCTCCCACCATCTAGGGAGAAGCCAGCGGGAGGCGCGACTCTATCGGTGTTAGCACTGATCGGGAGGTCCCCCTGTGCAACACCTACTGTATACATAGAGGCACAGATCACTCAGTATTATATACACTGTGAGAGCAGAAGTGAATATTGGTGGACACCCCCGGCGTAACAGACAGCCGGTCACATGAGGGGTTTATACCACAATAATCACTAATCTGTCCCCTGTGCTATACCTATACACAGTGGCACAGATCCAAAAATATTTTCTATACTTGTGTGAGCAGAAATGAATGCTAGTGAACACCCCCGGCATAATATATAGCCGATCACTTGAGGGGTGCACAGCACTAGCAGTCACTAATCTGCCTTACTGTGCGATACAGACAATTGTGAATCAAGAATTACATAGAAATACTCAAACACAAAATCACCTATTTGCCCTCCAACTAATAAAAGAATACTCACTGATTAAAACTGCGCTGACCCAATCTGATACAAAGAGTACACAAAAATCACAACAGACCAATTGGAGATACGTGGGATCCACTACGTTGGGGTTAATTCCCCTTTTTTAATACTTACCTTGTCTTACCCTTATATGTGTGTTTTTATATGTCGCAGTTCTTAAAAATAAAGAATAAAAGTTATTTTTTATAAAAATTTCTCTTCAGGTGTGCCTTCCATGTGACAATCTTTCTTTCCTTTTCTAAATTTTATATACCTATTGTCTAACGGCAGCACACCCCATATGAGATATTATGTGATACTGAATAAAGGGGTCCTATAAGTATATTGAACCATACTTTCCAGTGCGACTGGCAAACCCCCTTTTGTTGCTTAGATGGGCCAAGTGGTTCTTATCTGCCATCAAATTCTATGTTTCTAGTGTGAGTGCTGCCAAAGGCAGAGACATCCGAGGCTGCCATGTGGGGCGCACTAACTAGGGTGCTCTGGAAAATGTCACACTTGGTGAACTCTAGCTGTGCACCTGCCGAATGACCTAGAACATGTGACCTGTTGGGTGGTCTGGAAACTGTGACAGTTATTTTTCGCCACCCACTAAGCTGGAATTGGTACATGTGTATTATCATGGCGCCCAGTACGCTATTTTCTTAGTGGGATATTCTGCGTAGTGAAATCCCATCGCATCGCATGGCACTTTTTCGTTGCATGCGATGCGATCTCACTAGTTAATTTATTCACTGCACCCTGTACAATTTCTGCATCGCATCTCATAGCATACCTTAACACTAAAAAACGCATGCGATTTTATGTGTGTTGCGATTTACCACTGAACACCGTGTGTATATGCATATGTGATGCTAAATAACAGTGTGTATATATGTATATGATGCAAATCCTGAAGCGTGGCGAGCACAGCGAGCCCCGCAAGGCGAGCGCAGCGAGTCACCGAGCCCCAAGCGTGGTGTATCAGGGTGAGGAATGATAGGCGGCACCCCGGAAACCAATGGCCCGCTCTTAGGCTCACCTTCTGAAGGCATGCTTTGATATGGCACCGCCACATGCACTCCTTAACTGTCAAGTGCATGGGGTGCCCGTTGGTACAATTCTGCATCAGTGGCAGCAGATGATGGTGCTGAAAGAAATGGACAGCCTCCTCCTCTCTCTTAGGACGGAGAAATTCCCCTCAGAATGATTCTGACAGGGAGCGGGAATACTATCTCTGACTGACTACGCAATTTACGTTTCCTACGCTAATTCTGAAACCACAGTTACGCTAAATACGTAACAGACACCACTATAGAAGTACCATATTAACTACTGAAATCGCATTGCATCACAATCACTCTAACATTACATGCGATGTGATTTAAGTATGGTAGCGTACGTATGTTAATTGGGTGCTTGATAATACACAGGTACCCAGGATTTTTTGAAAATTCAGCTTCTAAGTGGGTTAAAATGAGTAAAATGTTCCACCCACAGTAGCGCACGCAGGGGGGGTTTCTGAGTACCCAGAACCCCCCCCCCCCCCAGGAGTCTAAGGACCCTAGCCTGAAAGGTGAGGGTCCCCTCTTTCCATGGGTACAAAAAATTTAAAAATTGTCCCTTGGGAACTGGAGATATCTGACTTCAAAACAGTGGTCCCCATCCAAGCCTGTTAATTGCTTTCCCAGTCAGATATTTCAGGTTCTGTCTGACAGAGTTTTTCTGAGGGTATATTCCAAAAGCTGGGACTCTCCCCCTTTGAGGGACACTAGTAGCTTGTCTTTACTGTTCCCAGAACCAGAGATATCAGCCTTCCAGCAGCTGGTTACTGCTCCAGCTTCACACACCTGGTATGTAGTTTTATATTCTCGTTGGCAGATTGCTCGGCCTCCTGAACTCTCATCCCCTAGTCCCCAATACCATTTGGTAGGTGGGATTCTCTAGTTTTTAATTCCATTAAAATCTAATAAATCTATTTCTGGGAACTGAAGATATCTGCAGTCAAGCAAGCTGTCCTCCCACCACAAAATTATGAATAATAAGCCCACTCCACTATACACCCCTCCTCTGTGTATTAAACATCCTCTACCACCCTGGAAGTTATGTATCAGGGCCCCTTCATTCAGCCCAATGAATGAATGTGTGTGTGTATTATTATTATTATTAATATACATTTGGTCTATCTATAATACTTTAACTGACCCGGCATATACTGGGTCACCTAAGTGTCCATCTCCGTGCTTTGCTCCGCCCCTCTGGAAACCCCCTTCTGAAAATCCTGCGTTTGCCACTGACCCATCAAACTTTTGCCCAGTTGAAACCAGGCACATCACCCAGTATGATATTATCATTTTTTTGTATTATTCAGCATACCCCTTGTGAGCAGAGGCACCTGCAGCATACCCCTAGTGAGTGGAGGCAGCTGCAGCATTCCCTTAGTGAGCGTAGGCACCTGCAGCATACCCCTAGTGAGTGGAGGCACCTGCAGCATACCCCTTGTGAGCAGAGGCACCTGCAGCATACCCCTAGTGAGTGGAGGCATCTGCAGCATTCCCTTAGTGAGCGGAGGCACCTGCAGCATATCCCTAGTAAGCGGAGGCACCTGCAGCATACCCCTAGTGAGCGGAGGCACCTGCAGCATACCCCTAGTGAGCGAAGGCACCTGCAGCATACCCCTAGTGAGCGGAGGCACCTGCAGCGGACCCTTAGTGAGCAGCGACACCTGCAGCATACCCCTAGAGAGCGGAGGCACCTGCAGCACACCCTTAGTGAGTGGAGGCACCTGCAGCATACCCCTAGTGAGCGGAGTCACCTTAAGCTTACCCATAGTGAGCGGAGGCCCCTGCAGCATGCCCCTAGTGAGTGGAGGCACCTGCAGCATACCCTTAGTGAGCGGAGGCACCTGCAGCATACCCCTAGTGAGTGGAGGCAACTGCTGCATACCCCTAGTGAGTGGGGGCACCTGTAGCATACCCCTAGTGAGTGGGGGGCACCTGTAGCATACCCCTATCTCCTGTTATTTGGCATGTATCTCATCTGTGCAACTTCTATATTCAATATGTGATTATATTACACTATACATGTTTATCTTTCCACTGAATGTAATTAATCCCTGAGCCATGTGGGAACAATACAACAATATAATTATATATCTGCAGTTCTGCATGTATAGCTTCTTTTTGCCACATATAGAGATAAGAAATGTTGTATTTTTTTCCATGGTAATTTGCCAAAAGACTGGTAAAAGAGCTCATGTAGGAGAAGGCCAAGTAGTGATTGCATAATAATAACTTTACTGACTGGCTCGGACCCAGTGCAGCTGCTGTGGAGGCCCAGCCTCACATGCTGCAGTTATCTGCGGGACACCTAAAAGGTTTCCTCTCCGGAAATGTTGCTGGCAGATGTTTTTAAAGGACTGACTGCATTTTGGGCTTAATATATAAGCCCCCATGCAAGATTCTACAGGTGTTTATAATCTGACGCATCTCCCTCCAGCCGTCTGTCTTTTCCTCTCTCATTTAAAAATTGCTCCCAAATCAGGTAAACTGAATATCGTCCAGTGACATCCCTGGGACCCGACCTTACATGTTCTGTAGACATCAGTCATCATTAATGACGTGCGTGACCACGCATCATTATTTATTGAGTGTACACACTAGATGATATTGTGAGCGATATTGCTGAGAAGCCCCAGTCTCAGCGATATCTTTCCTTTAGTGTGTATGGGGCTTTAGTATTATGCATTCCTCGTGAAAAGCATACATACCTCTTTCACAGAAGATCAGCAACATCACGTAATGCAGATATTCCCCCTGATGAGAGCTTAAAGATATATGTGCACTAGTGACACCTTCTGGACAATCGGGAGATGGCAGATAACCAGTGAGGTCCACATACAGTAAAAGTTGCTGTACCTGAGAAATCCATTCCCATAAATAGTTCTAAATAAGTGTCAGGAAGATTACAATGGGGGGAATTTACTAAGATGTGTATTCTATTTCACATGTGATGTTGCTATGGGCAACCAATCAGATCTTGTCTACTATCTTCTATCTAGAGGGTGCTAAATAAATAAGAAGTAGATTCTGATTGGTTCCCCATAGCAACATCACATGTGAAGTAGAATACACATCTTAGTAAATTTCCCCCAATATGATGTATTTGGTAGGATACAGCCAATCTGTGCTTCTATGCTGGAAGAAAGACAATGGAAATATCAAATGAAGAAATATCTTTTACTTCTCACCGTATATGAATATTCTTCTTGTTTTTATCATGGATTTAATTAGAATATTTTTATGGGCATACTGATGTAACCACGCACATTGTCGCTGTGATTTGGCCTATTCGTACCTGCGACTAGGCACGCCGGATTGTAGCGGCCTGTGACTAATGCAAAGTCAATGTTGCAGGTGCAAAAAAGACAAACACGCATGTGACACTCTCCCAGATTGCATCTTAACTTATCATCCACTCACTGGTCATCTCACGGCTCAATACTGCAACGTTCGCCTTACTGGCCTCGCTTGCTCTCATCTTGTTCCCCTCCAATCTGTCCTCAACTCTGCAGCAAGGATTATCTTACTCTCCACTTCTGCCACTCCCCTTTGACAAAATCTGCATTGGCTCCCATTCCCAGTGCCATCTTAATGAATGGGCTTGATGGGCAGTTGCCCAAGGGCCCCATAATCCTAAAAGCCAAATCCTTCTACCCCGAGTGATCAGAAAGCCGTCCCTCATGAGACAGTTTGCTGGTGTGCCTGGCCCTTAGATCCCCGGACAAGCCAGTCCCACAGCTCCCTCGGCTGGTACAACTGGCCCCATAGTACCTAACAGTCACACTTGCACAACTGGCTCACTCCTGCGCAGTGTAAATCTGACACCTAGGCAGGCGGAGAGAAAGCGGGCAGTGCATCAGCGGGTGCCAGATTGTGAGAGCAGTGGCCCGCAGAAGGAGACCAGCAGGAAGCAGTCTCCCCACTCCCCCGCCTCCCTGACAGCAACTGTGCCTAGTTGCCAGCGCACACCAGCAGCAGGCAGCAGGAGACCAGCAGAAAGCAGTCCCCCCATCACTCATACTCCCTCCTGCCCTCTGAGGTCGGACGATGACCATAGACTCTCCACTATCCTGGTCACTGCTTCCCATGCTCTAGTTCAAGATTTTGCCCGTGCTGCACCCCTTCAGTAGAATGTACTCCCCTGCTCAATTAGACTCTCTCCGACCGTGCAAAGCTTCAAATAGGCACTGAAAACTCATCTGTTCATCAAAGTGTATCCTTCCACTGCATAACCTAGTCCTGAGGCTGCCCACCCAACCCACTGCCTCATGCCTTGACCATCTCTGCTTTACATACATCTTGCCATTGGGGCACATCCCGCTTGCTTGCACCTCATGTAATCTCTCTATTGCCTCTTCCGACTAGATCGGGGTCCTCAAACTATTTCACACTGGGACCCCATCAGACGTTGAAAATAATGACAGGACCCCAGCAAGTTACTGCAGGAGGTCATCACATCACATGTGTAGTCAGCAGACAGCACATACATGGCAGCATTGTGGAGGCACAAAATGAGGTGAGGATTCTGAAGTAATATGCCATTCAACAGACTTTTCAGACTCCTTGAACCACTGACTGAGATTAGAAAAGTCATCAGCCTTATAGTCAGCAAAATGGAGTCGCGACCCCATACTGAGAAGGTCGGGACCCACATTGGGGTCAGGATCCACAGTTTTAGAACCGCTGGACTAGATTGTTAGCTCCTCAGAACAGGGCCCTCTTCACTCTTGTTGACAACGCCCTCCTCTTCTCCTCACATTTCACATACAGCTCTCTCCTACTTAGGGACCATCTTTGCCCACACACTCTCCTACTGGTAATGGCTCCTCTCTATCTATGGCCGCCAGCCCCTAGTAGTACGCTGATTACTCCCTCGCTACTTATATCTAAGCTGTAGTGTGTATTATATTGTGGTTCTCTTTGTTACCTGTACTCTATTTTTGTTATTTATTTACTGTAATGTTAAGTTACTGTATGTCTCCCTGTGCTGTTCTATTGTATGCACTTTGTACAGCGCTGAGAAACACTTGTGGCACCTTGTAAATAAAATGTAATAATAATAATGCCAGTGTGTGCGCAAATCATGTGATACAAATCGTACCCGCGCCATGTCAGAGCCGCTTTGCGTGTGGCTATATCTGTACCTCCAAACTGTTTCAAATTTCGAGGGACGGTCCCTTTTTTGGGACTATCATTCATAGTCCTGTGGTGGGTGGGGCCTGTCTGTTTCTTACTGCGCAGCAGAGCAGCAGTGAAAAGATGGTGTGCGTATGCGCACAGAGGGCGAGATGCACTAAGCTTCAAAAGTGATAACATGGAGAGTGATAAACAACCAGCCAATCAGCTCCTGCCTGACATTTTTCAAACACAGTCTGTTACATGGCAGGTAGGAGCTGATTGGCTGAATTTTTATCACTCTTCATTTTATCACTTTGAAGCTTAGTGCATCTGGCCCCATGTCTGAAAGAAGTAAAAATGTGTTTTTGGTATTTTTTTAAGCCGATATACTGTCATTTCAATAGGATTGAAATATGTGGGGTGAAATTCTGCAAAGTGCAGATTAATAGGTTAAAAAAATGTAGACAGGTATATGGCGGTGGTTTATGGATAAGACAGGTATATTGGGGTGTTGTATGTTTCAGACAGATATATGGGGCTGTTTTATGGATGGGATGGGTATACGGGGGTGGTACATGGATGGTACAGGTATCTACAGCTGTAGCGCCGCTCATCCAGCACCGGGGATCGCCAGACCACCCCCACTGGCGAGCGGCGCTACATCTGACTGGGACACGTGAGAGTCCCACACGTCCCGGTTTCCCGTCAGCGGGGGGACAGAAACCCTGGCCATCTCTGCTTCAGAGAGACAGGCAGGGTTGGGGGGAGCGGGGAGGTGGAGGAACGTGGTGAGAACCGGTGGCGAGGCGGCGGGGACCCGGGGGGAGCCCCATTGTAAGGGGACGCACGCTCTTCCCCTCTGGCGGCTGGCTAATCTACCACCATCCCCTGCCTGAATGAGGGACGCTCCATTTGTATAAGACTGTATCAACTGGTCAGGATGAAGAAGAAAAGTTAAAAAGTTAGAGACTTTTGTGGTGCACTCTCTGCAATACTTTTTTTAAAGTTCTGCTTGGCAGGTTATCATGTTTGTAAATAAAAAATAACTTTTAGTAGTTTTCCCATAAAAAGACACAAAATGTGTCTATTTTATGGGAGAACTTTTATGGGAAAACGAATAAAAGTTTTTTTATTTACAAACACGATAAACTACCAAGCAGAACTTTGAAAAAAGTATTGCAGAGTGCACCACAAAAAGTCTCTAACTTTTCTTCCTCATATTGACCAGTTGATACATAACTACAGACAGGGAGCACCATCCTCAATTTCTTCTTATAGGGGATCACTACCACTATTAAAAACACCTGAATATAAATAAGTGGGATTAGTGTGGATCTAACAAAACCCCTCGATTTGCGATCTTTAGGACTGTAGTATGGATTAAACATTTTTAATGGCTTTTCCATGCACCCCTAAAATAACTAGAGAATGTATCTGCTTAAAAAATAACTGCCTATAATTTTAAAGGTATCTGGGCACCAGGTCGACGGAATGTAGATCAACCATGGTATCGACCACCCTTAGTCGACCCAGCTTAGTTAGACACGTAAAGATAGTTGGCGGCTGCTAGAGCGACAGTTAGACACCGGCGGCTGATCGGTGGGACCATGGTCAATGTTACTTTTTCAGGATTTTTTGGTGCCGGTCCACTTGGATCATTCTTTAATATCCAAGTGGCAACGTTAGAATAGAATAGTGTGCCTAGTGTAGCGAGCCATGAGAGGGAACACTGTGAACATACTGTATATAGTGTCCCTGGGGACCCCTGTGATATTCGGCACCAAAAAATCCTGAAAAAGTTCAGTTTACCATGGTCCCGCCGATAAGCCACCGGTGTCTAACTAGCGTTACTGCTGCTCTAGCAGCCGCCAACTATCTTTATGCGTCTAACTAAGCTGGGTTGACTAAGGGTGGTCGACGATACCATATTCAATCTAAACCACGCATGTCTAAACTATGGTCCTCCAGCTGTTGTGCAACTACAAGTCCCATTATGCCTTGCCATAGTTTTGCTATTAGGGAATGCTAAAACTATGGCAAGGCATGCTGGGATATGTAGTTTCACAACAGCTGGGAGGCCACAGCTTGGACATGCCTGATATAAACCCTGTCGACCATGGTATGGCGATGGGAATTGAAAGCAGACATAGTAGCATTGTTCAAAAATGAGAATACCCTCAATCTTTGTACATGCTGTATAAACAATCAGTGCACAATCATTTCTTCTATTCAATGACTTTGGGACCCAGAACTGAACCAGACAGACACAACTATAATTATTATGACTGCATATACCTGGGATCTGTGTGCGATGTACACCACAAAGGAAACAAAATACTGTACATATTTCCTACAGTGATTTCCACATCAGCAGAGACGTGATCCACTAACCCTGATGGGAATATCGCTTCTGCTTATTTTAATTGGCTTAAATAACTATAGCGAGGAAAAGCCCAGTAATTACCGGCAGCCGCACACATAAATCTCCGCATAGTACACACACTGTATATTTCTGTTTTGTATTGGGTCTTTCTGCACAGGAAAAGCCAGGTCCTATGCCTTATGGGGGTGACTCTCGATGGCTCGGAAGGGGCCCATTTCCGATGGTGGGGGGACTGCGCATGTACACGTGCATTTTTCCTCATGTGCAGACCCCCTGTGCGAAAGACTTCAGTGAGTATCGCACTCTTCACAGGTAGGTGGCAGGCAGGGGTGTATATGGAGCAGCAGCAGGGAACATCTGGCATTTATGGGTGTCCCCATGAAAATGCTGGGCATTCCCCTGAGAATGCAGGCGGGCCAATGCCTGCTGGAGGGTGCGGCTGACATCACATGATGTCATCGCCCACCCTGTCTTCGGCGGACTGCTTCGGCAGCAGCCCATATAAGTAATCATGGTCCCGGCACCTGTACAATATAAGTTACAGTTACCGGGACCAGCGCGTGCGCAGTACCGATATAGGTACTGCGCATGTGCATTTGCCGTTTTTGCACGGCAGCCCGCAGCAAGGCATCCCAGAGGGAGGGAACGTCTCCCAATGGGACTGCCTTGGTGACTGGCAGGTCGGACTTCCAATAGGAAGTCACTGCCAATCACAGTGAAGCCAGAGCAGTCTCACAGACTGCATCTGGCTTCATTACAGTGGTGGATTTTACCTGGGGGGTCTGCAGCCCTGCAGCCCATAGGTAAAAACCGCCACTGTATATATATAAATATATATATATATATATACAGTATATATAAATTATTTTAGTGTGAGGGGGGGTGCCAGCATTTATCATGCCTCCGGGCAACTGGGGCAAACTTACGCCACTGAGGGTAATACAATAATTAGCTATTTTTGGGGATAAATCTGATCCATTGCCAGGCTGGAATCTTTCTATCTATTATTCCATTACTTATGTTATAAATATTTTCTTGGAATGCACCAATGAATCTTTGGTGCAATATTTCTAAGAAAATACAAATAACATAAGTAATGGATTAATAAATAGGAAAGAAAATGGGACTCTTATTACATTAAAATTAAATTACATGTACTGTACATAAAAATGGACAGACATCACAAGATTACAAAAGGGAGCTCACAAAATATAAGAAGTTAAATAAAGTTAGTTACCTCATGGAAAATAGTACATACAGTAGTTCTGTTTTTTAGAAATAATTCAATAACAATAACTGATATGTCCGGCACCACACAGCTCAAAGCCAGTAGCTAGCCAGCCACACACTGCCGGTGCCACTGAGGAAGGAGCGGAGACTGAGTGGAATGGCACCGCCTTACTCTCAGATACTGGACGTCACAGAAATCCCAGCTGCCTCAGCAGTGACTGTGAAATCCCTCAAGAGGCTGACAGTGACTTCAGCAGCACCTCGGTGGGCAGCGCTGGCAGTGGCTGTGTAGTGGGGAAATCAGAGACACAGCTGAATCATGCTGTGCTCCGATTTCAGTACCAGCGGCGTGTGCGATTCCGGGGGAGAGAGTGGGGGCCCCTAATGTGTAAGGACAGCAGGACAACCGCCACTGTCGGCTCTCCTTGGATCCAGCCATGGTCAGAACTACATATTGGGCCAAATGCACTAAGCTTCAAAAGTGATAAAACGGAGAGTGATAAATAACCAACCAATCAGCTCCTGTCTGACATTTTTCAAACACAGTCTGTGACATGGCAGGCAGGAGCTGATTGGCTGGCTGTTTATCACTCTCCATTTTATCGCTTTTGAAGCTTTGTGCATCTGGCCCATTGTACTTAAGGTATACCTAATAAAGCATCACTCTACTTAGTACAAGTGTTATTTAATTAAAAAACATAATAGAAATGATAATATAATTACTGGAATGAAAATGTCTATGACCTTTCCCTTTGCTGACTTTCTGTGGTGTGCCAGCTTTGGATGGCAGGGCATGCTGGCACTCATAGTTCCACAGGATCAGAGAAACATAGTTTCTTTACCTCCTCTATAGCTACCCTAACAACACTCATTTTGAAGCATTGCTTCTTGATTCCGCCTGGCGTGCATGGTATTAGTGGCACAGTCACGTATAATGGTATATGATTCCCACATCCATGGGAGGCTATGACCCCGATGAGGATTTTATCTTTAAATCCTGTTTTGAGATGTCTGACTCATCCAGTGGTGTCAGCCCCCAGCGGGATCAGCAACCTTCACTTGACACTAAGGCAGTGTATGGAGACTGTGAGACATCAGAGGGATGGAAATCAGCGTGGGTTACAGCTATATCTTGTTAGAGAGGACTGGCGGGGGTCCTCTGTGCTTCCTCCCAGACATACATTAGGCCACGAGGCACCGCAGGGGAATATGTGTGATTACCAGCTAATAACAGGTAATAACTCCATATCCGTTCTTCAGTGCCCACGGTATGGCAAATCTGTGGGGTACTATTATTGTAGGTTACAATGGGCAGTTATTGTTATACACTATCCCGGCAGCTACAGTATGTCACTTTCCTAATCTAGAGACCACCTGTTAGACTACACTCATTTCTAAATACAATAGACTCAGGACCATATACAGTAGGCTGCTGCTTCCTCGCTAAATAGGATGTAAGGAGCATGTACTGTACACACCGTTACTGCACGTCATAGCTGCCTACCCTCCTGCATTCTGCAGGAGACTCCCTGAAATAGCAGCAATCTCCCTCTCTCCCTCATTAGTTTACCAATCTCCTTCATGTCACCTAGACCACATTACACTGGTAAATTTTTGGGGGGAAAAGGAAAGAGAGATAGATACATTTACATTGAATCATCAGCACCCTTTCCCAGCACTTTACCAAGTATAGTATCTCTTACTAACGGCTTTGGGGGTCATCTACATTTGGATTTAAGTAATTTTAAAAGATTCCACTCAGCTATAGGTGCCACGTTCACAATCTCTTTTCACAATCTCTCCATATATGGAACTAGACACGCCCTTTGGGTGGAGCACCACATCATACCCTCCAACATGGCCCATTCCATTAGGTACAAAATGCTGTGTTTCTGGACTTTCCTGCCAGTGGCAGTTGCAGAGGTGAGGCTCCAGCACAGTCCAATATTCAAAGAGGGGAGCCACACCTACTGCCACTCTAAACATCATTGTCCTGTACTCCCTTGCAGTTGATGTGACCCGCTCTTTGAATATTGGACTGTGCTGGAGTCCAACCTCTGTAACTGCCACTGGCAGGGAAGTCCAGGAACAGAGCATTTTGTACCTAATGGAATGGGTCATGTTGGAGGGTATGCCACATGCCCCCTCAATGGCGTGCTGTGCAAAATTCTGCTACCAACTATAATCTCCCTGAAACTAGTTTTCAAACGTAGGCAAGTAGCCGGCCGACGAGCAATAACCACTGCTACTAACCAGGCCGGAACTCCATAAAGCCGATTGCTGCGTGTAGGCTCTAGCACTACTCGCTGAGTGATTTCTGCAGTGCTGTAAAACTATTCTGAATCAGTCTTTTACTTTTCTACATTCTAAAATTATAACAAGCCACAACATCCTCTGTGCCTGCTGATACTAAGTATTTATAGCCTTGTAGACGGTGGCAGATGTGACTCGCCCCGGTAGCGGGATGCATTTGCAAGGTATTATTCCTGGTTTTAGAACAGATATATGAAACAATGAATGAGTTCTTTACACTAGGTCAATTAATATATTACTATTGGAGTAGCCAGCACAATGCCCTGGGCCTATACTTTGGCTACACATCCTTTTCAACAATCAGGGGTATGAATGACCCCAATTTCTCAGGCTACACCAGCGGTTCCGAAGCTCAGTCCTCGAGGCTCTTTAACAGTGTAGACTTTATGAATCTCCATTCCTCAGCGCACAAGGTTAAATCAGATCCACCAAGGTATAGAAAACTCCTACGCTCAAGCATGGATATCCTTAACACCGGTACTGTAAAGGGGCCAATACACCAGTGATAAATTATGGCAATCCTCCATTAAGGAAAGGTGGCAGCTTAGGGGAGCTGTGGCAGTAAGAGCAGGCACCAGTGACATACTGGCAGGGGAGACAATGGTATCTAGCGGGTCTCTATGGCAACATAGCGTTGCACTACTGATTACCAGGAGAGGAATACCTAAGATTGGGGATGTTCCCAGCTCATGGCGCCATGAGCTGTGATTGGCTCACACATGGCAACATTTTTCTAAATTCGATGCCTGCAGTGAGCCATTCATTAGCCAGCATGAAGGGGGTGGGGGGGAGAGGGGGTGGGGGGGAGGGGGGTTGGGGGGTTTCAGGCAGTCCGACAGCAGAAGAGAAGTTGGGAAGAGCTCCTGAATACTCCAAAGACCTGGGTGGGCAGCAGCCAATTCAAAAGAGCTTAAAGGCCACTGTCTCAAATTATATTGTAATACAGGATAATAGCATCAATCTGATTGGTTGGTATGGGCAACACTCTAATGAAGGTTTAACAAATTGGAATCCTCTCACCCGGCTGACCCTGAGCTGCGTAGAATACAGGGCCTTCGGGAGGAACATCATATCGATTTTATAGAGAAACTGATATTTTCTTGATCCTGTGCTACTAAGCACTGGGTTTATAGTCTGCTTGAGGGGAACTTCGATAAATGTCACACAGGGGAATAAAACAGGTATTTGCTCTTTGGCTTCTTATATTAAAGACACCAGCGAGAAGGATTTAACCGCTTCTGGTCATTGTAACACATAGAGCATTGTTAGTAACAGCACAGCGTTACTGAGAGTACTGGCCCGGTCAGTGGCAGCTGCTGCCTCTGGGCTCCAGCACCAACCACGGTCTGCAGGGGAGGGCTCGTCAGCACATATCAACAGACAAGTAAAGTTGTATGTAAGATATGTGCTGGATGCCTTACCTGGGGATCAGCAGATCCCACCGGGGCACCAGACACAGTCCTCAGCCAGTCTATCATCAATAGGCTTGGCCCCGACTCCCATTGGCTAGTTTCACATGAGTTGGGGGGGTGGGGGCAGGGCTTATTTACGATAGATAGGCTGAGCACTGAGGCAGCCAGCACATATCTTACATACAACTTTACATGTATGTTAATATGTACTAGCCGGCCCCAGTCCTACTAATATTGGCTCTGAGGACCATTAGCCATATTGTATCGTTAGACCTGATTTTTAGCAAAATAAAACACTTACTAGCCAGTGTATGGCATATAGGGAACATTTTATCCCTATTTAACGATAATCCCAACATATTAGGGAGATATACATCAAACCTTTTAAAGAGGACAGGTTGCGAAGTTGTCCATAGCAACTGATTCCGATTCGATGCTGATGTGCGCTCCCGTTCAGCAGAAATCGAATAGCCAAATAGATAGTGCAGCAATGACTATATAGTACAGATCTGTACTATATAGTCAAAATTGAATGCGTTTTGGTGTGCCGTGCGATTTCATCCTGATCAGGGGGGCGGGGCCACTGATGGGGCGGGAAAGGGGTGGATGGCAGATCATTGGGCTGGGGGCGTAGTCAGCATGATTGCGTTCTTGTGGCCACGCCCCCCAACCATGCAATGACGATATTTCAGGCATTGCACAGCAGGGAATAGGGCTACAAAGACACAATTTGCGTCATTTGCTTCCACGGTGTCCCCTGCCGAGGGGGGGGTTTTGCAGGAGACTGGACACATTCCGGGAGGCTTGCCCCCCTTTCCAGGGGCGGGAAGGGGGACCTGATTTCCCGGACCCTCCCAGCAATTCCGGGAGGGTAGGCAACCCTGTAGAATGGTAAGCCAAGGTATGATGCAAATGAGAACATTTCTATAATGTAGATTCATTGTTATTGCACAAAATGCACATCTCTTATGTTGGATTAAAATAATAAAAAATGCTACATCTGTAAAGAATTAGTGAATCATTACAGAACTGTCATAAAATATGTGTTAATTAAGTACAAATTACACAAGGACTCACTGATAATGTCCCACTGTGACTCTGAGACCCCTCCCCTGCAGTAACATTACAGGAGCCATTAATGCTATATTTTGCCTTTGTTTATCTGTGACCCAACCACATTTATTTGCATTATTTAGAGAATCTAATCATGTTGAGCAGACACAGTCATTCCCCCAGCTTATCTCAGTCATTAATCATGTGGCTGCCATGTGCTAATCTGCACCCGTTCATTTAATGTCTATCAATAATACATTTCTTCAATTACTGTTATTGTCTGACTGATATTCTCCAGATGGATGAAATGAGAATTATATTACCGTATTTATAACAGTTGTTTGTCCTGTTTAAAATGTTTTATACAACACACACACACACACATACCTCCCAATGTCCCATTTTTTTGGGACGTTACCGGGCCACATCCCACTCAGGGCCAGCAGTGTCCCGTGGGGGGGCAGTTGTTGGGAGTCTCCCCCTGCCCCTGTGAATAGATGGTATTCCTGCAGCCTGATGGGCTGATTAGGATTTTTTTAATTTAGGATTTTTTTAATTTAATTTGTTTTTAATGTGCAGCTTGTATAATGCTGCTTGGAGGTCGAGTATTCACATACCCACCTTCTGACAGTATATACTATGGGTGCACTACACACAAATAATGAAGAAAGATGAGAAAAACTGATTAGGATTTTTTAAATTGAATTTGTTTTTAATGCGCAGCTTGTATAAAGCTTCTTGGAGGCCGAACAATCACACACCCACCTTCTGACAGTGTATACCAGGCATTCCTAACCACGGTCCTCAAGGCACAACAACAGTGCAGGTTTTAGTGATATCCAGGCTTCAGCACAGATGGTTTAATCAGAATCACTCAGGTACTAATTAAGTCACCTGTGCTCAAGCCTGGATATAACTAAAACCTGCACTGTTGGTGTGCCTTGAGGACCGTGGTTGGGAATGCCTGGTGTATACTATGTGTGCACTACACACAAAGAAAGATGAGAAAAATTGATTTGAATTTTTTAACTTTAATTACTTTAATTTGTTTTT
The DNA here is from genome assembly GCF_055691185.1 of Crinia signifera. Classification (NCBI taxonomy): domain Eukaryota; kingdom Metazoa; phylum Chordata; class Amphibia; order Anura; family Myobatrachidae; genus Crinia; species Crinia signifera. The sequence goes on along the minus strand of NC_139220.1, from coordinate 293,846,926 downwards.
AATGCGCAGCTACCAGCTGCGTGAAGGCTCACCAAACGCACCTCCTGACAGTATACTATGGGTGCAGTACACACAAGCAATGAATAAAGAAAAATGTATTTGAATTTTTTTACTTTTAATTATTTTTAATGCGCAGCTTGTATAATGCTGCTAGGACGCAGAACAATCACACACAGAACTTGTGAAGAACACCAAAATTGATTTATATTATATTGTATTTTTTTTGTTTTTATGGATGGGCCTTGGATAATACTGCGAGGACCGTGGAGGCAGAACAATCACACACTAAACTTGTTCTGCTTCTGACAGTAGTATATGGTGTATTGGATTGCAGTGCAGCACACCACAGTGACCACATACCACAATTAAAAAAAAAATTAACAAAAGCTGACTGACAGCCTGCCTGTGTACCCCACTACACTGACTGACAGCCTGCCTGCCTAACACACGACCAGTACAATTACAATATAATTAAGTATATTTAATTACATATATAATATTAATATATATAACCCCTCTACAATCTGCACAGCAGGGGCGGATAAAGGTCTGCTACAGGATTGTCCCACAGATCAGGATACTGTAGATAGGGCTACAGTAATTTGGTCAACAGACAACAGGCCGACCAATATTGGTCGACAGTTGAAAGGTCGACACATTTTGTCACGATTGCTTCTGTCGACCTTTTGACCACGTCAACCTTTTTCATTTGATAATTATTGACTGTTGACCTTATTACTGTGGGCCCTGTGACCCGTATCCCCGCAGAACAACAGCCATTCCTTTTGCTTGCTTCCTGTGTTGCGGGTGAGTGAAATTCTATACAAAATACTGTATGTGGAGAAAGGACTAAAGAGACCTGTGGCACGTAGATTCTATAGGGAACAGGCCAATATTCTTATACTATAAGGTAAATTAAGGGACATTGTTTTTTTAAACAAAACATGTCAGTACACCAGGGCACTATGTTGGCATGTATGGTAGATTCATGTGTTGACATTTATGTGGTATCTGTGTGGTAGGTTAAGGTATTGACCTCTATGTGGCAGGTCTATGTATTGGCATGTACAGTATGTGATAGGGTCAAATATTGGCATCTATGTGGCAGGTCTAGGTATTGGCATCTATATGGCAGGTTCAGGTATGGGCATGCACAGAATGTGGTAGGTTCAGGTATTGGCATCGATGTGGCAGGTTTAGGTATTGGCATCTATGTGGTAGGGATGTGTGTCATGCTCCACCCAAAGGGCGTGGCTAGTTCCATATATGGGTGTATATGTGCTTAAATGCTTGTTGCGAGATATTTCTAGATAACAATAATAACTATATACTTTGAGAAATGTAGCAAGTATTGATAATAACAGTGCTACCTGCAATACTGGATTATTTGTTAGCAATTATTTTCTGTGATATTTTCATTCTTCTATCTCAACACAACATACGTGATTATAAATATGATTATATGCAATAAATTCCAAGTGCAAATCCCATCTGTTTGTATATATCCCCCCCCCCCCCCCTCCAAACAGCTTTATAAGGTGGGTAAAGAGAAATCAGGGAGATTTATAGATTATCCAGGGAGAGAGGGAGATTGCTCCTATTTCTGGGAGTCTCCTGCAGAATGCAGGGGGGTAGGTATCTATGAGGTACTGTAGGTAGACAAGAGTTTCTTAGCTCAAAGATACAATCTTCATACAGATAGGCAGGACTGTGTGTTGCCTTACTTGATTGATGAAGTATTTGCATTACAAACGGGCGCCCAGATAACTTCTCCAGCACTAGGAGGAAATATGCTGCCGTCCTGTATCGCAGCACTTTCTTTTAAAGAACAAAGTAACTGGTAGCAAACGGAACAATTTTCCAAACATAGCAGCAGAAATGAGAGAGGTGATCTCTGCGCCACAAAACACAGACACACGAAGCGAGCATCAGATGGCGCCATTGTTCCATAGTCTGTGTAGCACAACACACTGTTTTTAAAGAGCGAATGATTGATGTTGTTTAATTGGGCCTGTTTATAGGGGATTAGGGAAAATGAGTTTTTGCATCAAAAGTCATGAAAGGAACAGTTCTATAAATCAAAAACCAGAATCGCTTGTATTAAACAAGCAGCGGAGCACTATATGCCTCTGAAATGGTGTTTAAAGTGCCTATCATTATTTTGTTTAAAGAAATCTGACACATTGCACAGTTCCAGCGATGAAACATTTTGAAAGCATCTTTTATTTATAGCACTCACAAAGCCCATATTCATCTTTTAAACAATTCATGCTACAAGTCTATCCAGAAGTGTTACTACCTTAGCACACAATGCATAGATGCTTTCAGCCAGTTCACTTACACAGATACCTGGGGGTAATACATGCTCAAGCTGTGGCAGAGCTCTGATATAACACAGGCTTTGTAGCTGGATAAATAAAAAAAAAAACTGCTTCTTTTTACAGTATAAAGTACAAGCCATCCATATCGGGAACAGAGAAATCCTTTAGATATTCCACATGTAGCCAATGAGATTGGCACCTTAACCCCTTCACTTTTCTAACCAGTCCGCATCCTTATTTACTAAGATGGGAGTTCTATTGAAGATGGGATTTGCCCATAGGAAACAATTCAAATCTATATATTATCTTCTAGAACAGGGATGGCAAACCTTCGTCCCACCCAGCTGTTGTTGAACTACACATTCCAGCATGCCCTGCTGCAGTTTTGCTATTTGGCCATACTAAAACTGTTGCAGGGCATGCTGGGATGTGTAGTTCAACAAGAGCTGGGGGTCCGAAGGTATCTCATCCGTGTTCTAGAAGGTTCTAAAGGCAACATCCCTTGTTGAATAGAACTTCCATCTTAGTAAATTTAACCCAAACAGTCCAGGTTTTAAGGATATCCATGATTGAGCACATATGGCGTAGTTAAGACCTCAGTCAATTTAATGTACCCATCTGTGCACGTGCATGGGTATACTTGTCCTCAAGGCACCCCTGAATCTTTTGAGTTTGAAAACCACTGAACTACATAGTTCAGAGGTCCTCAAACTATTTGCTCTGGGACCCCATCAGACAATAAAAATAATGACAGGACCATCACATTACATGTGTAATCAGCAGACAGCACCTACATGGCAGCATTTTGGAGGCACAAAATGAGTCTAAAAAAACAAACAATGCAACACAATTTTCAGACTCCTTAAATCACTGACTGAGATTAAAAAAGTAATCAGCCTGATGGTCACATACCTCCCAACTTGTAGGGAGACGGAGGAGGGACAGAGGGATGCGTGCCGCAGCCGCGTCGAAAATTTTGGGGGCATGGCCTAATTAAAGGGGGCGTGGTCTATACTCTCAGCTCTCCTGCGAGGCCACGCCCCATTTTTACGCTATGGGGGCATGACCCAGAGCCGCTGTGAGCCTCTAGCCATGCCCCCAGCCCCATGGCTGCGGGAATAGATGCGTTTATTCCCTGCTGCTCAGCAGCCGACAGGGGGGACTCCCAACAGCCCCCCCCCCTCGCGGGACACTGCCGGCATTGGGAGGGACGCGAGAATGTCCATGAAAACCGGGACATTCCCGCGGTAATCAGGACTGTTGGGAGGTATGTGGTGAGCAACATGGAGTCGCAACCCCATGCTGAGAAGGTCGGGACCCACTTTGGGGTCAGGACCCACAGTTTGAGAACCGCTGATATAGTTAATATGCCTGTTCTATCTGACTGGCTACTACAGTTAGCTAAAGGGGTATCAACGCTATGCACTGAGAGTGAAACATCTGTCCTTATAATGTACCAATAAAACTGTGACCAGTAAAACTGAATTACCGGTTATGGTATAAATGGTAGACAATATCTAGGCCGACAACCACTAGGTCGACCACTAATGTTCAACAGTGACTAGAACGACCCCTTGTAATGGTCGACATACTCAAGACTGACATTGACAAAAGGTTGACACAAACTTATTGTCGACATAGACATGGTTGACATGGTTGTGGATCCGATCGAGTTTGAATTAGGCCCAAAGTGCAAAACTGTAAAGTTAAATTAATCTGCCGTAAAAAGTCATGTACTAAGATCCCCTAACTGCTAGATAACAAGCAAATATGAGAATGCCTACTATGGATTGAATTGTTCTGGAGTCTGTACAATAGAGCTGTAGAATTTGTGAAGGGTGCAATCTGCAGTGTAGCCACTAGAGGTCCCTTGCTGACAACGGCTGTATTTCTTATGGCTATATAGTGTGGTGCATTCTGTACTTCTGTTCCATGAATCCATTCTACAAAATACCTATAGGAGCTCTTTGAGATTTTTTTCTCCTTTACAGCATTATAATTAGTCTAAAAGTGTTTCTCATCTGTCTCAATGGTTCTAAAAGTGCTTACAGAGATGTCCGAAATATCCCCTCTAAAGAGCTTTTCTCTTGCAATATGTCTGTACCAGCCATAGATTCTGAGAAACGCGCACTGCCACTTATAAATGAATGGACGACCAAGGCTTTCAGGTTTTAGTTTCGAGTGGAATACTGGTAGCTGTGACTCTTTTATCCTGGCAGACAGAGGACGGGAGGAGAGGTGCGTTCTGCATTCTGAGCGGTTTAGCTGAGAGCGGCATCAGGAGAGGCAGAGACAGCAGTGACTTCCACTAATGGCAAGGGTTACAGTACATATGGAGCCCTTGTCGAGATTCTCCGTATCATCATACCGGGGCTGGTCTTTTGGTCACCGGCATATAAACAACAGGATATCATTTATATACCACTGGAACATACATTGGGACAAATATGGGGCCTTATTTTGATTCCATCAGTCCCCTGTGCGTTCACACGGGGGAGTGATATTTAGCGTCTGTGCAGTCGCTTGGTGCGAGCTTGTTTGCCATCTATTTCGCACCTAGCAGGGCGGATGGAGGGTGGTGGCGGTGACAGGCTCCGCCCAATGGGAATGCCCAGTAATTCATGGGTGTTCCCATTCTAAAAAGGCCCATGGGCTCTACCCACAGACGGCTTTATGACCTACAATTTCAAACTCCCAGACAGGATGCGTCCACGGTGTCGAGATCTGCAGGCATTAGGACGACCACTAACTGAAATTACAAATTTTAAAATGCTTTAGACCAACAGCTTCAAAAGGTCAACACAAGCAAAATGTTCGCAGTGGTTGCCAGGAAACCATATGGGAGCTGCTTTGCTGGTCCTTTAAGTGGTTACAGTGTTGCATCACGTAAATATATATTTTTGGTACTATTTGTTCTCGATTCTTAAAAGTTTTATAAACAAGCAAAATGTTCATAGTCAAAAGGTCGACGTGAGTTTTTCCAAAAACCGACTTCATACATTACCATCCTAGAGGGCACAGAGGGAGAATTAAATAGTTGTAAATCATGTCGACCTTTTTTATGTCGACCGTTTGAATATTGACCTTCTGCTTGTGTCTTTCTGACCCTGTCGACCTAAAGCATGTCAATCTTTTCAGGTGTCGATCTATAGCCTGTCAACTATAAGTGGTCAACCTAATGAGTGTCATCCTAAATTTTGTGGACCCCACAAAGACAATGTTAACACGCTCAACATAAAGCCCCAAATGCAATTACTTCCATGTACAGGCAGATCAGTTGGCGGGTGAGAGCCAGATTACGCCACTGAGGCAGCGCCAAGGAGATCCTACAGACTTCTGCTAACAGCGTGCAGCGTCTGATCCCTGCCGCCCGGTTCCACGCCATCTTTCCCATTGGGGTGGGGTCCTAGGGCCCCTGGGCAAGTGCCCATTGTGTCCAATGGGAAAGATGGCACTGGGATACCATGCCATACAGTATCTTCCCGGAATGGCCGTGAGGATTGGTCGGTGGTTTATCTCTTTCCATTTTATCACTTTTCAAGCTTAGTACATCTCGTCCTTGTATTCCATTGTCTCAGTTGTTGGCAATAAGGCAAATCTCAGCATCTGTGATTATCTGTGATAAAACCAGCATAAGGAAGCAACAGATGCCCTGCACTGAGCATAATTACCGCTGTCAGAGACTGACAAGTATAATCTGCAGTGCTATGTATCTGTCAACCTGCCTAATGCATTTCGCAACAAGTCAACAAGGTAAAACTTTCACCTGTCACTTTTACTGAGCACCTTTCCGGTACATAGGAGACAGTAATCACTAATACTGTACCTGATTAGCCTGCTGGTACATGTCATCTTAGTACAGATATACATTCATTTTTTCATTATTAACTGACTTTAGAAACACGGGGTATTACTCAGAGTAACACGCATGTCAGCCATGTCTGAGGTCACGCATTGCACACTAGCAAATAAAGCTGGCAACTTCTTCATGCATATGTATATATCTCTTATATATTTGGCTACATCTGTCACTCAAAGTGTGTGAGTGTGTGTATAATGCTGGGTGGAGCCTCTGACTCACATGACTGACTCACATGACAGAGAACCAGCCCAGTGAGCCCACAGACAGTGCCAGACACTCTCTGCCTCCCCATGTTGCCCAGCACTGCTATCCACAGCCACCAGGTGAGCACCCCCCGCTGCACCCCCCCGCGCCCCCCTCCCGCGATTTACTGAAAAAACACCCCCCGCAATCCACCCTCCCGCAATTCGCGGCAAACACCCCCCCCCGCGACCCCCCCTCCCGCGATTCGCGGCAAACACCCCCCGCGACCCCCCCTCCCGCGATTCGCGTAAAAAAAACCCCCTCCCCCGCGACCCCCTGCTCTCGCAGCAAAAACACCCCCGCGACCCCTGATCCCGCGATTCGCGGCAAACACCCCCCCCCCGCGCGCGACCCCCCCTCTGGCGATTCGCGGCAAAAACAACCCCCCTCCCCCGCGACCCTCTGCTCCCGCGTCAAAACCCCCCCCCCCTGTGACCCCCCCTCCCGCGATTCACAGCAAAAAGACCCCCCCCACGAACCCCCCTTGCGTGATTCGCGGCACCCCCCGCAATTCGCAGCAGCCCCAGGATTAAATGGCCCATGCAAAACACTGACATGGCTATGGCCGACAATGAAAAAGGTTGATAAGAGTCTTTGAAGATTTATTTTTCATTTTTTAATGTTTTATATTCATTGTCATGTGTCGAGATGGACACCAGTGAAGTGCCACACTTATGTCAACATTTACATGTGTTGACCTTTCTGTGTTGATTTTTTCTTGTGGCGATTCGCGTCACACCCCCCGCAACCCCCCTCCTGCGTTTCGCGGCACCCCCCCGCGACCCCCCCCTCCCACAATATACGGCAACCCCCCACCGGAACCCCCGTGAACCCCACCCTCCCGCAATTGGCAGCACCCACCCCCCGCGACCCCCCCTCCTGCAATTCACGGCACCCCCCCCGCGCGATTCGCGGCAGCCCCAGGATTAAATGGCACATGCAAAACACTGACATGGCTATGGTCGACAATGAAAAAGGTTGACATGAGTTTTGGAAGATTTATTTTTCATTTTTTTAATGTTTTCATATTCATTCTCATGTGTCGACATGGATACCAATGAAGTGCCACAGTTATGTCAACATTTACATGTGTCGACCTTTCTGTGTTGATTTTTTTCTTGTGGTGATTCGCATCACACCCCCCCCCCCCCGCAAACCCCACTCCCGCGATTCACAGCACACACACACACACCCCTCCCCGCGACCCCCCTCCCGCGATTCTCGGCACCCCACCTGGTGACCCCCCCTCCTGCGATTCACGGCACACCCCCGAGACCCCCCTCCCACGATTCGCAGCAACCCCTGCCCCTGCAACCCCCCCTCCCGCGATTTGCGGCAACCCACCCCCCGCCATACCCCCGCGATTCTCTGCAACCACCCCCCTCCCGCAATTCGCGGCACCCCCCGCGACGCCCCCTCCCGCAATTCGCGGCACCCCCTGCGTACACTGGACACAACCCCTGTACACAGCCCCTTTACACTGGACACAACCCCTGTACAGAGCCCCTGTACACTGGACACAGCCCCTGTACTTTGGACACAGCCCCTGTCACACTGGACACAGGCCCTGTCACACTGGACACAGGCCCTGTACACAGCCCCTGTACACAGCCCCTGGACACTGGACACAGCTCCTGTACACTGGACACAACCCCTGTACACTGGACACAGCCTCTGTACACTGGACACAGCCCCATGTACACTGGACACAGCCCCTGTACACTGGACACAGCCCCTGTACACTGGACACAGCCCCTGTACACTGGACACAGCCCCTGTACACTGGACACAAACCCTGTACACTGGACACAGGCCCTGTCACACTGGACACAAGCCCTGTCACACTGGACACAAGCCCTGTCACACTGAACACAGCCCCTGTACAGCCCCTTGTACACTGGCCACTGCAGCCCCTGTACACTGGACTTGTGTACAGCAGCCCCTGCAGACCCTAATCGAGTGAGCAGCAGCAAAATAATATACTATTGTTATAGCACAGCACACAGCACAGAGCACAACCACCCTCTTCCCTCTCCTATGCTGGAGTAAAGATGGCGGGGCGCGCGTGCGTCTTATATAGAATCCAGATCCCGCGAGAATCCGACAGCGCGATGATGACGTTTTGCCTCGTTCTCGGTCCGGAATTTAGGCGGGAACTACCAAGCCGGCTCGGATCCAGACTCGGATCGCGATATTCGGATCTGTCGGATCCCGGAGATCCGGATCCGCTCATCTCTACTTAGTAATAGTATAGTGTAGATCCGCAGGGTGGTTGAGGTTTATCTAGCTTTCCCATTGGGAAAAAAAGTGCTATATAAATATGATATCATTATTATTATTATTATTATTATTATTAATAAAATTATTAAGCAGAGGTTCTTAGGTTCTGTACTATTTAGCTGAGACTTATCTATGTTTGATTAAATAAAACATTATTAGAATTTATATTGTATACAGCACATTCCCATCCACACTACATTCACGGATATTATAATAACCTAGATAACTCCAGTGAGATTGAGTAGGAGATTAGTCCTTTGTTGTCAGTGTAGACAGTCTTTATTACTGGGCACCTGGGTAAAGCCTATAGCGCTAGGGATGGTATCCTATCAGCCAAGGTCATCTGCGCTTAGCACCCAAGCCATTTTTTTTCTTTTAGAGAATATACATACTGTAGGTCTATAGGTGCCCACACACTAGAAAGATCTGCGATCATAAGATGTGCGCATAAATTAGCCTTTTTTGGCCCGATTGGCCGATTTCCGATAAATCTGCCAATCGGCCCAAAAATCGTTCTAGTGTGTGGGCACCTTATGACTTTAGCTGATCCTATATGTTTTTGCCTAAAAAAATAGAAAAAAAATTACACTACCTTTGTTTTTTTTGCATTCCAATTTTTTCTGTGTGTAACTGGATAATTGCTGATCACTTAACTAATTTCTCAATAAACTCTCCTTCAGGCATTTCCATCCCCAGTGGCGGTGCAGGTGTATCTTTGCTATGGTTATTTTTAGAACCTAAATAGTTGTAAAATTCCATATTTAGCATAATGTGGACTTGGTGACAAATTCTTTTGTGTACGGGAGTGAAACGCTCCTCACTGGTAGTAGGACCTTATTCAGCGGTTTCTGAGAGTCCAGGACATATATAAACGGCATTGTCTAATGCACATCTCAAATGGGAATTTGGGACTAATTCAGCATGTATAGCTAATTGGAGAATTTACAAATCGAGCGATTATCGAATTGGGCATGCGCAAGGGGAATTAGCAACTGAAAATGCGTGTGGATCGTAAACACAATGGAGCCACAGTTTGACTGACGGGAAACCTGCATTTGGGATGGAATCGTGCCGTTTTCTGGGTTTATCAGAGGTACATTCAGGCCTGCCCAGGCGGTTTAAGGGTGGGTCCCTGACATCAGCGTTGGCCTCGTTCAGCCTGTCTCAGTCGCAGATTAGTGGCAGCCCCAGAGCTACTCATGAATCTCTGAGCGGGTAGCAATTAGCGATCCATCCGCAGTTCATTTGCAAATTTGCACGGGGCGTTTTCTCTTTCTGTCTTGGAGGCGGCTATCTACTCGTAGTCAAACTACCACTTCTCAGATTAGCAATCCATTCTGAATTATGCCCTTTGTGGGGAAAAGTACTGACCGTAATAAAGAGGGGACCGACTGCAGCATCAGGGATATCTGCTGCAGTACCCCAATTTTCAGTTGTAAAAGCATTGAGACTGCTCATTGTAAAATTTGCCTATCTACATAATTTAAAGCAATCTGGAACTTGGCCCAATAGGAATAGCCACCATCTTTATTTGTGTTTAGCAATTATCCCTGATTGGATACACAGTGTATCATTTTCTGTGCCACAGTATAGTGCAGGTCGGCACCTGGAACTACACTGAGTACATTAGCCATTATTGAAGCTCTTGTTTCTGCATGAGATTTATGGTACATTTGGTCAAAATTTAATTAACTAGAAAGGAAATTAACTAGAAGGGAAAACTGGGACCAAGGGGAATTGGTCACAGTTTTCTTTAATACTAAAGACAAATGATCCAAAAGGAGTATGGAATGTTGGTGCATGTTGTTGCCAGGATAATTAGGGCTTCTTTATTAATATATATATATATATTCATATGGGGGGCGAACCCCAAACCAGATACCCTCAACGAGGTGGTCCCAATAATTATCGAAGGAGGCGCGAGAATCGCAACCGAGATGCTCCAACCTCAAATTCTGACAGTGACTTTCGTGTAAACGACTCGGACGACCCTCAATCATCGGGGTTACCCCCTTTAGATCAAGACCAAGCTCAAACTGCCAAAAAAGGCAGAGGAAGAGGCCGTCCACCCGCCGGGGGCGTCAAAACGCGCGGATTGCGCGAACTAAAGGCCCTGAGAACCTAATTTACAATCTGTCCTCCCATATACTAACTGAACCTGAATTAGCAGTGTTGAACAAAGGCCTCAGTTTCGTCCCCACCAACCCACACAACAACCTCCAGTGGCAGATTGACCAACATCGGTTCCATCGCAATTTACGCCTTCGTGAACATTTCCAACACCATCAGGAGTCTGCCCCCCGAACAGCCACCCAAGACTTTATCAGATCCCGCATCAAGTCCACCTTTGATCCCCCCTCATCGAATAAATCCGTCCCGACCTTTACTAGACTGGTCGACGAAGCGGTTTGCAAATACAACGCGGCATCACCAATACTCCATCGGAATTTATCCCGTGAGGAGCACCAAGCATTGATCGACCTATCCAATTACCGCCACATCATAATCCGCCCTGCGGACAAAGGTGGAGCAATAGTCCTCCAAAACCTACAGGATTATAAAAATGAATTGGAGACACAACTCAGGGATTCCAACACCTATTGCCCCCTGGCACAGGACCCCACGAAACAATACCAGGCTGAACTTGAAAGTCTTCTCCAAGAAGCAGTATCCAATCGTCTCATAGACTTGGACCTGGCTCAAGCATTATTTCAAAAATACCCAGTTACCCCCATCATCTACACTGTACCAAAAATTCACAAGTCTATCCATCAACCCCCGGGACGCCCCATCATCAGTGCCATTAACTCTCTGTACCAACCAGTTTCAAAATATTTGGACCTCATACTTCAACCCTACATAAAGAAACAACCTACATTTATCCAAGATACCACGGCATTTCTAACTCGATTACAGAATCTACAAACCATTCCTGACTCCACGGTCCTGGTGACACTCGACGTGAGCAGTCTTTACACCTCCATTCCCCAGCAAGCAGGAGTGGAGGCAGTCGCCGAGTTTATACGCTCAAATCAAGTCTCTGACATGGACCATTCATTATTTCTACGTCTCCTAACACTAACATTAAGTCGAAACTACTTCCTCTACAATGGAAAACACTTTTTGCAAACCAGTGGGTGTGCAATGGGGAGTCCGGTGGCGCCAAGCTTCGCAAACATTTTTATGTTTGCGGAGGAAAAAAACAGTTTCCTCGATCATCCAGACCTGAAGGAACATATTCTGCTATATGTGAGGTTTATAGATGACCTGTTTTGCTTGTGGACTGGCCCTATTCCTCTTCTGGAGCAACATGTTGCAACCATCAATTCGGGAGATTCCCCAATTAAATATACCATGTCCATCCAGAAAGATAGTATCCACTACTTAGACGTTCAGGTCTCGATCCAGAATAATCAAATATCCACATCAGTGTTTTCAAAACCTACGGATCGCAACACCTTGCTCCTGTCATCAAGTCACCATCCAAAACCCCTTAAAAGGGGACTTCCTAAATCCCAACTACTTCGGGTTGCCGGATTTCCAGTACCAGGGCAGCTGCCGAAAACAGCACGAATCAAGTAGTTGCCCGATTTGCAGCCAGGGGCTATAATCTGAATGAATTGAAACATCTTCAAGCAGAAGTACTGGCTACCCCCAGAGAAACACTACTGATCCCCAAACGAAGAGCCAAAAGTGATGTCATCCCTTGGAAACAAGAATATTCAACATCAAGCTCAGTGGTCCAGAGAGCAACACAAGCCCTGTGGCCGATTGTAAAGACTGATAAAACGCTACCTTGTTTCAAGAATATAAGACCCATGCCCTGCTATACGCGAGGCAGAAATATTAAGGACCAGATTGTCCATACCGACATTACTGGCTTCGACACTCCGCAAATATCTACCTCTTCTACTTTCCTACAGAGACCCCCTGGTTGCTATCGGTGCCTGAATTGCACCACTTGCAGAAATCTAGTCGCATCCCGCAATTTTAAACACCCCATGGATGCATCAATTATCAACATCAAACATGTTATCACTTGTCTAACGACACATGTTGTCTATCTTCTGTTTTGCCCTTGCAAGATGCATTATGTTGGTAAAACTGTCCGTACCATTCGTGAGCGAATGGCTCTGCATCGCTCAGCTATTAATAATGCAATACGCTCCAAATCAGCTGATCAACCAATTGCCAGACATTGGCTTGAAACTGGTCACTCCATTAGTGACACGAGGTTCATTCTAATTGACCACGTTCCCCCTCTCAGACGTGGGGGTGATCGGGACGGTATTCTACTTAAATTAGAATCTAAATGGATTCACAGATTGAACACTACCAAACCTCATGGACTCAATGAACGTTTAAATTGGAACGTCTTCATGTAATTGTATCACCACACACCCATTCCGGTCGTTGGGTAAACTGGTGTTCTGCGTGGACTATACATTTTCATTAATGCATTCATTTGTTGTGCGCCCTTTATCCTCTAAAGTATTTACCATTCTACTTGCTGTGCTATGGTTATAATATTAACGTTGTATTTCATTGCAGCGTTTTGTCCGGCGGCCGGGGACGGCATCTAGCGTCCCGAGCGTTCCTTAGCAACGGGCGCGGTTACGATGACGTCAGTATCAGGGCGACCGCCCACAACGTGGGGGGAGTCTGGATACACCCGGTTGCCGGGCGGACGCATATGTGGAGCTGTGAGTATATGTACCCCTCATTTCTCCCCATTACTTGTTTATGTACCTGGTTACACGTTGTCTTGAGAAAAATGCTGTTGCATTGAAACGTCGACCTTGACGTGTCGACCATATGGAAAAATAAATATTCTTTGATTTAAGTCCTTTGGAGTGACGCCGCTTCTTCGCCTATCTATATATATATATATATATATATATATATATATATATATATATATATATATATATATATATATATATATATATATTTATTTATTTATTTTACCAAACTAATATGGAAAAGGAGTTTTCATTTTGGGGCTTTTTAGAGATTTTTTTTTTTTTTTAATAAAAAACTCTGTCCCATTACTCTAGTAAGCAGATCACATGCTGCATACTTGTAATAGAAAATGCCATCTCTTTCAGATTTATTAAAAGTCAAGTGTAAAAAAAAATACCGGAGGGAGTCTTGCAATAATTATGCCATCTTCAGATGGTGTTCTGAAGGTTTCCCTCCTTTTCCCTTACTCCTGCTCTGATATTCCTGCATGCAAAGCAAAGCCAGGGGTTGGGTTCTGTGCTCAACCTGTGTGTCTAATACAGTGGCTCCCAACCTAAGGTACTGTGCAAACAGGGATGCTTCCAGAAATTTCCTGGGCGGGTTATCCATCCCAATCTGCTCCTGAAATCCTCAGTATTATAAATACGGCTTATGTGCTTAGTTGCAGTATATCTTTAGGGTCTTCATGTGATAAATGTAGGCCCAGTGATATCCATATCTATTTCATCACTCTCACTGTGTAAGCCATGATGTACAGTATTAGAGTGACAAGTGTATAGCTGTTAGAATACAGGTTAGAATACAGGTAAAGCCAGCCTGGCATGCCATCACCTCAGTGTATATGAAATATATTGGTTCAAACACTGCCCTGTGGGATTTATATTATACTCTTTTTATTATTAAACCAAGCCCTAATGAGCTTTACAGTATGGTCCCCCAGCCATATCCTTAGCCAAACTGTATGCCCACACCAACCGGTAACATGTTGTCATTAGTTGAAAGTTTCTACCACTAAGCTCTCATGTAACGGACTTAAGAGTATTTTAAAATAAACTTAGAATGCATGGAATGGATAATGGTTTCACAATACTGGATAATAATAACTACAGTTATTTTAAATTTTACATTTGAAAATAAACAGTGACAAATGCAGTCCGGAATGACTGAGAAAGTTTTAAATTGTCTTATCTCTCTCTTGGGTTACGTTATCCCACAGTTTGCCTTCAATTTCAAAGTTCAAAGAAATGTTTTAATGTGAACAAACACAATCATGTCAAATCCAACTTTAGCTATTTGTTTTGTGTCTGGTGCTGGTCTGCACAAAATGATGACTTAACACAGGACCGGTTCTAGACTACACACTGCACCAGAGTCACAAACACTTACTGCCACATAGCTTCACACTCACATAAACACACTGCCCAACTGCCTCACACACACTGCCACTATAGCCTCACACACACACACATACTGCCCGATAGCCTCACACTCATACACAAACATGCCCACAGCCTCACACACACTGGCACTATTGCCCCACATTTACACACAGTGCCACCAGAGCCTCACACACATTTCCTCACAGCTTCACACATATTACCCTATAGCCACACAAACACACACACAGCCTATCTGAATACTCAAACAATGCAATGTCCCATAGCTTTATACTTGCACTGCCGTAGCCTCACACACACTCATGCCCCACAAATGCCTTACACTCTGACAGCAAGTGTGGCACCTAATGTCATAGCATGGCCTCCCGCTCCTGTCAGCATTTTTGTGTCACCTCTCAGGGGAATGATACCCCGGTGTATCCCATATCCCCTCCACCTCATTAGTGACTCCACTACCAACTGTCTGATCCCTGTCCAACTATGGCCTCCTAAAAATGTGAGATGTTGAGTATCTCAACCAATATCACCGACATGCCAATGACACATGTTGGTGTGCAGAAGAGGGCATGTTGATTCTCGGGGGGGGGGGGACATGTTAGTCAGTAGATGGTACGTTGGGATGCAGCATTGGTAAATGTTAGTGTGCGGGCTGGCACTTAAGCTTCCAGGAGGGCACTTGTTGGTGTACAGCAGGGGGTATTTTAGTGTGAGGGGAACAATGTTAGGTACTTGTGTAGTTTCACGGCGCCAGCATGGTTTCTGTGTCCAGCTGCGGGGCTGTAAACTCCATGCCAATGTAGAAAGTTTGTACCCCCACTATCCACGTTGGCATGGAGTTGATTTTAGATAGCGTGGCGAGACACCACGCCCATAGCGTGGGCGAGCACAGCAAGCCCCGCAAGGGGACACAGACGCACGGCGCCATGCCATGTGAAAGTACACAAGTACCCAATGTTACTATGCAGGAGGAGTTCTGGAGGGGAGCATGTTGGTGTGCAGGGCACGGGCACCTGTTGGTGTGAAGGATGATCATGTTCCTGTGCAGAATGGGAATATTGCAGGGGATAATGTTGAAATATATGTACAGTATGACTATAACGACTACTATCAGCCCTGCCACAATGAAATAGGGCCACTGCTGCTTTTGTTGTTTTGCATGTGTAGTTGCTACAGTATGTGTGCAGCAGGGCCGGTGCTAGGGTGTCCGGCGCCCTCCTGCAAACCATACATTTTGCGCCCTTTCACATTGCCATTGCAACAAGCTGCAGCCCGATTGTGGGAGTGTATGCAACATGCGATCCTATGGAGGATCTCGGGTGCATGTACATGTATGCATACACCATCTCAGTGCTGTGTCCACAAAATGTTGCAGGCACTAAAGGTGCCCATACACGCTGCGAGAATCGCATAGTTATCGGCTAGATCGCATCACACGGCATGCATGCAATGTGTGTGCGATGCGATCCGAAAGCAGTACAAAAAGTATGTGCAGCACATTACACCCCTCTCGTGACTGAGAGGGAAAGAAGGGGAGAGCAGGAGGAGATGGAAGAAGAGGGGAGAAGATAGAGGGGGTGGAGTGTTGAGGACTGGCAGCGGCACTGGCAGAGCACACTGAGAAGAGGGAAGGAAGGGGAGGCGGCGCTGCTGCCTGTTCGTCATTTGATTGACAGCTGACAGGCGCAGGGAGCAATGGGTAGGGGGCGGATCCGGACATGACATGTCATCCAGGAATTCACAGACAGCGCTACATGCCTCAGCGCAAGTGTCCGTGAGGAAGAGGGAGCTGCTCAGCCTCTCCATACAGCCGCCCCCCGCTGTCAGACAGGCGCTGCAGGTGCCGTGCAGGAGGCAGTGACAGTGAGGGCTGAGGCAGCTTTAGCAGAGCAGGGAGGGAGACAGCGCCTTTTCAGCATGGCGCCTCGCTGCTTTGCAGGAGCTGCTGAGTGGGTAGCGCCGGCCCTGGTGTGCAGTATGTGATTGTTTTGGTGTACTTGCTTTATGTTTAGTGTCATTCATTTACACAGTGTTTAGTGTTTGCTGATTGTTTGTTGGATGTATGGAGCGACAATGCAGAGAAACTGATGCGTAGGGGGTGAGAAAAGTCTGTTAATTAAAGTGCAAAAAGCTCAGGTGCTTTCCCTGGATATAAGGGGCTTTACCTCAAGAGGTCACATGGCAGGAGGAATAGTCACCATGTCTGCCAAGGATTGGAATAAAAGAAGAAAGTCAATGACAAAAATGTTTTCTTAGAACAAATACTTTTTTTCAATGGGCAATTTTTTAAAAAAATATTGTAAACATTATTCTTTGTATTTTTTACAACGTAACTTCTATTACTATTATTGTTTTTTTTTTTTTTTTTTGTCTCAGCTTTTCGTTCCACTGTGCAGGTATACACTAGCTTAGCCAAGTACTGCATCGATACTGTATACAGTATATCCGTACTCTGCAAAGTGCTAAATGAACTCTTACTACTATGTACACTATATACAGTAGATTATTATTAGTAGTAGTATCAGCAGCAATGATCATACCTATATCCAGACTTGTCTAACTACCCACATTCCGATATTTGTATTTGAGCCTCTCGCATACCTTGCTAGCCCTCCCGGTTTTTGTGGGTCCCTCAGTGAAATACCTGGTGGAAGGGCAAGGGCTTACAAGGGAGATGTCATCAACACCAGACACTGCAGAGTTTGGGTAGCAGTGGCCGGCCTCGAAGACAGTGTCAGCGGAGGCTGGCTCAGCGGCAGCTCCACGGGAATATTGGGTGGTGCAGCTGCTCCCGGCAGCCAGGTCCCTGCATATCTGTGGCTGGCTCCGCCCACAACACTGTGGAATGTGAGTATCATCAGCCTGGCCCCTGCTCTGCCTGCTGCAGCTTCTCTGCCTGCTCTATGGTGTCGTCTTCCCCATTACACCCCCAAGTTGCTCCCTGCTCTTCACTTCACAGGAAAAAACTAGAAAAAAGTCAAATGGTTTGTGAGTGAGTACTGGGTGTAATATGGGGGATGGGGAAATGCTGTGCATATTGTACTATAATGTGGTGCATGTATGGGATGCTTGTAATATGGGAGAGGGGGCTTTGTATAATGTATTGGGTGTAATATGAAGGAGGGGGGCTTTATAATGTACTTGGTATACTATATGGGACTATGTACATAATGTACTATGGCAATGGGTGTATTATGGGGGGTCTTTGTATAATGTACTATGGTGCTGGGTGTACTGGGTGTAATATGGGGAGGGTGGGGTTCTGTGTATAATGTAATGTACTATAGTGCTGTGTGTAATATGGGGAGGGTGGGGATTTGTGTATAATATAATGTACATGCTGTGTGTAATATGGGGAGCGTGGGGGTCTATGTATAATGTAAAGTAATATAGTGTTGTGTGTACTGGCCGGGTGTACTATATGGGAGGGGGCTGAGTATGAGGTATATAATGTAAAGTGCTATGGTGCTGTGTGGGTGTGGTTACATGCAGTGCTATTTTTCAGCAGGAACCAGCAGGAGCTCAGTTCCTGAACCTCTACTTCAATATGACATCATCATGAACTGAAAATGTACTTTTCATAAGATAAGTTTTATTTTAAAGTCACCTGTGAGTGCCTTTTTTTCTAAATACAATATATACATCTTTCTCTCCCTCCCTCTCTCTATTATATATGTTTTTTTTATTTAATTGATCCACCCCCAGACCTGGAATTCCTGAACCTATTTTTCCAGAAAAATAGTGCTGGTTACATGCCAGCAAGCAGTATGCCTGCAGTTGAAATCCTGGTTTAGGAATCCTGACTGGTAGACACAACACCGCTGTTGGAATCTCTACACACAGCATCCCGGTCATGAGTATGCTGGTGTGCCGTAAGGCCAGGGCGGAGGGTTAGGGTTGAGGTAAGACGGTCACGGTAAAATTAAAGGAAAGGGGGGTTAAACACTTAAGGGGGAGGGTTAGGACACACCCCTGAGTGACAATATGTAGAGATAGACATACCGGCCTATGGGCAGAGCATGACAGGTTCCTCAATGGCTTTGAGCGCACATTCTGCTACCTGGCATCTCCCTGAAAATTGTTTTCAAAAGTAGGCAAGTACCCTATAACCCTACATTGGTAAAATACCTGAGTGTTCCTTTCGTATGATCAAGAGAGAGAGAGAGAAAGAGAAACAGAGAGGGTCCATTTCCTAAAGCTAAAAATGAAAAGGTGACAATACAAGCACATCACTACAAGGATGTCATCAAGGAATTCTATGTTAGTGACATCCATATTAGCTGCCTATGTGCCCATCAGCACTGGTGAATTTATCATTACCTGGATTGGCCGAGATGGCATATTGTATTTAGTTACAGTGACTTTTCATGTGACAATACGGCAGGCTCAGGGGCAACAAAAGATTTTCTTGAGAGGGTTCTGTAAGGCTCCTTTTACACTGGACTGCGGACCCAGGATAATGCCGGGTTGCTGACGTAGAAACATGGGTTGAGGTGTGGTATGAAAGCATCAAACCTTATAACCTGGGTCGAGCAACCCAGCAATTCGACCCTGGTTATAAGAAGGGTTAAACCGACCCCCTCTGTATAATGGGTGACTCGAGTTTAATGTGAATGCGCTGATCCCAGGGTCCGACCCGGATTAGAGAGCAGCATGCATGTACACATATACACAGACATATATACACTTTTGTATGTATACTGTACATACACACAGCATACTTACAAAAACATTATTCATACCCCCACACACAGAATACATACACAATACAGACACACTGCAGAAAAACACACACATCCTATACACTCACATAGCATACAAAACATACACATAGCATACATACACACACATCATGTACACACTAACACACAGCATACAAACACACAAACTTAACTTACATGTGTGTGTGTGTGTGTAGCATACATGCACACACAGCATGCATACATACACAAACACACAGCACAGCATACAAGCACACATCATATACACACAGCATACTTGCACACATATCATACATACAGGGCCGGTGCAAGGTACGGCAGCTCCACAGGCGGGGGGGGGGGGCGCCAACCACCTGTCGCTCACCCGCTCCAGGAGGGGGGTGATGCAGCCGCTAAGTCGCTCCACGAAAGCAGGGGGGGGGGAGGAGAGTTGCTGCGGGTCGCTTCACCCACACACACACACGCTCCACGAGGGGGAGATTTTGCAACCTCAGCGGAGGAAGGGGAGGGGGGGATGCGGCCGCCGTTGCCAAGCCGGTCTGCGGGGGTGGGGATGGTGCGGGCGCCACTGCGCTCACCTGCCTCCATGGGGGCGTGGGGATGGTGCGGGCGCTGCTGCGCTCACCTGGCTCCATGGCGTGTTGGGATGTTGCGGGCGCCGCAGCAGTCACCTGGCTCCACGGGGGGTGAGGATGGTGGGGGTGCCGCTGCCACTACCACTCTCCCGGCTCCATGAGGGGGGCACCCAAGTGTATGTATAAAAAGTGGAGAAATATTTTAGTGATTTATTTTTTAATTATCTTCCTAAGGTTCTATTAATTGTGCTAAGTTGCCAAACTAAAGAACCATGGATAAGTGTTTTCATTTTGTCTGTACAATACTTTTCATTAAACAAAACTATATTTGTTTCTCTTAAAAAAATAAAAAAATTAATGACAAAAATTAAGAGAAATTATTTCAGCAACACAAACAAATAAAAATAAAATATTTTATGGCCACAAATAAAAATGACCTGCAATCATAAGAGGTATTAGCGAGTCGGCCTCAGAATTTGATGCTTGTTCCTGATACCTTTGATAATTTTTTAATTATACATTTCAGGACGATTCCATTTATTTTTATTATGTTGCCAAATATTTTATTAAATGTTGTCTCTGGGAACAGATGGCAAATATGCCAACTACTGGAAGAAAGGGAATACCATGTGTATGAATGTAAGCCCTCACGAGCAGGGCCCTCTCTCCTCATGTGCGTTTTTTAAAATATATATATATATATCTGCCCCGATGGAACTGTCTTTATTTACCATGTACTTTTCCTAAATTGCCTTGTACTGCAATTCTTTATGTAATTGTTTTGTTTAGTTTTTTGCGCATTTATGTATTGTTAGGTGATGCAAAATCCTTGTGGCGCCATATAAATACACAATAATAATAATAATAATGTAATAATAATGTACATCACAATGCCATGCATTTACAGTACTACACCTAGGACCGCGGTCAGACCCTGTGGGGCCCAGTACTAAAAGTGTTTCCATCGACCATACTAATTAATTATAGTGAGACATGTAATTTATTTTTATATGTCCTTTGTGCACTGTATTTTAGAATTGAACAGAAGGTCAGTCACAGCACTGTCTAATTTTATGTTCCTTTCCCAGGATGTTCTATGTAAACAAGATGGGATGAACAAGTCACCCATAAATAGTAGATGTAAAGTGTTCACATTCACTGGTACTTCTATTGTAGAAAAGAATATATGCTGCACGGATGTGATTCATGAGGTAGAATCTGCTCTGCCATGCGGACTGAGCAACACTAAGGATAATCATCAATAATTAATAATATACAGCCAGATGAAGGCACCATGGGGCCCTAGGCAAGATATTTGTTCGGGGCCCTCATCCTTTTTGCAATATTTCTGCAAAAATAATTCTAGGGAGGTCAGAAAAAGACCCCACATGGATGCGGCAAAATCAAAATACTTGTTTTCCCTCCTTCCAGGATTCCTGCAAAAAATGTAACTACTACTACTACTACTACTACTACTACTACTACTACTACTACTACTACTACTACTTCTAATACTTGGGGAATGGGGAAACCAAAGCAAGTAAAGTAGTGGTGTGGAGGGTGAGAGGAACACAGCATGGGGCTGTTCCATATGAAGGGAAGTAGTGGGCTAGTGGTATAAGTAGTTAGTAGTGCATTTATTACAGTCTGTACCAGCTAAATCAAAGAGTACCGAATGTACCTTTTTTTTGGCAGCTCCACCGTGTGACAGCTGAGGCAGCACGGAGGTAAACAACCGAGTGGTTGTGTCACTGAAGGCTGCGCAGAGTTAAGAGGGGATGGCTTGCTAGAGGGGCTACCTGCAGCACAGTGCTAAGATTTTAAACTGACAGCACTGCAGCCAATGGTAGCCGCCTTCAATGTTCTGCGGGCAGATGGGAATTTGAATCATGCATCACCTGAAGTGCACGGTGATACAGGCTCAGGTAATGGGACCGGTGGCATAGGTAACTTGGGTCCATAGAGCCATGTGGCCTTTGCCCCTGACCACGCCCCCTTTCTGAATGTGTACTGGTTTCTGCCCTTCAAATGTTGGAGGCTACGGTAGTGTGGACGGGTTCTTGAAGAAAAAACAGGAGGGGAGGAGCTGGGGTACTTGTGTATTTTGGCGGCGCCCCCGATGTCCGTCGTACGATGAACGTATCGCATCGCATCGCATGCCATCGGGTATTTTGACCCCCTATACGATCAAAAATCGTATAAGCACCCTAAAGGGTGCTTACAATGTTAAATGCACCCCCACGCCACCCCCCCCCCCCCATATAAACGTGAACCCGAAGCGTGGCGAGCGCAGCGAGCCCGCGAGGGGCGGCGGTACGCGTCCTACGACCTTTTCATACCCCCACTATCCACGTCGGCATGGAGTTGAGAATAGAATAGTGTGGCGAGCGCAGCGAGCCACCGAGCCCGAAGCGTGGCGAGCGAAGCGAAGCACAGGTAAACGCGTCCCTTCGCGGGCTTAACAGGTATCCGCGTCCCCTCGCGGGGCTCGCTGCGCTCGCCATGCTTCGGGCTCAACTCGACGTGGATAGTGGGGGTATGAAAAGGTCGTAGGACGCGTACCGCCGCCCCTCGCGGGCTCGCTGCGCTCGCCACGCTTCGGGTTCACGTTTATAGTGGGGGGGTGGCGTGGGGGTGCATTTAACATTGTAAGCACCCATTAGGGTGCTTAACATTGTATAAGCACCCATTAGGCTGCTTATACAATGTTTAATCGCATCGCATCGTATGGCATTGTATGCCATGTACAATGGCATACAATTTCAAAATTGTATGCCATCGTGCACTGTCGTACGATATCGCGTCGCATCGCATACCATCGTATGCGTTATGGTATGCGATGCGATGGGCGCCGCCAAAATACACAAGTACCGGAGCTATTGTAAAAAAGGAACTCACTGATTGGTGGATGGTCACATGAGAGGTGACAACAACTGAGTATTAAAACAATAGTAAGACTATGCCCTTTCGGTCTATTTGATGTGAAGGAGAGAAGCCATGCTTGCCTACTGTACTGCAAGTTGCTGGCGACTCACAATTTTTCTCTGTTGATTCACAATTAAACGTGTCTCCAATTCTGAAGATACACTGGAGTTATTTACATGGGTCTCAGTGCACTGTGGTCTCCAGAAAAAATAACTGCAAGTAGTTTAGTTTCTTCTGTAAAAGACACACCGGGAGGTGAATGTTAATTTGCCTCAAACTGATCTTGTATCAAATTCACCTCAGCAGAGCGATCAAACCAGCAGTTCTAATATACCACCGACGGCATATTACTGAAGCAGATGCATTTCTGCATGCTGGGTCATATAATGTCTAGTAAAATACACATACACGTAAACTGCTATCACTTCCTATTTTATTAAGTAATTTGAAAAAAACATTTACACTAAGGGCCTTATTCTGGCAAATTCCTTCTTAGATGGACAAAACCATGTGCACTGCAGGTGGGGCAGATGTTACTTGTGCAGAGATAATTAGATTTGGGTGGGGTTTTACTTCAAAGTGAGATCTATATTGCAGTGTAGAAATAAAGCAGCCAGTATTTATCTGCACAGAAACAAAATGACTCACCCAAATCTAATTCTCTATGCACATGTTACATCTGTCCCCCCTGCAGTGCACATGGTTTTGTCCATCTAAGAAGGATTTTGTCAGAAAGAGTGAACTAGAATAAGGCCCAGTTGCCGGAGCTCATGCATCCCATTCTCTTCCCTAGTGAGTTAAAATGGGGAACTGCCAGTATGTAGGGAGACGGTAGGATTTTGCAGGGACAGGGGTGGAGCCTAATGAGAATACTGGCCCTGCCCCCTTAACTGTTATGCTGCATCTTCTCTCCGGGCTTCTCCTGGAGAGAAGAATTTAAAGACAGGTACTGTAAGTAGGATATAAACCATACTTGCCTACCATCCCAAAATGGCCAACAGGCCCCCGGAAATCATGATGGCACTCATGACTCCCTGGAAAGGTGTGCAAGTCTCCTGCATCACCTGCCAGCTGACAGTTCATCCCCCTCGGCCATCAGGTATATTTACCATACTGGCATTTCTAAATTCCCACATGGACCACTGGTTATGTGCAACTGTAAAACCACCTTGAATACATTTGAACGCTGAGACATTTCGCCAGCAGTTGAACAGCCATGCCAATGCCCACACAATGTGTACGGCGGCGACTGCCAGGAACAGCGCAGCTTGTGATTAAGTCCCTCACAGAGTCACCCGCCAGGCTGGATCCACACAAGGTAAGCTGTTCCTAATCTCTATACATCTGAAACATGTTTATTTCTGTAAGATAAATGCAGATTTAAAAATTGGTTGGAGACTGAAGAATTGTGCAGAGCCACAGTACAGCCCCGCAGCAAGGATTTCTCATAAGTGTGTTCTGCTAAACTCATTTGCAGAGTGAGCAGCTTAGAGGCAACGCTGGATAAAGCCGGGGCCATAAACTCAGGATTTCAGAATTTAAATCTCTTTCTCCACTTTAATCCTTTTTTCCTATACCGCAGTGCTAACAAATGTATACCAAGTGTCGTTAAAGCTGGTAGCCCTGTGCTAATCCTGGCCCTGGAATGGTGGCATATAATTTTACCTTACAATTAGCTGGAACACTGCTCATTAGGGTCAGCTCAGCAAAAATACAAATACAGCCGGTGTATAAAAACAGTGTACAGCACCTGAGAGGAAACACGGAGTTAATCCGGAGCTGTAACTAGACTTTTTGGTGCTAGAAATAGAATTGGTGCCTCCAGCACCCATTTTTTTTTTTGTAGAAACATAAAGCACTTGCCCTTGTGGGGAAAGGGCATGACAAAAGTGATCCCAGAGAAAGCCCATGCTATGATACTGCCATATCCAGGATTCAAACCAATAACCTGTTGCATTCCAGTCAAACACCATATTCATTGTGCTATTTAAGCCTGCATAAACACTGTCAAATTTCGAACTAAAAGCTTTGTAAAAAAAAATAATTAGCATTTCAATTGAGCAGATCAATGTAGTCTGCGGGGACAAATCCAATTCTGTGCACACTGATACAGGATTTAGAATTCTCTAGGTTTCTATGCAAGGGCATATAGCGCAATAAATAGGGTGTCTGATTGCAATGCCACAGGCGATGGGTTTGAAACCTGGGTATGTGACTAAATACGAAAGAGCACTAAATTTAAGTAGAGAAAGGAGACAAAAGGCATCAAAGAGGAGAGATGCTACAAGGGATAATACCCCTAACCTGCAGCGATGTGTGCACGCTGTGCCCATCCCTAGTTATGGTCCTGCATTAACCCATCTTGATGTGCCGATTATTAGACACAACGAGGATCTTGGTCAGAGTGCTTTTTCTTCTTTTGCCCACTTCCCAGGTTCCTAGAGAGAGATGGGTACCTGGCAAGTTCAATGCCCGCTCTCTTATACCCCTTTTACACCAAGGAATAACCCAGGTTGGACCCAGGTCAGCGTTGGTGTAAAAGGGGTCAACTCAGGTCCAGTAACACTGGTCTCCTACCCAGGTCCTAACCAGGGTTGAACACTGGTTGGACCTGGGTCGTGGGCGGTGTAAATGGTCCCAACCCAGGTTGGGACATCCGGGTAGTGCTGAAATGATACCAGAAGTGCTGGACGCCTTTCCACAGAGCGCTGCAGTGGCAAAAGACAGCAGTCAGGAAGGATACGGGCAGTGCACACAGAAATCATAATTGGATGCAGTATCAATTATATTATTATTATTATTATTATTTTTTTTTTTGAGGGGGGGGGAGCACATGGGAGATTCGGTCTGCGGCTGCAGGGGAAGGGGCTGGGGAGAGCACATGGGAGATGCTGCACTTTTATACCGCTATGTGTGCTTGAGCACTGAATAAAACTTTTTGAAAAATATTTTACTAAATAAACAAACCAACATTTTTCAAAGCTAACTTGTCATGTCTTTTAATTTTTATTTTAAATCATTGAGGGAAGGTTGGATGGCAGTTTATCCTAAAATGGACATTTTTAATGTCATCCATAGGGAAAAGCAGTGCTGACCCAGGTTCAGTGTAAACGGCGCAGACCTGGGTCCGACCTGGGTCACAGTGCTGTGTAAATGGGGTATGAAGCTGGGTCCAACCCTGGAAACTTCCATGTTAAAAGACCAGGGTCTGACCAGGGATTTTGGTGTAAAAGGGGTATTACTGAGACTCTGCTCATTTAAACTATGTTATGTATATTATCAGCTTAAGCTTTGTCTCCATATTCAGCTCCAGATAAGGGTTTTTTTGAAGGCTCATTCTTTCAGCAAGTTTAGACTTACTATTCCGTTTAGCCTGGATTATTTGAGACATCATTAATCGTGACATCGGGAAGAGTCTGTGGTCTGTTCCCTGTCTGAGCAGCAGAAGACGGATGTCAGACACAGGTCTCACCGCTAGCAAATAATTTAAAAAACAGTTTACAGGAGCGGAAATCCATCCCCAAGGAGAGTACATATGGGCCTGCAATCAGTGGTGGAACTTGTGGGTTGTGGGCCACGGTGCAAAAATATAATTTGCTTCCCCCATCCCAACCCAAATTCACAATATGCAACATAGCAGAGGGAGAGGCAATGGGAGGCAGAGTATGACAGGGAGAAACAGTGGGTGACAGGAAGAGGGTGACAGGTGCAGGAGTGGGCATCTCAGTTTTCAGGGGCCCACCTGCTACACCTCTGCTTGCAATAGTACTTGGTTGTCCTCTGTGTAGGTTATTATTAATCAGGATTATTGCTTAGCAGTCTCAGTACCCGGGATATACATAAGAGTGCCCCCCAAAAAAGAGAGTGCCTTTCTTTCCTCTTTTTACTACACATAGACTCTCTTTTCAGTCTAGAGTAGACCCCCTATATTGTGGCATTTATCTATACAGGATACCCAATAGCTAGTGCACAGCCCCTCCCATAATCCATTTTTCCCTGTTACTTACTCACTAGCCGGGATGTATGATATATATATATATACAGTATACAGGGCTATTTTTCAGCAGGAACTGAGGCCCTTATTCTAGTTCACTCTTTCTGACAAAATATTTCTTAGATGGACAAAATCATGTGCACTGCAGGTGAGGCAGGTGTTACTTGTGCAGAGATAATTAGATTTGGGTGGGGTTTTACACCTGCCTCACCTGCAGTGCACATGGTTTTGTCCATCTAAGAAATATTTTGTCAGAAAGAGTGTACTTGACCAGCTGATTACCTCTGTTGCTCCCCCAGCAGAGGTTCCCTTTCATCAGCGACCATCTCTGGTCGCTGATGAAAAGGAGAAACTGAGCAATATTTTGCTCAGCCATATATTGCTAGCAATATATGGCTGAGCAATATATCTCCCCCGTGTGTACGGGGCTTTACTTTCTGATTCTCTCATTCTATAAAATATCACCCTCTGTGTCAGGAATGATGTCAAGCAGAAGAGATGCAGCAGTACATCATACCTCCCAACTAGGGATGCCAATCCCGGGGCATTTTTTCAATCCTGAGATTCGGGATTGAAAAAATCTGCTTACTTACAGATGCGTGATGCGGACGGGAGCCAGGAGGTGGAGCCGGGCGGGTAGACAAGCCGATCTGATGGAGCCCGGGCTAGTCGTCTGGTGTGTGCTGCTCCGCTGTTGGATGAGCGGGTGGGAGGCTGGGAGCTAGTCAGTCCACTGCTGGGCGGGTGTTCTGGCCGGTCACAGGACGGAGGTAGCCTGTGCGGCCTGTGCAGCATGAACTCTGATGTCATCACACTACGCAGAGCTGCACTACACGGGACGGGAGAAGCGGGGCAGCTGCTGAGCACCCGCTCAGGCGCTGCCCGGCATTAGACTGCGCATGCGCAATCTAATCCCGGGATTGGAATTTTGGGGGCCAAATCCCGGGATCCTGCCGATCCCGGGATTGGCCACCCTAGTCCCAATTTTCAGGGAGACAGAGGAGGGGCAGAGTGTTGCGCGCAGAAAATTTTAGGGTGTGGCCTAATTTTGGGCATGGCCTATACTCACAGCTCTTTGTGAGACCACGCCCCGTTTTGATGCTATAGGGGCATGACCCAGAGGCTCTGTGAGCCTCTAGACATGCCCCCAGCCCCCTGGCACAGCAGCCAACAGGGGGGACTCCCAATAACACACACCCCCCTCGCCGCGGGACACTGCCGGCCACAGGAGGGATGCGGGAATGTTGGGAGATATGCACGTAATCCCAAATTGCTGACACGTTTGCACTGCGCAGTAAAGTATTGTGACAACTTTAAACCTGATGTACCATTGTGTTAATATTTCTAAATCCGATACAGTTATTAAGCTTTACAGTCCAGTACTAGCATGCCGGATGTATCTGTGATACACCGCTGTGTTCCTTCATTGTACAGTGGGATACAGCTCACAACGGGCCATAAAAATACATTCAGAAAAAAATGACTCATCCAATGGGCTAAGTGACTAGTCAGAGCTTAATCTTAATCCATGGGGTGCCTATATACAGCCAGAGCCTACACAGCAGTGACAGTATAGCACGTTCATTACCATCTAAAGACAGATGGCCAATTCTCTGCCTCAGCCCTGCACTAGGCCTCTACTATGACAGGTG
Source organism: Crinia signifera (assembly GCF_055691185.1). Classification (NCBI taxonomy): domain Eukaryota; kingdom Metazoa; phylum Chordata; class Amphibia; order Anura; family Myobatrachidae; genus Crinia; species Crinia signifera. Next base: position 293,818,216 of record NC_139220.1, on the reverse strand, counting down.
TAAGGGACATGGCTGGTAAGCATAGGTGGGGGTAACACCCAGCCTGCTGCGATTACGGGGATGGGTGTCACAGTGGAGAGTAATGCATTACTTACTTATCAAGAAGAAACCCAGGCTTCTAGCACTATCAGTAATAGAGATACATACTGTGAGGATGAAGCAGCAAATCCCTCTTATCTCCTACCTTCCCTCCATACTCTCTCCCAGCACTGATTACTCTGTGAGGTGATGGAAGATAACGTCAGCTCAGCAGTCAATCAGAAATGACTTGCACCAGTGTGTGCAGTACAGCGATTGGCTCCCCAGCTATAGTGAGCTGGCACACACAGAGTTAACGTATCTTTCATTCCAGAGATGAGAGGCAGCCATAGGCGCTGAACTATGGACTGAGCTACAGAGGCACATTCATCTTGGAGTGCTGTCTGTCAGATGCAACTGCTACCCAGATCCCTCAGTACACACATTGCTGGCATAATAGAGACATCTGATGTCAACTGGGTCTGGGTAAAAACCGGAACCGACAGAACTCCGGACCGGCTCCATTCATCAATTTCTGTCATTCCGGAGCTTGTAGTGTCCGTTCCGGGGGGTCCTGTCCACTGGGGTGTTCTGGGGCCTTGTCCGGTTTTTACTTATGCGGGGTACACACCAGGACGACCCGCTCACGATGCACATCGTGAGCGGGTCGTCAGTGTCTCGTCCGACCTGCTCACGGTGACGCGGGGGGGGCACGACCCGCTCACGATGTGCACCGTGAGCGGGTCCGATCTGATGGCGACCTGCACCCGGCTGTATGGTCGTCATTGACATCCTACCTGCAGCAGGTAGGATCTTAATAACGACCGACCGACCCGTGGGACCGCGCATCGGATCGGTATCGGTCCACACCAGGACAGAAAAGGGCCCAATCACCACGCAATCTACATCCAATTGATCGGAATTGGATCTAGATTGTGGGGATCGGGCCCTAATCGTCCTGGTGTGTACCCAGCATTAGTCCCTGTCAATTTGCCATTGTGCATGGAAGCACTCAGCCAGGACCATAACAAGGAAGCAGCCAGTGCTGTTGTCCTGGGGGAATCAGGGATTTTGCCCACCATGTTCACCTGCTGCTGCAATCTGTACTGCCAATTCCTGTTACACTAGTGCTTAGTACAGTATGTCTTCTCTTAGATTCCACTGCACACATTGCTCCTATTATAGAAATGCCAATGGTGCCATGCTAGGAGCCGGGTGACTGCACAGAAACCTGGCTATGCTGCACTAGGTACTGCAGAACTCCCCCCACCCAGGCCAGCAGCAGCCACAGGCAGACAGGAACTTATCAAACCAAAGAATTTATCAAACTCATCAAACCAAAATGCGCTACCCGGCATTAGAGTGCGCAATGCGCAGTCTAATCCTGAAATCCCAGGATTGGAAACTGTTCCGGGATTGAAATCATGGCAATCCCGGGATCCCGCGTATCGTATCCTGATATCAGGATTGGTCACCCTAGTCATGGACATTGCGTCCATCTCTGATTTAGGCCCACAGAACTGAAATCAACTTATCTGTAGCGTTCATAGTATTAGAGTAGAGCATTATGAGGAAGATTTAACAAACCTAGGGCTTGATTTATGTTTGTAAGTTAAGCAATCAACTGGGTAAAACTATGCTGCACTGCAGATGGGGCAGATGCAGATTTACCTACCTTTAAATTGTCCATTCCAGGAGAAGCCTGGAGAGGACAAGCAGGGTGGGGCCTAAATTATGCAAATTGTATCACTAGGCCCCACCCCTCTACACGGACAACATATTCCTTTTACTGTTCTCCCCGTTCTGCCCACTTCACAAGGAAGTAGGCTGAATGCAGGAAAGGTGCCCAATCTTCTGGGGACTGCCCCAAAAATCAGGAGTCCCCTGCAGAATCCAGGAGAGTATGCAAGTATGGGCAGATGTAACATGCAGATTGAGGGATAGTGTGGTGGGGTGTGTCCAAACCCAAATCTAAAATGCAGTGTAAAAATAAAGCTTTCTAACATTTGTGGGCTACATGCATAAGCAGCCAGTATTAATATTAACCCTGCACAGGATATGACTGTATTTGCTCCCCTCCCAATCCTGTAGCAACATGGCTTGTTCAAGACCCTTTTGTAATGGGCCGAATTTGTCCCCGAGCAAATCTGCGCAAACCCCATGAGCTTTGGCGAGTTTCCCACTTGCTTAGCCGTTCGCACCAGAAGGGGCAGGCAGGGGGCAGTGGCGTAACTATAGCTCTGCAGCCCCCGCGGTGGCGGGGAGGCGCAGAGAAAGTTTGGGCGCCGGGGGTCAGCGGGGCTATAGTTACCCGCTGCTGTCTCTGCCGGTACCTGCCGTGCCCGGTGCCGTCATGGTCCCGACTCCCGTCTCTCCCAGCGCTGGCTAGTGGCTCCCGCTGCGATAAGGAAAACGGACACTTAGAAAATGGCTGCCGCCATACTGCAGACAGTTTTCTGTCTGCAGTATGGGGGCAGCCATTTTCTAAGAGACTTTTCATTATAGCAGCAGGAGCCACTAGCCAGCGCTGGGAGAGACGGTACCGTGACGGCACCGGGCACGGCAGAGACAGCAGCGGGGGGCGGCGAGGGGAGGGGGAGTGGGGGCGCCCAAAAAATTTGCGGCGGGGGGGCTCAAAATTCGTAGTTACACCTCTGGCAGGGGGTGTTAGCAGGTGAACACCCAGCGTTTTATGACTGTGCCCATAAAAATGTGGTATGCGGACTGACCATACACTGACTCACGATAGACAATCATATGGTTGACCACTAATGGTCTACAGTCAAAAGGTCAACACTATAGGTCGTCAGGGTCCGAAGGTCAACATGGAAACGGTTGACAGGGTTTAAAGGTGGACAGGCAATAGGTTGACATGGTCAAAAGGTCGACTTGAAAAAGGTCGGCATGCATTTTTTTGTCAATTTTCAGCCGACATGTGCCGACAGGCGGTATTTCATGCCCTACCATCCACTAGGGTGTGGAGGGAGAATAAAATAGCGTGCCGAGCGCAGCAAGGCACCGAGCCCGAAGCATGGCAAACGTATCGAGCCATGCGAGGGAACGCGGTAAACTTAGACAATGTCCATGTCGACCTTTTAACCATGTCGACCTTTTACCAGTCAACCTTTAGACCCTGTCGACCTTGTGACTGTCAACCATTAGTGGTTGACCATATGACTGTCTATCATGAGTCAGTCAATGATTTATACCATAACCAAAAATGCTGGGCTTACCCCTGCGTATGCTGGGGGTATAGCCAGCAGCTCATATCGCCGCTGGCTATGCCTCCACAGCAGCAAAAATGGGGGCATGGCCTTGAGGGAGCATTGCACAGGTTCAAAAGGTCACACCCCATTACATTAGGCCAACCCAACAAAAATTCTGCCAATTGCTGGGAGGTATGCAGGTGGTATGTCACAGGTGTCAGCATCCGCCCAGAATTCGGTGGATAGCAGGCGCTAGAGAATCCAGTCCAGACTGACTTTTCTTAGCAAAGGCAGGAGAAATTATTTGACGGTAAGTGACCATCGAACAACCAAGGCCACATGCGCGGGGATACGCAGCCTAGAGAACAGGTCTGAATCAAGCCCAAAGTTACTTGCTTCTTCTGCTTTACTTACAAACATGCATCAGGCCAGTAAGCAGGGAAATTGGATTGTTACAGAGCGGATAACGCAGGATTTTTCCAGGCAACCAGAACCTTTGCCTATGTTACAGAATGTACTGGATAAATGATAGCTACAACCTACTTGCTCTTTTTAGAAAGTTGGATAAATGACCATCCTGCTATTCAATGAGCCTGATTCGCCAGGTTTTTATGGCAAATTTGTGCTGTTTGATGAATTTTTGACTTAAACGGTGAATCACCCTATTCAATGACCAGATGGCGAATACATTTGAAGGTTTTTCTCGCCATGATTCAACGAGTAGCAATCGCTATCTTTTTATGGAGAAGTGGAATGTGAACTTTTAAAATAAAGTGTTTTGTTTTTTTACATTTGGTGTCAAAAAATCAGGAATTTTATTCTGAGGAGGGGCATGCTATTTTTATTCATGTGCTGTAAGCACATGAATATATATTTAATTTTAAAAAATATATATATATATTTTTTTTACGGTACTTATGTAATATCTGGGCTCCCTTATTTCTTATGAGACCGCGTCCCCTCGCGGGGCTCGCTACGCTCGCCACGCTTCGGGCACGGTGGCTCGCTGCGCTCGCCACACTATATAAAATCAACTCCATGCGTAGTTGGATAGTAGGGGTATGAAAAAATGGGGTGCATTTAACATGGGAGCCCAGATAATACATAAGTACCTTTTTTACACAGCAGCCAGCAGGGGGCGCCGGAGCCGAGCCGCTCATTAGATATTCATATATTCACTGCACCCGATCGTTACATATGCACGATCGGGTGTAGTGAATATACCCGGTCCCCTGCTGGCACCCCCGGGGGGCAGCCTGTGCTGCCTGGCACACGGGGAGCCCACCTCCCCCCACATACGCTCTGGGGCAGGCAGAAAGACTTCCATCTCCCTGCCTGCCACCGTCCTCAGGCTCCCTGCGGCGTTCGCCGCAGGAGCTCATATTCGCCGGTCAGGGGCAGCGAGCCCCTGACTCGTTGAATACCGGAGCCGGCGAGGCTCCGGAACGCGGCGACCCATGGCGAATGTGCAGCGAATCCTAAACAGGATTCGCTGCACGTCGCCGGTATTCACATTGAATACCGCCCAAAGTAACAGGACAGGGTGCCACTGGGGTACTGGCGGAAGCTGGTACAGACCTGCATTGTTGTTATAAGCAGTGTTATAATTAATAATGCACCAATCTGTTATTCAAACAAAGTTTAGTTACTGCAGAGCTTTTTTTTTTATATAATGAAGGTCGACTTTAATGCCTTTAGATAGAGTGTGAGGGGAGTGGATTTATTGCAGTCCTGTATCTATTGTTATGTAAATGCCTGAGGATAGCTATGAGAGAAATGGATTTATTACAGTGTTATCTGTTATTCCTTTTTTTTTTTTTCATTTTCTGTTTGTAACCTGTATTTCATCGTATATTGTTGTCGGAATTATCAGTGCGTGAAAGAACAATACCGGTTATAAAAGTTTGTACCTATCATTACTGAAATAGTCCGGCGTTTTGCAGTTCCGTTATTTAACAACAGGCACATGACAGGAAACCCAGAAGTAGACTGTAGAGTTTTATGTTAGCATTAAAATGTAACTTTAATTATGTAGTACTAAATAAAATGTGCATAGGATTTCTCCTTCCTCTCTCTCTCTCTCTCTCTCTCTCTCTCTCTCTCTCTCTCTCTCTCTCTCTCTCGCTCTCTCTCTCTCTCTCTCTCTCTCTCTCTCTTTCTCTCTCTATCTATCTCTCACTCTCTCTTGGTGGAAAATAAGATAAAGACATCTTTATCTTATTTTCTGAGCCTGCATTAGTCCAATCATTAAGAAACCATCACACTCCGGCCAAGTCTGATAATCTATATACATTAAAGGCTAACTACTCCTCGCCTCTATGAGGTGAAATACCGCCAATGACCGCTAGACGTAGGCAAAGTACTCCTTTGTGTGCTGAAAGATGTCAAAACAGAAAGTGAAAGCAATTTTTGCAGGGACACTGATCTGTTTCAATCTGAAACTTGCTGGGTATGAAGAGAAAGAGCTGTGAAGACAGAGATTGGAGGTACGAGCCGATTGGGGGTGGGTGGAAAGTTTGTGGGCTAAAAACTGTCACAGCTCAAAGTAAAAGTCCAATGCAGAAGTCGGCATTTTGACGGGCTTTAACTAGTGGTTATAGAAAGGCAAAGTCACGGGGCAACCCCAGCAATGTCTTAACAGCACTGTAGGCCCTTGGCAAAGCAATGCACTAGGGCCAGCTCCGTTTCTGCACACATATTCCGTACAGTGAATGACTCAGCACTCTGATTGGTGGATAGCTCCATCTATCCACCAATCAGCATCTGACAGCATTCACTGTCTGGCTGCAGGCTGGCTGGAAGGTAAGGAATGCTGCCTTGCTGCTCTGATTATGTGACCACCACTCACTCCTGCTCAGAGTCCCCTAGAATTGTGGTGCTCTTGGCAGAATGGACAGGTCACATGCCAGGTTCAAACAGAGCTCGTAACTAAGCTGTGCGCCCATGTCGGAGGTCCCTGGGAACATCCCAAGGTCCCTGCATTTGGCATGCTTGGTGGCGGAATCCACTAATCCGGTACACCCTGCCAACTCGTATATTTATTTTTCCGCTGAAACCCCCAGAAAATATTGCACGTGTCTGTTTTTACTGAAGTTTCCTTCATTATCTTCAACCACTGTGTTTTTCTAATTGTTAGCCCAATCAGTTGACGTCCCTTCTGAATGAGGGCACTAACTGTTTAATTATTACTAAGTCTTCTCTATTACACCATCTGCTTGAGAGACCTTTTGCACGTTCAGTGACGGGCGGACGCTCCACACGAGCAGTTAAGGTTGGTTTGTTCAGCCGTCTGCCCAGCGGAGACAAGTGTTTATGAGTAGGTTAGATTATCAATAGGGATTAGTGGGGGGGGAGCTTAAACGGTATTTACAGTTAATATAACTGAGCATTGAGACTGGATTTATTGCAAATTAAAACAAATAGATGGAGCTTAGTGCTCAGCTTGGCGGCTGTACAGACCTCTCACTAGCTATGTAGGATACACTGTTCATAGGAACTAGGCAGCCAGGCTATAAGGAACTGCACTGACTGAGCCTTATCTACAGGATGTTTCTTTTATCAAACTCTTACTTTACCTTTTCTGCCAATTACTTTTTAAAAGAAATATAAACTTATGGTCATCTACAGCTGGATACATAAGGGGATATAGGGCCGTAATAAGTTTTCGGGAGAACCAGAGCACTTAAGACAGGAGGGCTGCCTCAACTCCTCCATATCTCGTCACCTTGGCGGATCCAGGGGTGGGGAAATCATTGTGATTGCCCCACTTACCGGTCCACTAATGTTGGCCACTGTAGAGCAGCCCAGCTGCAACAGGGAATCATGCAAGGTATTGGCCATACAGTAGCAGCAGTGTGCTTCAGCCAGAGGGGGTTCAGGAAAGAGGTGGGGGGGGCTCCCCCTTGATCCAGTGCTGAGGACACTAGCTACCTAATGAAGGCCTAGTAGAGGAATGACCTGCAGAGATGCTTTCATTTTTCTATTCTATTAGAAGGCTTATCCTACAAAGACAATGAAGATGACATGCTGAAAAACAAGCCCAAACATTCCAGATTTGAAGACAGACATACCATATTTATTAAGATGGTTGTGTCTAAATCCACTTCTGTTCTTTGATGAGGATGTGACGTTAGGTGAGGGCGGAAGTTGTAAGATGCCCTCACAGCATTTTTTAATTATCTATAATTTATGTAGGTGTAGGTTATTTTATTGCAGCTGGATTGTACCCTCACGGTCTCGCTTTGCTCGCCACACTTTTGTATTCCCCCTCCAGGTGTATGTGGACCCAGCGCATGATGGGAAATGTCAAAAAACAGAAGTGGTTCTAGCCGCAACCATATTTGAGATGGGCACAGAGCGACACACTATTTTTTCCTTACTCCCATATTGATAACAAGTCCAGATCAGCCTTAGGACTTGAGCTAGTGCATTGTGCATCTACACTCATTAGTCAATGTTTAGGGGGCAGAGCAGCAAACATTAAAATACAGTTAAATTTGATGCTTCTAGTTAAACTGAAAGTGTACCGACTGTGTCTCTTAGCGGAAGAATAAGCTCTCAGCTGCCGTGGCCAGAGGTTAGGATTGCAGAAATCTTTATTCAGAGTACGTTCTCAGGAGGTTAAATGAATGACCTATCTGCGCTGAGTCAAGAGCCAGACAGTCAAGTAGCCAGTGGGGACTGCCTAGTGTCACAGAGATCTGCCATATATATATCACATAATAGACTAGAACGCTGTAGCTTATGCTTGCTGTACATCTGCTCACTAACAAACCTTAGACTGAGGGGTGATATAAGCCCTTATTACTCTTGGGAACCAAGTGTAGTTGTGTATCCTGGGATAAGCATGAATATACAGAGCCCAATACAAACATGGAACAGATCCGTATAAACACAGGAGATATGGATCCTGACCTCACATCCCCCTTGGATAACTCTGGTCATATACAGTCAGGGCAGCCATCAGGGGGGGACTGTGGGGACTCCTGTCCCGGGCCCAGACAGAAAGGGGGCCCATGATTGGATCTATACGTTATAATTTGTCATAAACAAAGTTCACATTTCCATTAAAGCAATGTAGAGGTGGAGTAGTGTGACCAGTGCTGTAGACACAGGTCTCACCAGGCAAGGGAAGGGGGCCCCTGCCTATTTTGACAGTCCCGGTACGCACAATTTCTGATGGCAGCCCTGTATACAGTGCACATGGGGAGCAGAACACACTTTGGCGGTCATTCTGGTTGACCCTCACCGTTGCGAATTTGCAAAAGTGAGTGATGGTGCTGGACCGTATGGGTATATTTACTTATGCGCATTCCATCTGTGCTAACGGACGCGGTGACATGTATAGTCACACGGAGCAGTGTGGGTGTGGGTAGGTGGACACAGGTCGCGCCCATGGGACGCCCAGCATTTCATGGGCGTTCCCATGAAAATGCTGGGTATTCCCATGGTAATTCGCCAGTGACGGGGTGCCAGGGGCGGGCAGCTGACATCACTGGATGTCAGCTGCCTGCCTCTTCTCATACAAGAGCGCCACAAATCTGAGTCAGCAAAGACTAAGATTTGTGAGCGCATGAGAAATCATTCAATGTCGGGGACTGCACATACTGCTGTGTGCTAGGCTGCTGTGAGGCCAGGCAGGTGCTTAAAGTGCTATGCTGTTCTGTATTTTATTCTAAGAGTGCATGACCAAGCCTTCCAGGATTAGACCACGCCCCTTTAAAAGTACTCTGGCCCAGCCAGGCTCTCTACTGCCCTTGCCATTCCAGGAGAGTTGGCAAGTATGTTTCTACTAACAAGTAAATGCCGATCCCTCATTTTTCAGGGATAGGTGAACGCTATATGGATTCTCCTCTGTGCGATGTGCCCGCAAACATCTGCAGGCACATCACTAAAGTGCACGCACTTTGCTACACAGCAAAACACTAGCACATGACTGTGACATCACACAACCGTTGCAGCTCTCCCCTGGAGCCGGCCGGACATGCCTACATTTTCCTTGCCACTCCCAGAAATTGCCGTGTCTCAGCCCAGCAATCCTTCATTGCTGCCCCCCGATCTTCAGCCTGAATCAGGCCCCGTATCTACAGATATCTTCATTGTTGGTCTAACAGACAGTTCATCTATCTGTGTGTGCCCTGTATTCCATATTGGTAGATAGGATGCCGGGACTTCATATGACCTATACACAGTTTTGCCTCACATGTGTAATCCAATACAGTCTTCTCATTTTGCCTTGTAAAAGATTGCCGCTTTAAGAAACGTCCGAGATCGGACGGCATCCTGCACCTCTGGCAAACTGGAACCTTATTACATATGCCCCATTTGTGTGTTTCAAGCTTGCAATGTTTATGGAATTAGTTAGCTATTAAAAATGTATCGTTTATAGGCCAAGTTTGTTACTTTCCACTAGAAAATGATGCCGCAGCTGTTATACTGAAGTCCGAGCTGCCATGCTGCAGCTGTTAATGTCCTGTACTGAGTCACCTCTGGCTGAGTGTATGAACTACTGTAGCTTCCAACATAGAGCATTTTAGGAAAGAGAAGCACAGATCTAAACATATAATCATTGGGGGAGATATAAAAAATCTTCCAAAAACAACCAATCAGCTTCTTTCTATAATTTTTCCTATTGTGCTTGAATCTAGCTAAAAGTTGATCGAGTGCTTTGGGCAACTTTTCTACTCTTTAGAAGGATTTGATACATTTTGTGTTGAGAATATACATTTAAACATTTGGTTGGGAAAAATATACATACGTGTACATTTTGGCACATATATGTCCTGATATATGCTGCTCAGCAGTAGACTAAGTGAGGGCTAATATGGCATGAAACCAGTGGCGTAGCCGCAAATTTTGCGCCCCCCTGCCGCAAAATGTTGGCGCCCCCCCCCCCTCATCCGTCCATGTCCTTCCCCCCCTCCCCCATCTCTCCTCTCTCTCTTACCTGTCCGTGTTCCTGGCCGGGAGTCGGGAACGCATATCTACTTTGCACTCCTAGCCTCCTCCGGGCTCCGAGTCCTTATGACAAAATGTCCCTCAAAAATGGCCCCCTTACAGCAAACCGTTTTGAAGGATGCTAGAGGAGGCCCCAGCTGCCGCCTCTAGCATCCTAAATACTGTCTGCTGTAAGGGGCGGCCATTTTTTGAGGTACATTTTGTCATAAGGAGCTAGGAGGACGCAGACAAAGTACGTCCCGGCATAGCTCCCGCAGACCCCGGTGCCCACATCACTCAGCGCCTCCCTGCCTCCGCAGGGTTTGCCGTACGGTGACTACGTCACTGCATGAAACTACAGTATATAAGAGGATTTGATTGTTGTGATGATTGGCATTAGTCTGTAGCTAGCACATCAGCCTTTGAGATGGGTTGGTCCCAGGGCTTAAAGTGGTCCCTCCCCCGCCAATAGGCAGTGCCTAGACCAGTGCCAGGGAGTTTGTGCCCTACTTCCCATAAAGGGATAATGGTCCCACAAGAAGTGGCACAATCATATATACATTTCACCACATGTGGCACCCCTGATTCATATTACACCACATATAAAACAATATTCACCTTATTTCTGTATGAGAAGTGTTTCAGAGGCACAAGTGCATGTAGTAACACGTCACCATGGATGTGGCTGGGCAGAGTTAGCGGCAAATGTGAAAGTCTCGTTTCTCTAATAAAATAATAATATAATGTAAGAAGTGTGATATACATGAGAGGAATTAGTGTTGTAACTGATGTTAATCTATTAGAAAATCTAATTTTCCATTTTGATTTTAAATTATAAGGAGATACAAACACCCCAAACACATGTTCCTGCAGACTGGAAATGACAAATTAGTTATCCTAACAGCCAGAACACTAATGAATGAAACACTCAGGTATTTACTTACTGTGGTATTGGTTACTTTGGATTATTATTTTTTTTTAAATGCTAGAAGATGCTGCTAGGGGGTTGGAGATCTAAGCTGTATGCCAGGGACTTGGGCAGTGCAGTTGGAGTATCTATAATAGGGGCCAGGTCTGCAGTGCACATGGGCAGTGGCATCTCTAGGGGGGGTGCAGGAGGTGAGATCCGCACCAGTGTGTGTCCGGCCTATACACAAATAATTTGGGTGATACTTTGATGAATAATATATGCATAAGCTGTGAGCACTAATGGCACTGTCTATGAACACACATATAATGTATGTATTGAACTCAGGAAAATGCCAGGAAATTGGGCAAGAGCTAAGGTCACCAGGTAGACACTATTTAAAAAAAATTGAGCCAACATGTGTCGACAGGCGGTATTTCCTGCCCTACCATCCATTAGAGTGCGGTGGGAGAATAAAATAGTGCCTGAAGCAGGGCGAGCGCCGTGAGGGGGCGTGGTATGTGGACAAAAAACATGAAAAACTCATGTCCCTTCCTATTGTCAACCTAATGCTTGTGTCGGCATTCCAACCCCGTCAACCTTAGCCATGTCGACCTATACCTATGGACAGACCGCTGACATACGTATTTTTAGTGAAGCTATCTACCACAACTTTGTCTGTTTATTTGTTGGTTTTGCCAAGGTTTGCCCTTTTAGTAAATGCCACTTTCTGTTGTGGTTTTGGGCAACAATAGGTACTTAGCTATCCGAATATTAACATCCTATAATGTTGGATATATTGCAGTTACTGTCAAGGCCATTTTAACAGTATTGTAGGACCTGGGCAAAGCAAAGCACTGGGTCCCTACCCACCCATTAAGGATTTTTTTTTTATTGCAACATGCCCCTCTTGCCATCCTGCACCATCTCTCCACTTGCTTCCATACAATGAATGGCTGTCAGTACTCTGATTAGCACTTTGCTCCATCCATCTACCAATCAGTATGCTGACAACCACCATTCAATGTTTGGTTGCATGCTGGGAAGCAGGAAAATAATGTTGCACTCTGAGTGGTGGATGGCGCCAGATATCCACCAATCAACATACTGACAGCCATTTACTCATAACTCCCAACCGTCCCGGATTCGGCGGGACATTCACGATTTACGGCCGATGTCCCGTCGTCCCGGTACTGCTTACCGCAGTCCCGGCTTCCCGAGATGGTTGGGAGATATAAACCACGATAATATTACGACGAGCGGCGAAAACGGGGGCGTGGCCGGATTTCGTGTCACCCCGTGAGGCCACCCCCCCTTTTCTCAAGGCCACGCCCCCGAACATCCCGACCTCCCAACTTCAAAAGTTGGGAGGTATGATTTACTGTCTGGTTCCAAGCTGGGAAGTAGGAAGCGAATGCTGACTGATGATATTCTCTACTGCCTCCCAAGCAGTAGGCAGATGCTCACAGCACAATGCTCGATTGCCCCTAGAATTGGGGGTCCATGGGCAGTTGCCCATCAAGCCCATATGTTAAGATGGCCCTGGTCACAGTGCCCCATATACAGCATACTGTAGTATGACTACTTACTAAAACCTTTCTAATAGTTTTCAGAGCCAGACTACGGTAACTAGCAGATGTGTTTGTTTGCTCCGTCCAATAGGCAGAGGGACTGGAGTGTAAATGGAGATCCAATTAGAGCCCTCAAACTCCTCAGAGTACGCATCTGTACCTAACACTTCTGCGGCGGAACCCGGCGGCACTGTAATACTTTGTTGTTGCTGTTAGTGACTACAATACTGTGTTTACAATTGACCAGGACAACACAACTGCTTGTCAGAGCTGTCATTGCTCAGTGGTGATGATAAATAGCCCCCAACACCTTCTGAAATCACCACAAATAGGAATGCTTGGTTTTGGGCAGTTTCCTACAGTCTTGATAAGAAGGCTCTTTAGTGCATACCCATGACAAACTACAGTATAAGCAAAAAGTAAAATGTCAAGAATTTAGTAAGGTAAAACACCTACAATTAACTTTGTAAATACAGGTAAAGCAGTTTTCTTTTCCCAGCTTATGGCCTGATTTAGAGATGGATGCTATATGTATGCATCAATGCTGCACACAGGCGTATCTACAAAGGGTGCACCCGCAACCGTTTAATTACACTCATCTCTCCTTCAGTCCAACAGAGCAGAGGCAAACATCACTGGAAAAATGGCATCATCCGCTATTTACAGGTGATTCGCACAGAGGCGTCCTCTGGAACGCGGTGTGGGCTCCATGTTCCTGAAGACCGGCACATTTGCAGTAGACTCTAGCACAATGCCAGAGTCTATTGGACCGACAGAAAGGAGGTGGCCCAATCTGAACCTGCACACGGGCCTCCTCCTATCTTCAAGCACCTCTACTGCGGCATCTGAGGAGAAAAGACGCCTCGGGTGAAATTTAATAGGAGAGATTCGGAAAGTGAGAGATTTGGTAAGAAAGCTCCAATCATTTACACTGCAAAATCAAACTGGTTTTACAGAATAAATGATTGCCGCCTTAAAAAAACCCTGGAGATTTTTTTAAAAGATCGGTACTCTTTACCTAGAACGGCGCCCGCGATTAGAATCGCGGGCGTCGGGGGTAAAAAATCGCGGTCATCGCGGGCATCGCGGGTAAATCGCGGGTACATAAAAATCGTGTACCCGCGATCACCACGATTTTCCCATAGGGAACAATGTTAAAAAGCCTGATTGACCGCGATTTTACTTTAAAATGCCTCAATGCCCGCGATTTTCACATAGGAATCAATGTTAAATGGGCTACAGAGCCCAAATAGTCACAATTAACCCTTAAATGTCACCCCAATTTTTGTACGCCACCCCACGATCCACGCCAACCCGAAGCGTGGCGAGCGCAGCGAGCCCGCGAGGGGCGGCGGTACGCGTCCTCCGACCTTTTCATGCCCTACTATCCACGTCGGCGTGGAGTTGAGAATAGAATAGTGTGGCGAGCGCAGCGAGCCACCGAGCCCGAAGCGTGGCGAGCGCAGCGAGCCCCGCGAGGGGACGCGGATACCTTCACAGTTATACGCGTCCCCTCGCGGGCTTCACAGGTATCCGTGGCGAAAAGCGGACACCTGTGAAGCCCGCGAGGGGACGCGTTTACCTGTGAAGGTATCCGCGTCCCCTCGCAGGGCTCGCTGCGCTCGCCACGCTTCGGGCTCGGTGGCTCGCTGCGCTCGCCACACTATTCTATTCTCAACTCCACGCCGACGTGGATAGTAGGGCATGAAAAGGTCGGAGGACGCGTACCGCCGCCCCTCGCGGGCTCGCTGCGCTCGCCACGCTTCGGGTTCGCGTGGATCGTGGGGTGGCGTACAAAAATTGGGGGGACATTTAAGGGTTAATTCTGCCTATTTGGGCTCTGTAGCCCATTTAACATTGATTCCTATGTGAAAATCGCGGGCATTGAGGCATTGAATGCAAAATCGCGGTCAATCTGGCTTTTTAACATTGTTCCCTATGGGAAAATCGCGGTGATCGCGGGCATCGCGTCGCGGCCGTTTATGTACTGCCCGCGATGTCGCGATCACCGCGATGGGCGCCGTTCTAGGTAAAGAGTACCAAAAGATCCTATTTAATTTCCTCTTTGTGTCAGTTTCACCAATCCGAATGCTGTGTCCACAGGCACAGCATTACAGCACTCTGGTGACCAATGGTCAATGCATCGGCCATTAGAGTTTAGTCAGAGGCTACTAACAATGGCCGCCTCAGTTCTATTGCAGACATGGGCCTAGCCACTCCCAGAAAAACAGGGCCAACACACCACCACTTTTGGGAACTGTGGCCATCACACCCATTCCTTTCCCCCAAGCAGCTACATCCTCTCAATCACATACCCTCCAACATCTGAGGGGCAGAAATCGGTACACAAACGTAAAGGGGCGTGGCCACTGTGAAAGTGGGTGTGGCCAAGCCCTCTTTCCTATACTTTCAATGGTACAGTCAGTTGGAGGGTATGTAATGGTTGATTCTGCACATCCTGGGGTCACAGCATTGGTCGTGTTGACAAGAGCCCAGCGTGCCCCCCTCCTCCTGGGCAGCAGCACAATTCACACATAGCTCCCCCTGATTGCCACTTGCTGATCTCGGTCACCGAATATGCCTAAAATCACCTCACCTGCCCTGCCCTGCCCCACGTCCCCTGCCCGGCGCCGTTGCTCTTCTGCTGCGCGCCGCGCGGTAATTCATGCACTCCCCACAGGTGACATTCATCTCACCGCAGCTTGTCCCTGAGCAGGGGGAAGCAGGCCGGCTGCGTTCCCCCGTGAGGCACCTTGGGATTTGTAGTACTGTAGGCGGATCCCCCTCAAGCTCCCAGGGGAACATATGGAAGTGTCGGATACTACACCTCCCAGAGTCCCCACAACCTCCTCGGCTGAGAGAGAGGTGAAGGCGGGAGGAGGTGCCTGACAACAAGTGCTACAGGTAGAAAGACCGGTACAATCAGTACAGGGGGTTTTAGCCGGTACAGGCCGTTAAAAAAACGGTACTGTCCCTGCTAAATCGGTACTGTTGGAGGGTATGCAATCATGCTGCAGCTAAGGGGGCGCTGAGATCTCCGGCCGTCGTAGATCTACATTAACCACCAGGTTTGCAAGCATCTCTGAATCAGGCCCTTAGTTCTACAATAAGCCGCACTGAGTTTATTAACAACATGAATGGTATAGACGGAGTTAAAACAAAAGGATTCAGGGCACATCGGAGAGAGTTGATATCTCTGACTTTGCCCGAGGACCAGGTGTCAGCTTCAGGAGGATACTGAGGGCTTTGAATGACATGTCTGTGTCACCAGGCCTCAGAGCCTATTTATCTTCACGGGCAGCATTGATTTCACTGCGTAGCTATAATTACACTGCAAAGTGTAGAGAGGTTGAATCAGACCCTGCAGATAATAACAGGGCCCAGCTGACGGGCGAGGGAAATAACGGCCTAATTGTTCTGCTGAGTGGACTGGTGTAATCCTGACGCTGATTTATTAGAAACCTGCTTAAATAACTTTGGGGCCTGTCAGCAGGGAGGAAACGGTCACAGCAACAAGGGGGATGCTGTAATTTGATATAAAGATGATAAACAATTGCAAATAATATACATGTCTAAGCGATACCATGGGAAAGCAGAGCAAAGCAATCATTTTTCTTGTTGAGTAGAATGAAATTGTATAATATGTTTACTAATTAAACCCCAGTGACAGGCACTGAACACACCATCGCCAGGCCTTTTATTCAACGGTGCTGCCAGACAGAATCGGGAGTCTCAGAAGAAGGGTCAGAGCCCTCTTTCCTACATTCTTCCACCCCGTGGGGCCTGTAGAAATAGCACCCCTTGCAGTAAGGGTAGTTTCTCCACTGCCTAAAGACCCCTGGTTACAATCAAACCCTTTACAGTAACTGAGACAAAAAAACAAACTGCAATGTAATTGGTCAGCATTATACACGCATGTTATCTCCACGGTAACAATCTAGTGCTGGTTTTATTTTTTTAACCACACTAGAAAGGGAAATGTGACTTATAAAATCAAGAACAATTGGTCTTATTGATAGGTGGACACAGACCACAAACAAAAGCTGCCTGTAGCAGCTGTGGAAACATAAGCCACTGAATTATTTTTTGTCTTGTGTGAGACAGCGTCTGTGCTTATTTTTCTGTAGGTGACAGTGTGTGAGTGTGAGTTTGTATCCTTTTGTCTTGTGTATTGGCAAATGTGTGTATGTTTCTTTTTTCCTACGGTATATAGGCCAATGTGTGTTTTTTCCAATGGGGAACACTTTATACTTACCAACTCTCCCGCTAGTTGTGGCAGATTCCATATTTTTCAGGCAGTTCCATACACCCACAAAAGAGTAGCCAGATCCCCCACATCCTGGACACTGGGATAAGGAGATTTTGCCGGAAATTGCAGCACCATATGGGGGAGAGCGGCTTAAAGATGCAAATTTGCATCAGAAAGCCACACCCAATCACTGCAAACCCACAAATCACACCATTTTATGGGCATGGCCTATTGCATGTTAGTCAAGCCAGCCCCCAAAGTGGCAAGCAACGTCTGCCCTTCAAGCTTCTTCCGGAGAGCAGACTTAAAATGTAAGCAACTATGACAACCATAATTCACCATGGATTGCTACATTGAGAAATATCAGTTTCTGCAATCAAATAGTCGCCGCCCAGAAAGAAAGAACGTCCCTTGCAGAAATAACGAATGCATTGTAAAAGGCAGTGCGTACACAGATCCATTCACAAAAACTGGAATATCAAAGAGTACTTTCCATCTGCGCCACTCAAAGGCTTCCACAATCTGCTTAAGCATTAGCCTTGAAGTGGTCATTGCTAATGTCAAAGACCCACCTGAAAAACACCTTTGTACTCCTCTGTTTTCACAAACACACACATAAAACACCATGTTTCCTCCCCTTAAAAGCTGGCTTCCTGTCAATCAAATGTGACTGCATTGAAACAGGATTCGTACACACAATAATTCACAATTTGCGGCTGCGTAAGAACAATGCGAATGCTTCACACCTACAGTCGTTCCAAAATCAACCCTATTATGTTTTATCAAATTATCCATCCATGTTGATATAGCTCAATGTCTGTGTTTTTTTTTTTTAAAGGAGGCAATGCGTTTGCTGTTTTCCTGTGAGTGCAATTGTGTTTGTTTTTTTCCTGTGAGGAAGAATGTGTGTGTGTTTTTTTCCTGTGAGGATGAATGTGTGTGTTTTTTTTCCTGTGAGGGTCGCTATGTGTGTTTTTTCTTCCTTGTTGGGGCCAATGGGTGTTTTTTTGTCATGTGGGTGTACAAGTAATAAAAATAAAAATTCTAAAAGTATTAATTAGGGTATGGATATCGTAATTGGGGAAGGAGGGGGGTTGCTAATAGACCTGGCACTGTAGCTTGAAATATCCTGAACATGGCAATAAGGAAAATTAAAGGCTTAAGCCCTGTAGACACAGGCTGATTTGACTCCGGTGCTGAGTGAGATGCTTAAGCACAGATCGCTCAGGACACATCACATGTGATGCTCCTGCGAGGTGTGTTGAGTGATCTGTGCTGAGCAGGGTTTTGCCTATGCTGATAGGCGATCTAGGCAGGAAAGACAAGAAATGCTCTATCTTTGCAGGTGATGGTGACATGTGGGACCGCACATCGCCGTCGCTATAGGGTGTACACAAGGAGCGATCCGTACTTCATTTCTGCTTTTTTAGAATTATGTGAGAAGCAAAAAGTGTGATTGTGTTGCTCTGTATATTTAATGTTACAGTATATTTGCTTTTCTGGCATTTAGAATGACAGGTGTCTCATTCCTCTGTTTATAAGGAAGGAAATATGAGGGAAATTTGCTATGATGTGTATTCTAATTCACATGTGATGTTGCTATGTGCAACCAATCAGATCCTGTCTACTATCTTCTACAGGATGTTAAATAAATAAGAAGTAGATTCTGATTGGTTGCCCATAGCAACATCACATGTGAAGTAGAATACACATCTAATTAAATGTCCCCCTATATGTCTTTGTATACTTTATTATACCTGGTCTTGTATTATGTGTTCCTATTAGCAAAGCTCCATAGTACAGTATATGCTGGTGCAATAAATATATAATAATAATAATAATAATAATAATAATAACACCATGATAAGAGAGAGTTTGGAAGGGGGAGGGGGGGGTGTTAGTGGTGCCACATGCTAAGAGAGCGGCGAGAGAGAGGAGAGCAGAGAGAGGGAGGGAATGGGATTAAAAATAGGCCCTGGCGTTTAAAGTACACAAGATCACCTTGGCGACAAAAGTGAAGGATGTAGTTGTGGGCACGCTGAAGGCACGCTCCGGAAAAGGGGGTCTGGCACTCAAAAGGGGGAGTGTAGTGTACCACCCCATATACAACTTATACACATTATGCAACAAAATACTAGACCCCATTATACTTGCCCCTTACACATGATGCCAAATGGGATGAGCCAAAATTAGCATAATTCCACATGGATTGAGCCCAAATTCACATACTGCCACACGGATTCAGCCCAAATAAACATTATGTTACACAGATTAAGACAAAAGTTATTAAAAATTTACACCATAATGCCCATTTCATGTTAAGCCACACATCATAATGTCCATTACGTATTATGCCAAACACCATAATGCCTTTTTAAATAGTATGCTACATAAGTGCTGCTTACCTACATGCTCATTGCCAAGGGTTCAGTGCTCATTACCAGCTGTTCCATGCTCGTTGCCATGTGGGATTACATATTCATTGCCAAGGGGGAATACATGCTTGTGGTAACTGGAAGACCTCTGCTGCCAAGGAGAAGTGACAGCCATTGACAGTTGGGCAAAGTGCGGGAGGCTGCCTGGCTGTGTTCAGAGCACTGCTGGTCCCGGCTATGAAAAAATACCCTTTTCACACCAGAAATGCAGGGATTCACCCAGGAATATTGTCCATTCAGGGGCAAACACAGGATTTTCAGAAGGGGGTTTCCAGAGGGGCGGAGAAAAGCACGGAGATGGACACTTAAGTGACCCAGTATATGCGGGGTCAGTTAAAGTATTATAGATAGACCAAATGTATATAAATAATAATAATAATAATAATAATAATAATAAAAAACACACACATATAAATATAACAGCGGTGGAGACACCTGGGCATAGCAATGTATTGGGGCCCCTACCGATCCTCCAGCGGTAGGGGAAGCTTTGATGCCCCGCGGTTGGTAGGGGGTATTATATCAATTGCTCAGCATGTAGGGCCTGGATCAGTAATTTCCACTTATTACCCCTTTACTGTACAGATAGTGGGAGATGGGGTGGGAGAAGGGGGCAATGGGCTGAATGGAGGGGGCCTGATACATAACTTCCAGGGTGGAAGAGGATGTTTAATATGCCGAGGAGGGGTGTATAGTGGAGTGGGCTTATTATTCATAATTTTCTGGTGGGAGGACAGCTTGCTTGACTGCAGATATCTCCAGTTCCCGGAAATGGATTTCTTAGATTTTAATGGAATTAAAAACTAGAGAATCCCACCTACCAAATGCTATTGGGCACTAGGGGATCAGGAGTTCAGGAGACAGAGCAATCTGCCAACGAGGAAATAAAACTACATACCAGGTGTGTGGAGTTGGAGCAGTAACCAGCTGCTGGAAGGCTGATATCTCTGGTTCTGGGAACAGTAGAGACAGGCTAATAGTGTTCATCAAAGGGGGAGAGTCCCAGCTTTTGGAATATACCCTCAGAACAACTCTAAGTCAGAAAGAACCTGAAATATCTGACTGGGAAGAGCAATTAACAGGCTTGGATGGGACCACTACTTTGAAGTCAGATATCTCTGGTTCCCAATGGCCGATTTATATATCCATGGAAAGAAGGGACCCTCAGCTTTAAAATGAGGGTCCTTAGACTCCTGGGGGGTTTCTGGCTACTCAGAACCCCCCCCCCCCCCCCCCTGCGTGTGCCCCTTTTACTTCAGCCTAGTCCCTGCATTTTCTGGTGTGCGGGGGAAGAAAACCACCCCTCCCCCACTTTAACCATCTCTCTCGTTTAACAGGCTATATCTTGGAACCAATTGACGCATTTACATGAGACCAGTATCATATTGAAAAACTTTTGAGTGGAATCAAATGATTTTGGTCCCATGAAACTGGGCCATTTAGTTCCAGAGTAATCTGCCCTCATAGAACATGAACAGCCATGAAATTACATTTCAGAAATAAAAAAATCGGTTTACCCACAATATCTCCGGAACCAATTGATCCATATGGACCTGGTATCAGATTGAAGGCCCAGAGATTTGGGTTCAAATTAGATCAAAGACGAGCTTCTGTGGTGCCAGGGAGGGAACTGGCATCCATTGGAACTGGGTGGGGGTTGGAATTAGCCTATGGGGAAAACGTTCCATCTATGCCAAGCAATATCTCCGGTCTCCGGGGGGGATAGTGACGTAGGGCCGGACTCGTTGGAAAGCCCTGGTCCTCAGCTACAAAATGAGCTATGTCTAAAATTACAGGGGGGGGGGGGGCACGTGCCCAGGTGCCCCCCCTGAATCCACCCATGAGAGGCGATATGCTCCAATTCAAACATCAGGTGTGCATGGAGAGTTCACAAACTGTCACAATGGTGATGCTTTGTAAATGGCAGTCAAATGTTTTGCCACAGAACTCCAAAACAAAGCAACCAATGACAGCACCAATAGAATTCTGCACATCTGACAAGATACACTTACTGATGGCCAAAGTTCGAAGCCAGTGGTAAGAATACCAATGCCAGCATGCTGAAGGAGGGAATCCGACAGGCCTCAAGTACAGTAAATATACTTAACCTCATCCTGCCCCCCCCCCCCCCCCACCACCACCACAGCCTGACCCTTCCTGATAGTGCCTAACCCCAGGCACATAATCCTAACCCGCCTGCCCCGCAGCCTAAACCATAACCCCCCCTTCTAGGTGCCTAACCCTTACACACCCTTCTCATAGCCTATCCCACTAGTGCAGGGCTGGGCAACACCGGCCCTCCAGATGTTAATGAACTAGACATCCCAGGATGCTTTGCATTAGTTTTGCTATGTGGCCATGCTGGAACTGATGCAAGGCATGCTGGGATGTGTAGTTTATTAACATCTGGAGGGCCGGTGTTGCCCAGCCCTGCACTAGTGGGAGCCGCATATTCAATGTTTGACACGCACATAGTATATAATCAGTGCAGGGAGGTGCGTAGGAGGGTGATAAAGGGGCATATTTAACAACTAGTGATATTCTTGTTATCACTCGTTACAAATGATAAATAGTGCTCCAGCTAATCAGCTCCTGGCATTCAGGGGCGGATCCAGGATAAAATGACAGGGGGGGCACCATGATAAAAGAGGGTTTAGGTGGGGGAGGGGGCGGTGTTAGTGGTGACAGTGTACATGCTAACAGAGCGGCAGAGAGAGGGTGGGAATGGGATTAAAAATAGGCGCTGGCATTTAAAGTATGCAGGCCCACCATGGCGACAAAAGCGAAGGATGTAGTTGTACGCGCGCCGAAGGCGCGCTCCGGAAAAGGGGTGTGGCCACTCAACAGAGGTGTGTCCTTGAGTGTAGTCTACAACACCATATACAACTTCTACACATTATGCAACAAAATACTAGACCCCTTTATACTTCCCCCTTACACATGATGCCAAATGGAATGAAACTAAATTCACATAATTCCACATGGATTGAGCCAAAATTCATATAATGCCACATGGATTGTGTCAAAATTCACATAATGCCACACGGATTGAGCCAAAATTTACATAATAACACACGGATTTAGCCAAAATTCACATAATGCCAAATGGATTGAGCCAAAATTCACATAATGCCACATGGATTGTGTCAAAATTCACATAATGCCACATGGATTGAGCCAAAATTCACATAATGCCACACGGATTGAGCCAAAATTCACATTATGCCACATGGATTGAGCCAAAATTCACATAATGCCACACAGATTGAGCCAAAATTCAAATAATGCCACACAGATTGAGACAAAATTCACATAATGCCACACGGATTGAGCCAAAATTTACATAATAACACACGGATTGAGCCAAAATTCACATAATGCCAAATGGATTGAGCCACAATTCACATAATGCAACATGGATTGAGCCAAAATTCACATACTGCCACACTAATTGAGCCAAAATTCACATAATGCCACATGGATTGAGCCAAAATTCACATAATGCCACATGGATTGAGCCAAAATTCACATAATGCCACACGGATTGAGACAAAATTCACATAATGCCACACGGATTGAGACAAAATTCACATAATGCCACATATATTGAGCCAAAATTCACATAATGCCACACGGATTGAGCCAGAATTCACATAATGCCACACAGATTAAGCCAAAATTCACAATACACTTCATAAACAGGGACATTGTCCACCAAAGGCACGCATTAATCATTTACACCATAATGTCCATTACACGTTAAGTTACACGCCATTATGTCCATTATGTATTATGCCAAACACCATAATGCCTATTAAAAATTATGCTACATAAATGCTGCTTATCTACATGCTCATTGCCAAGGGTTCCATGCTCATTGCCAGAGGTTCCATGCTCGTTGTCATGTGGGATTACATGTTCATTGCCAAGGGGGAATACATGCTCGCGGTAAATGGGGGACAGCCGCCGCCAGGCAGAAGTGATAGCCACTGACAGTGGCAGAGCCTGGCTGTACTCAGAGCACTGCAGGTACCGGCTATTTGAAAAAATACCCCTTTCACACCAGAAAATGCATTCCCAGTTTGGCCCCTTTTACACCAGCCTAGGCCCTGCATTTTCTGGTGTGAGGGGGAGAGAAAACCACCCCTCCCCCCCCCCCCCCCCTTTAACCAGTTATCTCATTTAACTGGCTATATCTTCGGAAACAACTGACCCATTTTCATAAGTATCATATTGAAGAACTTTTGAGTGGGCTTTGAATGATTTTGGTCTAGTGAAACTGGAACATTTGGTTCCAGAGTAATCTGCCCTCAAAGAACATGAACAGCCATGAAATTACATTTCAAAAATAAAAAAATCAGTTTACATGCAATATCTCTGGAACCCATTGACCGATATGGACCAGCCTGGTATCATATTGAAGGCCCAGCGATTTGGAATTGAATGAGATCAACCACAAGCTTCTGTGATGCCAGGGCGGGAACTGGCAGCCGTCGGAACCGGGTGGGGGTCGGAATTGACGGGTCCCATATTATCCTATGGGGAAAAAACGTTTCAGCTTTGCCAGGCGATATCTCCGGTTCCCGGGGGGCTAGAGACACGGGGCTGGGCTCGTTGGAAAGCCCTGGTCCTCAGCTACAAAATGAAATGACAGGGGGGGCACGTGCCCGGGTGCCCCCCCCCCCCCTGAATCCGCCACTGGCATTTAAACACAGCTTGTAAAATGACAGAAGCTGATTGGTTATTGATTTATCTCTCTCTCCATTTTACAGTTTTGATAACTCTCCCCGTTTGAGGAGGTTGTGGTCCCTCTCACTAAACTTGGTAAACTTGGAGTTAGCCTTACAGTTTCTTCCAATGCTTTTGACAAATTAAGCTGCCATTTATTACAGATAAGAGGATAAGACAGCAGCAAGTCCCCAAATAAATATCACATTTTATAACAATATAGTAGTTAAGTACATTATTACACCTACAGCCTCCTACATATAATCCTACAATAGCACAACACTGGGTACCCATTAATAATGATTGAGTAAACATTATTTTCATAAAGATATTTGAGTTATCCTTTGAGCGCCAATATCCGCTAAAAATGCCAGCATCACTCACATTTGTTATATAAATTAAAATAAAAAAATGTGTAAAAAAAGATTGTATTTCCTATATAAGGTAAACATTACAGGTCTCAATGATGAAAATAATTGTTTGCTTGGCAAGTTTCACACCTTTTCTGACAAATTCACTTGGCATTCAAAGAGTTAATATAGAGCCAGACTTTTTGTGCTGCGCGACGTGCTGCTCAGCTGTAATCGCCCCGTGTATATGCCCCTTGCTGTAGTGTCAAATTTGAGAGATTTTTCTCTGGTATTGGTTCTAATTACATCCTCATGTAAAACTGACCTCAGTGTTTTGGTTCAGATTTAGATTTTAAATCCAAATCTTGGGAATTGAAAATGGACAAAAACAGCTAAAATCATGTAATTTGGTTGCAATCCAAAAATCGAAATTCTGGATTGTGGCAAAAACTGCACTGGGTTTTGGTATGTATTCACAAAATTCGTGTGGGTTCAGATTTCTAAAGAGGTGAGGGGGTTGTAAAGTTCATGGAACCAAGTTAGGGCTTCCAGTTCCACTCGCATGTGTGTACTGTCAACTGTTTCAAGCATGTGCATATCTACCTACAGCATAATATAATCTCGGTCAAGTGATGTCACCAGTGGGGGTTATTCGGAGTCTCGTACTACCTTATGTTAACGCAACATTCTGAAGGGCTAATGCGTGGTTCCTGCCCCTTGATTTTATGCAAACTGACACAACCGTCATCAGTAAATCCATCACTTGCTCCAGCCCCAAGCTGTCACATTCAGACTTCCCTGACCCGTATGCACAAATATTTTAGCTACTCTTCCACAAGACAGGGAGGTTCTGACCCAGTTTCCACCCCAAAACATTCAATTTCAAAGAAAGACGGATCCGGCCATGTTCTGTTTGAATTGCAAAAAGGCCAGATATAAGCAAAATGATGTGAATTTGCATATGCTCTTTATGCGAACTCTCGCCACACTCATTATGCTTTGAGTTAGATCTATATTATTTTTCTCACTGCTTTGGACCATTTCAGTTGACAATTATTATAGATAAAAGGGTAAAAAAACAAGCAAGTCCCCAAAGAAATGCTACTTTCTAGAGTAACATTTATCGTAAATACATTGTACATTATACTATAGCTGATGTTCAATCACTGCCAAAACATTTGAAAAAAAGGGAAGGTTTTTTTCATATTTTCCTGATGTTTCATTGATGTTTATTTAAATTTTGGCTATAAAATTTGGGATATACAGTATTATATATGTCTATTTATAATATTTAATATTTATATATGTCTATTTATAATATTTAAGATCCAGCTTAGTTCTGTGAAGCTCTAAATAGGACAGACCTATGCAAATATGTGTAAATTCCCATCTGCACATGCTCTGCATGCAAAATCACATCTATGCACAGAGATGTGTCCATGCATTCCTATAGCAGTTATTAGTAAATCCACCATAAGAGAAATAAGCATCAAATTCTGCCTCAAGTCATCAAATTCTATCGTTCGTTATATTATCACCTCATGTATGTCAAGCTGAAATGCCTATTTTTTTACCACAGTTAAATGGCTTCTATAGATTCTTGTTACCTTGAATGTTAAAGACTGACTCCACATGCCCATTGTAAATCACTAAATAAAATCACTATCCCGCATACCATATCTTACCGGAATAATTCCAAGTATTTCAACTGTATGACTTCTGACTGCAATTTCCAGTTGAAATTTCGGAAACAAACTGTTGCTGCCCTTTGACAGATAGGTTATAAAAAATAAATAAAAAATATTTTCCTTAGCAATATCTGTAACCATGGAAACGATGTGAACAGGCCACAGTTTCCATGACTACAAATGTTGCTAAGGAAGGTCAGTTTTCAACAAATTCTATTTCAGGAATAAAGGACTTTTCACGGTAAATTGTAGTACCTGAGAAAACGGTTTTAATTAGGCACAGTCGTTGTTGAAGGGCTTTACGCTTCAATGTAAGATTTTTTTCATTGTTATTTATGTGCCAGTGTTTTTTTTGTGTTATAGCTATATGTATGCACTTTATATATATATATATATATTTTTTTTTTTTATTTTTTTTTTTCAATGTTCAAAAGAGTGCCTCTAACTTCCCACAATTCCTAAACCCCCATCTTCAGACCATATTCTTCCAGCAGTGACTTGCTGTAAATGAGCGAGACATGACAGGCTTGTAAAATGAATGTTCAAATACACGCAAGTCTGATCTCTGTGTACTGAGGCTCGGGAATGCTCATAGTCATTTTTGACCTGCATGCAAATGTTTTCTTTCAAGGGCAATTTAACCCACACAGGTATTTTAATTAGACCTGTTGTTGACACTTGAAGTTGTAATTCCTCGTGACAGACATCAGGTGTAACAGAGACAGAGCATTTAGGCGCACACCATAGGGATTTACAGAGCTTCTGTGCAATATTCCGATTTTTGTTGTTATCATAAATATTACCTAAGAAAACAGCGTTCTGTGCACATAGATGGGAACTATGACCCACAGTATTAAATTGAGAAAGCAGCGGCTGACATCGAAGTAATTAACTGCGGTGATCGGATAGTGCCAGGAGAGGTAATAAATAATTCAATACCTGTCACAATAAGCCCCACCCCTGCATCAAGTGCTGTTAATTGCTTTAACATCATTCCCTGCCTTCATTCGGGATCTGTGATATACTGCTGTGATCTCTGTGTCAGAAGTAGCCATATATACACAATGGAGGCAGCCATTTTGTGAACATGAGAAATGCTCGCCCAATCATTTCTTTAAGTTGTTGTTTGCTATATGGCTTTAATATAAAGATCCTGAATTGTTATACCAATAAAAAAACTCTAGTTTTGCCAAAGTTTTGTGGGACAATGACGGTGAAAGGGGGTTTTCCTGGCGTCCCGCGGATGATTTAAGTCAAAGGGGGTATTCAGTCTGGGATTCTAACTGTCGGAATTTCCCGGGCCGCTTTCACTCCACTCGGAAATCAATGTTCCGGCTGTGGAGTGTCGGAAAGTGGGCCTGTCGGAGAAAAACATGTATCGACCTTCTCTTGTGTCGACATTTCAGTGTCAACCTATTAAGCCTGTTGACCTTTTGACCCCGTTGACCTGTTGCATTTTGACCATTTGTGGTCAGTCTATTGACTGTCTATGAGCTTCCTGTAGTTCTAATGAACCAAACAATAGCTATCAATGGAAAGAAGCAAAGTGTGTCCTTTTATGGTCTGGGAAAAGAGTGCTACAGTATGTGACAGTAAAATAGACATATGTATACAAGTAATGTGCACTTTAAAGATGTTTAGGGGTATATTTACTAAAGTGAGAGTTTTCAGAAGTGGAGATGTTGCCCATAGCAACCGATCCTATTTCAGCTATTAAGAAGGTGCTAGATAAATTATAAGTAGAATCTGATTGGTTGCTATGGGCTACATCTCCATTTCTGAAAACCATCACTTTAGTAAATATATCTTTTGACTTCATCCCTTGCTATTTGTAGGTTCCTGCATTGCATTAGCTACTTTTTCTTTCTGTATCCCCCAGGAAATTCAGGTTTAAGGTTTAATTGGGAAAAGATGATGGGAGGAGCTGTGAAAATTAGCCCCACCCCTCACTACATTATACCTCGGGGGTGGGGCTACAATGATGCAATTCAAAAGAGTTGTCTTCACTCCCAGGTCAACAACCCAGATTCAGGAGAGAAGGCAAGTGGGCCCTGTATCCTATATTCAGAGAACACACCTTCGGTGCTATATTTTTTACTTATTCAAGGGAAGATGTATCAATTGTTGGAGAGAGGTACATATTGCTTCAAGAAATCTGTATTTAGAGAAGGGCAGATCCATTTTATTTCTCTATGTCCCCCCTCTGTCAGGAAGAAATACGTTTTCCATGCATTTTATGATGATTATTTATCTAACAGGCATGTACCAAAGTTGTTAGATGACTTTAGTTTAAAGGTATCCCTAATGAAGTAACAGATGTATAGGTTTAATGTTCCCACCACCAACGCTGAAACGGATCAGGTGATCAATAATCAGTTAGTAAGACGCTTCTGCAGCTGAATTGCCCTGATACAGTTGTTCAGGCGCCACATTAAACATACAGATTTGAATGAAGATAGGGTTCTGCAATATATGAGGAAATTGTGACCCACGTATTTGTTTGACTCATTTCATACCATAAGGTATTAGTCAGATATGATTTTTGTGTGTGTGATTTTGTAACAGTGAAGTCAATGGTCAATGATTGGTCAAATTGGTGAATCATTATACTATGGGGCTGATGCAGGGTTTCACTCAATATGGCCGCATATGCATCCATACTGTGTGTATTATTTATTTATTTATTTATTAACAGTTTCTTATATAGCGCACTCAGATTCCGCAGCGCTTTACAGAGAATATTTATACATTCGCATCAGTCCCTGCCCCAGTGGAGCTTGCAATCTCAACTCCCTACCACATGTACACGCACACACAGACATTCTAGGGTTAATTTGTTGGGAGACAATTAGCTTACCAGTATATTTTTGGATTGTGGCAGGAAACCAGTGTACCCGGAGGAAACCCACGCAGGTACGGGGAGAATATACAAACTCTGCACAGTTAGGGCCATGGTGGGGATCAAACTCATGACCTCAGCGCTGTGAGGCAAATATTGTGTATTCAGAGTTGCACTCATGTCTGCACCACCGCCATCCATATACTTCTCCATACAACCATCATCGTGTATTTACTGTACACCAGCTCTATACCTGATGCATGAGAGCTTCTGAAACCATGTGTATATCCGAGTATTCACAGCTCAGCATAGCACCCATCTGTGATTTATCCCCTAGGCGTGGGCAACTTTAATCACAAATTTGAGCTAAATTGAAAAGATCCTTAATATAAAAGTTCCAGCTTATTTATAGGCAACAGAAAAGATCCCCGATACAGATGGTGCCAGGCTCAACGAGCCTGCTCCCGGGGCACCACACGCCACCCCACGCCACTGAATGTGGTGCATGTGCATCAAAGATGCTTGCACGCCCCTTTCCCGGCAACACTCCCACGTTTCCTAGAGTGCCAGCCGCCAGATACGGGCATCTGGTGCGCCATCACAGCCAATAAGAATGGCTCCATCTGAATACAAGTTTCAGCTTTGTTACGGTCACCATAAAGTGAACCAAAGTAAAAAACATGTTTTTGCAGCTCAGTAAAAAGAAAAGACATGGATCTCACTGTGTACTCTGAGGATGAGTGATGTAAGCGTCAATACATTCTATCAATAGTTAGGCTCTTGTACATGGATAGCTTTAAACTGCAGTCTTTAATCACATTGATCTATTTATAGGCACACTTAATTTAGTGTGCGGCACTGCAGCCTCTGGTGCTAACAATCATCACTTGCACTAGTATTGACCACATGAGAAAAATACAGATCACTCTTTTCCCTCCTGCCGTCATTTTATGACAACATGTCTGGCTGCAGGCTCAAAAGACATCACCAGGAAAAGAAATGGCCTGCCTTTCCGGAACTAATCCATCTTTCGGTCAGGGCCCTCTCCACATAGAGAGGGTGATTCAGGCTGGTTTGCAAAAGCAAATTCCTTCTTTAATGGACAAAACCATGTGCACTGCAGGTGGGGCTGATGTAACTTGTGCAGTGAGAGTTAGATTTGGGTGACGTCAGGGCAGCCGAGAGAGGGGGGAAGCGGGTACTAATTACCCGGGCCCAGGCTTGCTGGAGGGGCCCCACAGGAATCCTGATCTAACCCCTCCCTTCCCCCTCCGTCCCTCCCAGGTAGCAACAGCAGCACAAACTTCTACAGCATGTGCTCTGCTGACAGCAGGCTCAGCATGAGTGTCTCACTGACAGCATGAGAGGTCATGCTGAGCCTGCTGTCAGCACAGCACATGCTGTAGGTGTGTGCTGCTGCTGAGATTACAGTTTTTAGAGTTTTCTTTTACCCTCCCCTAAACATTTTGGGGGCGTGGCCTAAGTGCAGGAGGTGCCCACGCCTCCCACACTTAGGCCATGCCCCCAAAATTTTACCGGGGCCCGGCATTCCTCTCGGCTGCCCTGGCAGTAAAGGCATACCTCCCAACCGTCCCGGATTCGGCGGGACATTCACGATTTACGGCCGATGTCCCGTCGTCCCGGTACTGCTTACCGCAGTCCCGGCTTCCCGAGACGGTTGGGAGATATAAACCACGATAATGGGGCATATGTATCATAGCAGCGCTTATCGCGCCGCTATGATACTTCCTGCTTCACCTCAATAGCGAGGCGAAGCAGGAAGGGACATCGACAAGATGTATTAACATCTTGTCTGCCGAAGCGGGGGAGCGTTAACTCCCCCCTTCGGCGATGTCCCTTTCTGGAGATAGCGCATCAGTTAATACTGATGCGCTATCTCCTGTCCCCCGGCCGGCCGCACTGGGCATGCGCGGGATCTCGCTGTTCACGCGAGATCCCCAGCGCAGCCCAGACCTAACAGCAGGGACAGTGCTGTCCCTGCTGTTTAGATAGGGCTTCGCCAGCCTGATGCTGGCGAAGCCAAAGCAGGCTTTGTGCGGAACGGTCAGCGATGCTGACCGTTCATACATTCGGCCTGCTATCATTTTGATAGCAGCGCCGATATGGACAGGGGCGCATAGCGCCCCTGTCCTTTACCGCATCTCACCTCCTTCATACATGGGGGAGAAGCGGTATCAGTGCACATAACGTGCGCTGATACCCCTTCTCCCCCATAACGACCCTTCATACATCTGCCCCATTATTACGACGAGCGGCGAAAACGGGGGCGTGGCCGGATTTCGCGTCACCCCCCCCGTGAGGACACGCCCCCTTTTCTCGAGGCTACGCCCCCTTTTCGGGAGCGCGAACGTCCTGACCTCCCAACTTCAAAAGTTGGGAGGTATGGTAAAGGGAGAAGGCAAATGCTTCGATGGGGCAACCAGCTCACTGACTCTGAAAGCCCAATGGAAGGCCATGGCATAGGCCAACCCAAACAGTAAAGGTTCACAATGGGAATGGCAAACACTCCGGAGGGACTCTAACACATAAGCAGCGTGCAAGGTTCCTGGAGCTATTGCCCGCATGGATAATTCCACCATGACGGACCGCTCACATGCCAAACATAAGGAGGACAGGGCTCAATGACCAAAACCTCCTGAGGGGCCCAGGCTCTAAAGTGCACCTATTTTAGGCTTTAGATTTAGTTTTTTCTGTACAAAACCTACTCTCGCTTCTTTATCAGCGTGTTTGGAGGATAAGACGCTCCACCCCACAAAGGGTCTTGTCCGCTAAATAGCCTACTGCATGATTAGTGTCCGTATAACAGACTGTATATATAACATCATACTGTATACATACTGACGTCAGATCAGTAATATGTGCAGCACAGTGGTCAGCATTACTATTTCACAGTAGGGTCAATTCCGACTCTAGTCATACTGTATCTGTGAGGTTTATGGGCCTGATTCATGTTGACACGGAATTTTGCGACTTCGACCCTGCCCAATGTATTGGGGACTGAGCATGCGCATGGCTCTATTATGGGCATGTGCAGCTCCCCTTTGTGAATGGCTTCAGCGACTTGCTTAGTCGCCGAGCTATTCGCAAACATCAGGGCGGGCCGGGCGGGCAGACGATGGTGCGCCCAGGAAAATGCTGGGTGTCGCCATGCAAACTCAGGCAGGCTGATGTCTGCCAGGGGCGGGCGGCTGACATCACATGACATCAGTGCCCACCCTGTCCCCACAACACAAATATAGGTCAATCAAGACCATTCAATGCGCATCTAGGCACAAATGACCATCATATGCTTAACATGCAGGGGGGGGGGGGGGTGGGCATTCGCTCGCCCGGGGGCCGGCATTAGAGGGCTCGCTGAGCAGCGAATCTACATAGCGAGCCTTAGTAAATCAGGGCCTATGTGTACTTTGAAACACACGTGTGAGTATTGGTGCTGTATTTTCATCCTACATCTCAAAAGATGTGGTAGTAAACTACTGTAACTAACTGGCATTGTTACACCTGGGGTATGTGCCTGTGTGGCGGTGGCCAATATACTCTAGACTGTCAGCTTTGTTGGGACAAGGGTTAACGCAAATTAATATTGTCTGCAAAGCCCTGAATAATGTAGGCAAGGTTTAAATAGCTATTCATAAATAAAATAGTGTAATGTTTTGGATGTAAGCACAAAATAAAGGGCTATTATGGCGATAGGTAATTACACTGAGGCCCAAATGCAATAGCTTTTTCAGCAATTTTGCCGCAGAACTTAAAGTGAATCCATCTACTGTAGTTTTCCCTTTAACTAGTAATATGCAGTTTTAAATCCATCAAAAATCACTGAAAATCAGCCATATTGCTGGTTTGGGATCGTTTGGTTAGCATGTTGGTCGACAAGCATTAGATCGACACCGTTAAGTCGACATGAGGAAAGGTTGACATGGTTCTAGGTCAACATGGGTCAAGGTCGACATGAGTCTGGGTCAACATGGGTTTAGGTTGACGGGTCAATAGGTTGACACAAGCATTAGGTTGACATTGTCTAGGTCAACAGTCAAAAGGTCAACATGGGTTTTTTCACTGTTTTTTTACCCAAATGTCGACACATTCGACATGGACACAGTTTCCAGTGCACCGCATCCACTTGCATCGCTCGCTTTGCTCGCGATGCTGCGCTCGGCACAATATTTTATTCTCCCACCACTCCCTAGTGGATGGTAGAGCATGAAATACCGCCTGTCGGCACATGTCGGCTCACTAAACTGTGAAAAACCCCATGTCGACCTTTTTACTGTCGACCTAGACACTGTCAACTTAATGCTTGTGTCGACCTAAACCCATGTCGACCTAGACACATGTCGACATTGACCCATGTTGACCTAGAACCATATCGACCTAACGGTGTTGACTCAATGCTTGTCGACCAACATGCTGTAGACCAGATGACCGTATCCCATATTGGTACATTGAAGGCTATTACAGTACATTCCCCCCCCCCCCCTTCCCCCCCGTTAAAACAGTAGCTCAAATAAGATAGCAGCATACAGTATGTACCTGGTTGCTCCTGGAAACAATAGTAGTACATAGTATGTGCCTGGTTACTCCTGGGAACAATAGTAGTACATAGTATGTGCCTGGTTACTCCTGGGAACAATAGTAGTACACAGTGTGTGCCTGGAGACAATAGTAGTGCACAGTATGTGCCTGGTTACTCCTGGGAACAATAGTAGTACACAGTATGTGCCTGGTTACTCCTGGGAACAATAGTAGTACACAGTATGTGCCTGGTTACTCCTGGGAACAATAGTAGTGCACAGTATGTGCCTGGTAACTCCTGGGAACAATAGTAATGCACAGTATGTGCCTGGTTACTCCTGGAGACAATAGTAGTGCACAGTATGTGCCTGGTTACTCCTGGAGACAATAGTAGTGCACAGTATGTGCCTGGTTACTCCTGGGAACAATAGTAGTGCACAGTATGTGCCTGGTAACTCCTGGGAACAATAGTAATGCACAGTATGTGCCTGGTTACTCCTGGAGACAATAGTAGTGCACAGTATGTGCCTGGTTACTCCTGGAGACAATAGTAGTGCACAGTATGTGCCTGGTTACTCCTGGAGACAATAGTAGTGCACAGTATGTGCCTGGTTACTCCTGGAGTCAATAGTAGTGCACAGTATGTGCCTGGTTACTCCTGGAGACAATAGTAGTGCACAGTATGTGCCTGGTTACTCCTGGGAACAATAATAGTACTGCACAGTATGTGCCTGGGTTACTCCTGGAGACAATAGTAGTGCACAGTATGTACCTGGTTACACCTGGGAACAATAATAGTACACAGTATGTAATGTGCCTGGGTTACTCCTGGAGACAATAGTAGTACACAGTATGTGCCTGGTTGCTCCTGGGAACAATAGTAGTACACAGTATGTGATGTGCCTGGTTACTCCTGGTAACAATAGTAGTACCCATACCTCCCAACAGTCCCGATTACAGCGGGACAGTCCCGATTATCAGGGCCTGTCCCGCTGTCCCTCCCGCGGCCGGCAGTGTCCCGCGGTGAGGGGGGGCTGTTGGGAGTCCCCCCTATCGGCTGCTAAGCAGTGGGGAATAAACGCTGTGAGCATGCGCACAGCGTCTATTCCCGTAGCCAGGGGGCTGGGGGCATGGCTAGAGGCTCAGAGAGCCTCTGGGTCATGCCCCCATAGCGGCAAAATGGGGGCGTGGCCTCGTAGGAGAGCCGCGAGTATAGGCCACGCCCCCAAATTAGGCCACGCGTCCCGCTTCCGACTAGTCCAGAGTTGGGAGGTATGGTACACAGTATGTGCCTGGTTGCTCCTGGGAACAATAGTAGTACACAGTATGTGCCTGGTTACACCTGGGAACAATAGTAGTACACAGTATGTGCCTGGTTACTCCTGGGAACAATAGTAGTACACAGTATGTGCCTGGGTTACTCCTGGGGACAGTGCTACTGTATGTGCCTGGATTATACCTAGAGACAGTAGTATATGCCATACTTGCCTACCTTGGTGTCCTCCAAAGATGAGACAGTGATCTACAGTCTGGGGTGGTGGAGAACAGATGCTGATGTAATTAAGCATCCCTCCCCTCCCACTTGAGGCCCCACCTCTTTTTATAGTGGCTACGCAGGTTCAGCATCAGGCACGTCAAAAGTTGGGAGGTAGGGTATATGTGCCTGGTTACTCTTGGGGACCATAGTAGTACACAGTATGCATAGATACCTCCTCTCCTGCATTCTGCAGGAGACTCCCTGAAATAGCAGCAATCTCCCTCTCTCCCTCATTAGTCTAGCAATCTCCCTCATGTCACCTAGCCCACATTACACTTACATTTTTTTTTTTTTTTTTGGGGGGGGGGAAGGAAAGAGAGATAGATACATTTACATTGCATCATCAGCACCATTTCCCAGCACTTTACTGTATAGTAGCTCTTACCATAGGCATGCGCACGGGGGGTGCCAGGGGTGCACAGGCACCTCCTAATGACGCCCCCCTCGCTGCTGCCGCCTCCTTCACTTTTAAAAAGCCGGACGGATGCTATCACCCGCTCGGCGCCTCCTTCCCCCCTCCGCCCAGCACCTACATCGCTCCTTCGCCTGGTCGGCAGCAGCAGCCTTTTCCTCCCTTCGTCGGGCAGCGGGCTGTCCACCCGACGCCTCCTTCCCTCCGCTGCCTGACAGCAGCAGCTTACTTGCTCCCCGTGGCGGTGCTCTCCCCTCCCTCCGCAGGCTCAGGGCAGCTCCTCCGCCCGGTCGGCAGCAGCAGCCTTTTCCTCCCTTCGTCGGGCAGCGGGCTGTCCACCCGACGCCTCCTTCCCTCCGCTGCCTGACAGCAGCAGCTTACTTGCTCCCCGTGGCGGTGCTCTCCCCTCCCTCCGCAGGCTCAGGGCAGCTCTGTCCCATATACACGCCACTCTGTATATGGGACAGAGCTGTGTATATAGCACTATGGGGGCATTACATTGCGTGGCAATATGGGGGCATTATGTGTGTGGCACTGGCACTACAGGGGGAATTATGCATGTGGCACTGCTACAGGGGCATTATGTGTGTGTCACTATGGGGTGCAGTATGTCTAAGGCACTATTGGGGCATTGTTTGTGACATGAAAGGATTAGCATTATGTGTATGGTACTACAGGGAGCATTATGTGTGTGGCACTACAGGGGGCATTATGCATGTGACACTATGGGTGGCATTATGCATGTGGCACTATGGAGGGCATTATGTGTGTGGCACTACGGGGGCATTATGTATACAGAACTAAGGGGGGCATTATATGTGGGCAATAAGCATGTAATCCCCCCAGACATCGCGCATGTAATCCCCCAGGCAACGAGCATGTATTCCCCCTGGGCAGCGAGCATGTAATCCCTCCTGGCAATGAGCATGCAACTACCACTGGCAACGAGCATGTAGTCCCTGTGGCAATGAGCATGCAACCCCCCCCCCCCCCACGGCCATGTCA
Organism: Crinia signifera; assembly: GCF_055691185.1. Lineage (NCBI taxonomy): Eukaryota > Metazoa > Chordata > Amphibia > Anura > Myobatrachidae > Crinia > Crinia signifera. The sequence goes on along the minus strand of NC_139220.1, from coordinate 293,781,799 downwards.
AGGAGCATGTTAACCCTGCAAAGAAGAATTTAAACCCTGACATCGAACATGTAATTCCTGACAACGAGCATGTAGGTAAGCGTACTTATATGGCATAATATGTAAGGGGCATTATGGTGTGTAGAATAATGTGTAATGAGCAATATGGTGTGTGATTATAATATGTAATGTATACATGTTTACACTATATACATTTGGTGCATGGCATAATGTGTAATGGGCATTGCTGTGTGTGGAATAATGTGTAATGGGCATCACAGCATGTGGCATTATGTGTAATAGGTAATTCGGTGTGGGGCGTAATATGTAATTGGCATTACAATGTGTGGCGTAATAGGTAAATGGCATTACAGTGTGGGGCGTAATAGGTAATTGGCATTAGTGTGTGGTCTAATAGGTAATTGGCATTAGTGTGTGGTCTAATAGGTAATTGGCATTACGGTGTGAGGCGTAATGGACATCACAGTGTGAGGTGTAACGTGTAATGAGCATCACAATGTGAGGCGCAACATGTAATGGGCATTACAGTGTGTGGTATAACATGTAATGGGCATTAGGGCATGTGGTATACTATGTAATGGATGTGTGACATGTAATAGGCATTATGGTGTAAATTTTTGGCGCATGCCTTCGGAGCGTACTGTCACTATTGTCCCTATTTTACCAAAAAATTGTCAAGCCCTGGCATAATGTGTAATCGACATTACTGTGCGTGGCATTATGTGGAATGGGCATTACTGTGCGTGGCATTATGTGTGCGTGGCATTATGTGGAATGGGCATTACTGTGCGTGGCATTATGTGGAATGGTCATTACAGTGTGTGGCATTATGTGTAATGGGCATTACAGTTTACATTTTTACAGTGTGCCTGTGGCGCACACTGACCCTGTTTCTGGTACGTGTGGGTGGAAAAGCCCATGTACATAAATAAGTCACCTTCTATTTAGTTTGCATTTATGCCCAGTAGGCAGTGATGGACACGCCCAGTAGGCGGTAATGTACACGCCCAGTAGGCATGATGGACACGCCCCTCCAATGGTGCACGCCTATGGCTCTTACTAACTGATTTGGGGCTCATCTACATTTGGATATAAGTCATTTTAAAAGATTCCTCTCAGATGTAGCAGTACACACCCACGCTTATAGGTGCCACATCACAGTCTCTTGTCACAGTCTCTCCATATATGGACATAGACACACCCTTTGGGTGGAGTATGACACGACCCCTCAATTGGGCGCTGTGGAAAATTCTACTACTGACTATAATCTCCCTGAAACTAGTTTTAAAAAGTAGGCAAGTATGACAGTATGTGCCTGGGTAACTCCTGGGGACAAGAGTAGCATATCCCAACATTAGTATAACAGGAAGAAGGCTCTGCAAGACCTGGGGGAGGTAGCGGTAACCTAAAAAGAGCTTATATGCCGCTTCCTGAAGATGCTAAATAATATAATATTAAAACATTAGGTGTCCTGTCTTTGTTTTAATATTTCTATTACAGAGAGACTATAGGTTCCCCAAGTATCCAAGTGACAGCATGCCAGAGAGGCTTGCTGCGACCTGTGGTCCTCCTTCACTAATGGACCACCCCCCCCCCCCACACACACACACACACACACACAGACACCACCACCTCTCTGTTTTTCTCTCTAAAAACATTTTCAACAAAAGTTAAGCTCCAGCCACCGGGAGACCATGTGACCCGGCAGCAAATGATGCTACTCTCAATTGGAGATTGCGACAGGTCTCAGTGTATAGAACAATCCAGAATAGCCCTTAGGGTTTCATTATATCAAATCTATAAGGTCCACTTGTTCTGGGCTTATCATTTAAGGGCAGCCTCATTTCAGTTTTTCTAGGTACAAATGACGTTCACAACAAATACAATGTCCTCATTAAGATGAAACCCGGCTTTTAAAGCATATCATTGATTGGCCAGGAATTCAGCCCACAGACAGCTGGTGCTTCTAGTGGGAGGCCTCCGTTCTGTTGCAGTCATGTTTTTCAAGTCATTATAAAAATAAAAGACAGGTCATAATTAAGACCTGGATCATACCCGTCTGGCAGGACTGACCTTGCAGTTAAACCTGCTGGATTCAGAACAGATTATGATCCATATAATAACCTATAGAAATGGCATGTGATCATCAGGCATAGTAATCAATCATAGAAATAGGCAGAGCCGAGCGATTACAATGCGGGAGCCAGGTAACAGATTTGCTTATTTTGTTTTGATCAAAATCAACTGAACTGTTCATTATTTTGATATTTCATTTGTGCTTTCATCTAAATCCACTGAGAACTGTGGAAAAAGCTGGAGCTAGTGCAGCCTGACTAAAATAAGGTTTTTATTCCATTCCTGTATCAGAAAAGAAATAACGAGCCCTACTGTATTTCTAACAAAAACACCCGTATTCTCTAGCAAAAGGACTCTTGCAACTCTCGACTTTTGTTGTTATTAAACTTTTATATTTTTTTATGTATATCTCCATATATAAAAGGCTAACTACTCCTCACCTATATGGGGTGAAGTACCACCAGTGACCATTAGAGGTCACTCGAATGACTAAATAATACCGTGTTCTCACTGTGAAATTCCCGGGTGAAGAAGTTCTACCCAGTAATTTGCCTTTTAACACGGGTTTTTATGCAGTGAGAACGGGTCAACCCATGTCTGCATACCCGGATCTCAAACACAGGTAAAAAGAAGGGTTTAACCGTGTATGAGATCTGGGTATGCGACCCGTTCACAATGCAAAAAAACCTGTGTTAAAAGGCAAAAGTCGACATGCTAGACCCGGGTATATGCCTGCAGTGGAAACGGGGTATAACACATGTGTGTGCAAAAAGATGTCATAATCTGTTTAAACTTGATGGATATGGAGAGAGAGAGATGTGAAGACAGAGTTGGGGTACACAGTTTGTGGGCTAAAAGCGGTCACAGCTCAAAGAGCAATTAAAAACTGTCACAGTTCAATGTGAATATACATTACAGAAGCCGTCATATTGACGGGCCCTTAATATATATACTAACCTCCCTTTGCAGGAGAGGATAAAGAACCAGCACTCACTTCACAGCAGAAGTGAGTGCTGGTTCTTTATCCTCTCCTACAAAGGGAGGTAAGTGTTGTTGTTTATTCTCCATACGGACACTGCACCACGCCGCAGACGCTGAAACTGTGAGTGCCACCCTATTATCCATCATATATGTATGTATATATTTGTTTAGATTTGATAACTTTTTGGTTAGCTGTTGAGGAGAGGTGAGTTTGTGTTGTGTGGAATCTCAAAGATTGTCTCAGGGTTTCCAAAAACAAAGTGGAATACCCTAGATCCGCAGGCCTTATGAAGTACTGCTGCTATTTAAATGAAAAAGAGAAAATAGTTAAACGCTAGGAAGCTAGGTCTGCCTTCTTCACTAACTTGGGTCCCACCGCCAGGCTAATGGGCTCATGCTCGTTGTCTCCTTTGTAGTGTAATCCAGATCACTTTGTCCAGGTCTGGTCCTGGTTGAGAGTTTCCAGACCACCCAGCTGGTGCACAGGTACAGTCATTACTATCTGTCACATCTTGAAACATTTACTACATTCCTATCCGACACATTCTACAGCTCTACAGGTGGTCTGGAAAACATGAATGATTGGGAGATCTCAAGGACTGAAGGACTGGTTTGGCCACCTCTCCTCTATACCCTTGCATGCTTTAATTCGCTCAGTGACCGCTATGTTAGCCACAAAGTATTAGTTAGCAAAGTGTTGCAACTACCCTAAAAGATCATTATATTCCTACGAGCTACTGTAGGTGGCTTCTGCTCAACTTCGCCATTGATCATGTTCCTGAATTATTGATTGAACTGTGGTATGACTTATTACATAGAGGCTTCCTCCCAACTCATGGAGCCTATTGATCATTGTACGGTATATGTGCAGCTTAATCCCCAACATCCCTCATTTTGGGAGTTAACCGCAAATATATAGCATCCATTGGTTTGTAGAAGGGACCAGAGCAGATATCTCAGATAGAATTGGCAGATGGTGGCAGATTTACCCATTTCCAGGGTATTGGCCCTCAGAGCTACCACCATCTGAAGATGATGGCAGCCCGCTGTAGCTTGGGAGCTGCAGATCACAGATATAGGGGGTGAATCTAGTTGACTCAGTAAGCTCTGAAGCTTGCAGCTTACCGAGTCTTTGTGAAGCCACCCCGGTGAATGCACGCCCCCCCCCCTCCCACCACCACCACTGTGTCCTCTCGCAACCATGCTGCAACCATCCTCTCTCATGTGCGTGCAGCAGGAAAAATCATTAGATGGTCGGCTACCATTGAATGATTCCTCCTGCCTTTACAAATAGTCAGTGGAGACTGTGATGTCAGACACCCGCCCCCAGCACACCTCATCGTGCCCACTGGGCGTTCCCATGGGCGACATGCGAGCCCACTGCCACAAGCTACCGGCCCATTTTACTTTCTGTAATGGAGGTTTTTACCTATGGGCTGTAGGAAAGCCGCCCCTCCAGGTAAAATCCGCCACTGTGCCCTGAATAAGAGAAGTGAGATGAAGTCTGTGAGACTGCACTGGCTTCACTGTGACTGGCAGTGACTTCCTATTGGAAATTCGATCTGTTAGTCACCCAAGGCAGACCCATGGGGAGGTGTTCCCTCTGCCCATGATGCCTCTATGGGCTGCTAAGGCTGCAGCCCATAGAATCATGGACTGATACTGTGCATGCACCGGTCCTAGTGTCTGTTATCTGCAGTGTACAGGCGCCAGGACTGTATTTTTGCTTCTATGTCGTGATGCCAAATCAGCCCATAGAAGCTGGGTGCCAGCATATGTGCAGTACTGAGGAAGCTACTGTGCATGCATCGGTCCCGCCACCGTGGTGGGACTGGCAGGGACCAGTGGGGGCGGAAGCAGCGGAGTCCAGAAGTGGCAGCCAGCCAGTGGCAACCCCCCTCTTACACTGAGGTAGGAGCCGACCAGGATCTAACCAATTAGTTTGGGCACTCATCCCAAGACTGCACTTACTGTGGCTTTCTACTCACATCCTTGAGGTATGTGCAGAAATCCATTTAAAGCAGGTGTGTGTGTGTAAGTAGCTGGCGCACCTTAACTGCAGAGTACCCCATTTTATACGGTTAGTTCCATGCACTCTCGCCGTGTGGCTGGTTACGCAAATAATATTCTAGTTTCTGACACTTTAGATGGGAGTTACTTGCACCTAAAACAATTGAATCCCTCTAGGTGGCAATCATTTATGTGATATACAAGGGGAGCAACCTATGAGACATCTGTGAAATAGAGCAACTATGTCATATTATTATGCGATAATGCACTAAATTGCATTAATCTGTGATATGGAAGCACTATGTGGCATTATACTGTGATATGGGGCATCATGTGGCCTTATTCTATGATATGGTAGAACTATGTGGGCATTATTCTGTGATATGGGGGCACTATGTTCATGATTCTGTGATATGGTGGCATTATACTGTGATATGGGGGCACTATGTGACATTATTTTGTGATATTGAGCATCATGTGGCATTATTTTGTGATATGGGGCAGTATGTGACCTTGTTCTGTTATATGCTGTCACAATGTTGCCATTATTCTGTGATATGTGGCACTATGTGGCATGGTTCTATGATGCGGTCTATGATGTGGTGGCTTTATTCTGTGATATGGAAACACTTTATGGCATGATTCTGTGATATGGTGGCATTATGTGAACATTTTCTGTACTATGGGGGCACTATGTGGCATTATTCTGTGATATGGGGGCACTGTAGTATTATTTTATGATGTGGGGGCACTATGTGGCAATATTCTATGAAATGGGGGCACTATGTGGCATTATTCTATGATATGGTAGACCGATGTGGGCATTATTCTGTGATATGGGGGCACTATGTTCATGATTCTGTGACATGGTGGCATTATACTGTGATATGGGGGCACTATGTGGCATTATTCTGTGATATTGGGCATCATGTGGCATTATTTTGTTATAAAGGGCTTTATGTGACCTTATATGCTGTCACAATGTTGCCATTGTTCTGTTATATGTGGCATGGTTCTATGATGTAGTGGCTTTATTCTGTGATATGGAAACACTTTGTGGCATCATGTGATATGGTGGCATTATGTGACAATTTTCTGTACTATGTGGCATTATTCTGTGATATGGAGGCACTGTGGTATTATTCTATGATATGGGGGCACTATGTGGCAATATTCTATGAGATATGGGAGCACTTTGTGGCATTATTCTATGATATGAGGCACTACGTGGCCTTGTTCTGTGATATGGGGCACTATGTGACATTCTGTGATAACTATGGGCAGTATGTGGCATTTTGTGTAATAAAGAAGTAGCAATAATAAACACTGCTGGAGAAGACCCCTGGTTGTAGCTAAATATAAGAAGTTGTAATTTATTCCCCTCCAATACCCCAGTGATATGCAGTGATCACGCACTTGGCTACCAACACTTTGTTCCAGCATCATTCACAATTTATTCATAGGAATTTCACTTGGGATGACTTATATCTAGGTCCTCCCATCAGTATCTGTAACCTGTAGGCAGAGAGCAGGGACAGGTGCGGTACAGGGGGCGTGGCTAATTTAGGGGAGATATAGCCACACCTCCTATTAAGTTTTTTAAAACATTTTTATTGTGGTAATAGAGTTATTTGTGTAGGCACCCATAAAGGAAGGATTGCTATGCAATCTTTGCTAACTCGTGCGCTATTTACATACAATTCATACTATCTACATTCAATCTGCGCTATATACTGTCATTGCTGCACTGTCTATTTAGCTTTTCGATTTCAGCTGAACGGGAGAGTGCATCGCCTTTCTCCTTTCAATGTCTATATCCAGATAGATCGCCAACCGCCAGCTGCCATAAGGGGACACGTGTGCACGAAACGCTTGTGCGTCCCCTTCCAATGGAGCTTCCCATCAGTCCCCCGCCATCTCCTCACTGTTCCCTGATGGTCCCTGCCGCCTCCCCGCACCCCCGTCTAACCCTGCACATCTCCCTGAAGCAGAGACGTGCAGGGTTCCCATTCCCCGCCACCAAAAAACTGGGACGCTCATGCGTCTGAGTCAAATTAAGTGCATCTCTGCCGGCGATCGCCAGCAGGGACATTCTGGCGATCCCTGGCGCTGAACGAGAGGTTCTCCATCTGTAATCAAAATTGAATGTGACATCGAACTGTGTGTACTCAGCATTAGTCGAATAGCAAAGGAATCTCACCATGTGTACACACCACATTACCCAGTCTTGTTTTTGTAAAATTGTCTTCCCAACCGTAAAGCACAATGGAATATGTTGGCGCTATATAATTAACTGGTAGTATTAATAAATAAACAAAAGTGTAATACTGTACACAAATATTTTTTATTGTGATTAGTTTTTTCTTTTCCTATACTACTAGCGGTGCAATGAAAGAGCAAGTGAATAGAGAGAGGAACTGACTAATCCTCGCCTATAGCAGTCCCATCACTCAGTGCATGCCTAAAGCACTGCCTGCAAGATGAAGTGCATGTATCACACTGTGCTTCCCCCTGCACTCTCTGATTCATGACAGTGGTGACTGGCGGAAGGACAGGGAAAGTGGTGTCAGATGAATTCCCATGTATTTATCCGTAAATAATTTATTTTTGTCTTTTATACAATACACGGGACTACAAAACACTTAATCTCACAGAAATCTCACCAGTAACACCAAATAGATTAGACAGATAAATAGACAGAGTGCAATAACTAGGGCTGTGCGGGCAGTGCTGCCACACAGAGAGCAGTGCCTTGCAGTAGGCACTGCCACTCACATATAGCCCCTGCATCTGGCTAGCAAGGTGCCTGCAATGGTACCCTGCAGCCCTATTTGCTGCTGCAGTGCCACTGGAGCATTCTTTGGACACTTCAGACGTAAACATTGCAGCTATTGCAGCCTCTGCCCATTGTACCCCGAGGATGCTCTGGTCAGTGCTGTAACTCCTGGCACTGCCATCCTCAGCCCACTCTGCATAACATCATGCGCTCAGTGGCCGTGGCTGGCACATGGTACAGAAAAGGCCGTTATGACACTAAGGTGCCGCAATCCCCCACACGGCTGCGAATGAATGATTTGCATAATCACCCATTCGCAGGGGAGAAATCATTCTGCTGATGTTAGCTGCCCACCTCCCGCACACATGTCACTGGGCGATTACCATGGTAATGCCGATGAAACGCTGGGCTTTCGCATGGGCTTTGCCCCCCCGACGCCACCCCACACCTCCTGCCTGAACTGCATGCGCAGGACTGCACCTGCACATGTGCAGCCACAAAACATCGGACCCTTGTGCGAGCCGATCACATAAGAATAACCCTAAGTAAGAGAATGAAAGGTATGATTTTTGCATCATATTTGAGTAATTTTCACTGAATGATCAACCTGCCTCAGTGTATTCAAAGCCTCATATCACTATTGTGTTGGGGTACCCTGGAGTACACCATATAAATGGCTTCCTGATAACTCTAATCCTTTTAAATGACTACTGTGTGCTGCTGGAGGATCTTGTTCCTTGCATTATACTGTCTTAAGTCTGTGATTTCCCACTGCTATCATTCTTCTCCTCACAGCACTATTCTGTTGGGACCATGCTCCTTCTACAATATAACTCTCAGTCTGTGGCTTCAAAGTGCCTCCATTCTCTTTCTCAGTACATTGATGTATATTCACTGATGATCTAATCCACACTCTTGCGTGCTTGGATTGTATTTTTAAACTTTACCAAGGGTTAGTATTGTAAGGTGCTTAGAGTGTGGAAATTATTATTATTATTTTACTAATGAAACCTCGTCACAATGTACATGCACCTGCATCGACGTGATGACATAACTTTTTAATCACTTCATATACAGTATGTTATCTGGAACTTACTGTACCTTTTTATTTTAAACTTTATATTTGTACTTTTTATGGTGTCCTCTCTTTTTCTTCACTCTGTATGTGGCCTTAGCAGCCCTGGGTGCCTTTCTCCTTTTTTCTATTGTGTTTTTTTTTTTTTGTTGTGCGGTGGATAATGCTGTGGTGCTGTTGTTTGTTTCTTTTCAGGAGTGTCAGAGTTTTTGTGATGGTACAGTATGTGATGAGTAAGTATGGGAAATAACAGAAGTATTTGGAGACTTTAGAGGTTTGTTATGTCAGAACTGTCTGGAAGTGACATCCCTGACACTTGTAGGAGGCGGCAATGTAGTGATCATTTTTATCAGCAGACAATTTTATTATATACAGTTGCTATTTCAGTCTGTAATTTCCTGTTGCCTCCATTCCCTTTCTCATATCACAAAACTAGTCCTTTCATAGAGCTGCATCCAAACTAATACTATCACTCTAATGCAGGCATGTCCAAACTGTGGCCCTCCAGCTGTTGTGAAACTACACATCCCAGCATGCCTTGCTATAGTTTTAGCATTCCCTAATAGCAATACTGTGGCACGGCATGATGGGACTTGTAGTTTCACTACAGCTGGAGGGCCATAGTTTGGACATGCCTGCTCTAATGGATACATCACTTCCTCCTAAAGACTACTGTATATGCTTATTGGTTACAGGTAGTTCTACTTAAAATGGGGTTCATAAAAATGTACCTTCCAACCGACACTTTCAGGCACTATCCCATCTACGGGTCCGGTGTGATATGTCGGCGGTCGGAATTCCGGCGGTCGAAATACTAACGCCGCAATGCCAACAAGAGCGGGCCGTGGATAGCCAACCCCTCCCCCCTTTCAGGCCCAGTGCCACGCTACGCTCGGCACACTATTTTATTCTCCCTCTATGGGTGTCGTGGACACTGAGGTTGGTCTTATGACCACCAGCCTCCTGAGTGCCTGGTTGACATATGTATCCTACTAATTTTAATGGGCAGACATCAAAGCACTCAGAGGCACTGTATACAGTATACTGTATGTAGAATTTATTAATACTGGTAAAAAACAAACAAACAAAAAAATACATTAACTAATGACTGTGATTAAAAGTATAGAAGTCTGTACTCTGTGTGTGAGTAAAATGAAGTCAGGGTATGGTCCAAATTAGTAAACTTTTTCAATATTACCACGACAGGTGAAGGCACAGTCATGGTCATCAATATCTTCATCAATTTCATATATATATATATGTATATATATATATATATATATATATATATATATTCATTTTCATTTATTAAGACACCATATATTTGCTCAGCAGAATTGTATAAAGCACTGTGTCGATAAGCTTCAGAGCCAATGAGCCAGTGTTATGGAATATAGAACTACACATCCCAGCATGCCCTGACATAGTTTTAGTAGTAAAACTGTGGCAGAACATGCTGAAATATGTAGTTCCACGAGCCGCATGTTAAATACCCCAAACAATACCATATCATACATCACTTACTATATCATAGTTATCACAAACAGATCGATCAACAACCCATGTACAAATGTATTCTGAGTGTCATTCACACATATGTTAGGTGTGACAGAGTATATCTCACTTGTGCTAACACACTTACATTGTACAATACATTTAGATTTGTGCAGTGTATTAAAAACATAAATACTAGAGATTCCATACTTCTATCATATAGGCCCTGACCCGTTCCTGCCAGCGGGTCTGTGTGTCTCCTGTGCCACTGACTCCAGTACCATTAACATATGAGACAATCACAAGTAGCTGGCTAGCATTGCATTTACCAAATATATACATGTATAACGCCGGCATATACCAAACACCATGCATGCAATAATGTTATAGTATTCTTGTACAATTCAGCATACTGTATATATGTACATGTAATATTCATCTATATAAGACATTCTTACAGTGCATAACATCTATCTATCTATCTATCTGTTTATCTATGCCACACACATGCACTGAGCAGCACACACACACACACACACACACACACACACACACGCAGACACTATGCACATGTCCTGGCACTGAGACATATGTACATTGTAAATACAGACACACACCTCCCTGTCCATCCTCTCCCCGGCCAGGCTCTTTTGTCAATGTCAGCAGCAGTCTATCTCCCCCTCCTCCTTCCAAAGGCCAGCATCAGCACCACAGAGAATGGACAGCTACATAATAACCAACAGACTGGGAGCTTGTGCTTACCTGAGATATCCTGGCCTGTAACATCAGCAGCAGAAAGATCATGCTGCAGAGGTGCATTCTTAGGGGTACAGGGGGGCCCCTCACACCTCTACACAGACCCCCAGGGCTGAGCCAGCCCACTACTTCTGACACCCTCCACATCCGCCTCTTCCCTGCACCCTCCCTCTATCCTTCCTCCTGTCTGTGTTTTTTGTCCCTTCCTCTCTCTCCCTCCCCTTTATTCTATCTCTCCACCCTTAATTCCTCAGTCTTCTCCCCACTCCTGTTTTCTTTTCTTCCACACTAATCTTTTCTTCCTATCCCCCCCTTATTACTAATTTCTTGATGACCCCCTCCCCTCCTTCTGTTCCTGTCTCTTGCAGTTGAATGTATCTTCCTGCCTGTTTATCCCCCCCCCCACTATGCCTTACTGACTGATGTATCCCCCTTTAAATACTCTCAATCTGTTTTATCTCCAATCATCCTTTCTCCCCTTCTCTATGTATTTACAGTCCTATGATCTATCTTCCCTTTCCCGTCTCCTCTTCCCTTATTCCCAGAATAAATTTAGTATACACCTGCTCCCATCCTAATCTCTGTATTCCACTCTCACTTTGCTTCCCTGTGCTCCAGCTTGTCATGTATTGGTGCCCCTTCTCACTATTTTTGTCTCTTTTCTTTCTATCCCCTCCCTCCTTTCTCTCATGTCCCTCCTTTTTGTCTCTCTCGCTTCTTCTTCCAATCTTTTAATCTTCCCCTTCACTCTTGCCTCCCGTAATCTCCATCCTCACCACTGTCTGCCATGCTCTCCTCCTATTTTCTGTTATACCCCTCTTCTAATTTACATCATTGGCACACACATTTAACCTCTGCCTGCCCAAGCATCGCTTTCCCTCTTCCCCTCAGCTCTGATGTTCTCTGACATCTGAATTTAGCATTATCTCACTCTGTTATTTCTCACGCTGCTTTGGCTGTGTTTCTTTCTTTATCAATGTTAATATTATCATCTAACACATTGTCTGAGAATCTTTTGTTAAAATACATATTCAGGAGTTATTTTTATTGTTATTATTATTATTATTATTATTATTATTATTATTATTCAGTTGGAAAACTGTTTTATTTTATTTTCATTTAGTATTAATCTAACTAAGAAATTTCAATATTTACTGTATCTATCTAATCTATCTATCTATCTATCTATCTATCTATCCATTGTTCATTATTTTTCTTTTTTCTTTCTTTCTTTCTTTCTTTCTTTCTTTCTTTATTTCCATTCATATTTCTTTCTTTCTTGTTTTCTTTCATTCTTTCATTTATTCCATTCAATTTTATTTTTTAATCTGCTTATCTATCTATATTTCCTCTATCTATCTATCTATCTATCTATCTATCTATCTATCTATCTATCTATCTATCTATCTATCTAGCTATCTATTTTTCTTTACAGTATATCTCAGTCTGTCTAGTACATATCTTTTAATAGTATATATTTATATAATGGTAGCAGACTCTGCATCACTTTAGAGTTGGGAACAAACACAATTGACCATAGGTATGGAGGTGGTGGTGCCCAAATTTGATAAGCCTTCTTGCTTAGGTTTTCATGCTTAAAGGTTGCAAACTGCAGTAGGATAACGTCTTGTTATATAAGGGAGGTACAGTAATTAAATAAAAGTGTGTGCAGTCCCACAAAAGTTCTGCTTATCTGTCCAAAGCCAAAGAGTGCTGCTTGCAGTGTTTTTGTCATGATAGTGCTATATGTACATCCTGTGGTCTGCAGATGGTGCATGGAGGGTCAGGTGGACCCTACTACCGGGGCCCACCTCCTCCTCTAGGGATAAAGTTCCAGACTGTGCATTTGAAGTGTAGATTATACATATATTACCTTATACCGGTTGGGCAAAATCAATGTGCCGGCTGGCCACACCCCCTTTGGAAACTGTCACACACTGAAACTTCAGCCTCTACCACTGCATTTCCTCATTGGGCCCTTTATAACCCAGTCCAACACTAGGTGCAGGGTGCATAAAGGTGGGTACACATTAGATGATGTGCAAATGACATGATGGTCATCCCGATTTCTCTTGACTCTCCAGACAAAGGATATCGGGTCTGATTCCGTATGAGTTGTAGTTTTTGGAATATTGCCCAGCACAGGGCAAGTATTGAGACAGTCATCTAGCTTTTATATTAATACAGTTAATCCTCATAGCTATGTTGTAACATTTTACATGTACTGCCCACAGTAAAGTGACTTTTCTCAACAGGTACTGCACATAGACACACAGTATAGCAGAGACAGTCACATCTGCAAAGGGGATGTGAGTATCAATAATCAATAATTCAAAGGAAGGAAAGTAATAAAACATTATGGGGGAATTCAATTGGGCACAAGGTTTAGCCAGCCATTATGCCCAATTTTGAAATGCTGCAAAATCCCTCAGAATCCAATTTTTAAAAATGTGTGTGGGAAGCTCAGCGGTGAAAACCCTGAGGCGCGAATAAAATACAAATAATGATACTTATCTATCCAGTGATCTTCGCAGTTCCCTGTAGTTTCCCCTTCATCTTTACAATGGGGATCAAACATTCGCATAGACTTGATACTGATGCTGGAGGAGATGACACCAATTCGGAAGTTGAGTAATTACTCACTAACTAAGCTAATTAGAATCTGTGACGGGGTGTCCTTTAACTTATTAGCAAAAACCCTATGGCTGCTGGTTTTTTTCAATTCAAAGTCAATTTATTTCCCCCCTTATGGCTAGTAGCCCATACCTTGGACTAAAGGTGATTAAACTAATCATCGATCATAAATCTGAATTTAAGACAGAGGGCCATATGTACTAAGCTTCAAAAAGTGATCAAGTGGAGAGTGATAAACCACCAGCCAATCAGCTCCTACCTGTCATGTTACAGGCTGGGTTCGAGTAATGACTGGACATGATTGGCTGATTGTTTATGACCTCCCACTTTATCCCTATATGAAGCTTAGTACATCTGGCCCGAAAACTTTGTTCAGATATATGTTGTGAGTAACCTTAAACTTACTGATTGAACATTGCCTCTGAAATCACATAAAATATGAGGCTGCTGGAGTAAAACCTTTGGGTTGCATAATAGAAGCTGCTAAAAAGCCCCACTTTAAACAGTAGGAATCTCTACAAAATGAGATATGGCAAAGGAAAGAACTCGCAAACCATATAAATGGAATACAGAGGACATTATTATAGTTCCAGTCAATGGGTAAGGACATAACTTGTAACCAAGTGATTAATATAGGTTACCTGGCACAAAGGGGGGGTAATCCATTCAAGGAAATGTGCACTTCAGAATGGTTGCAGAGTGCTCATTAGGCCCGGTTATTTGTATCAAACAGTCCGTGGGGGTTATTCTGGTTGATTTGCAAGTCTGCGAATTTGCAGCCTTGCGTGTTAACCAAACCCTGCCCATGTTAACCAAACCCTACCCTGTTAACCACCCCCCTACCCTCCTTGCAGCGTGTGCTCCCATGCACAGGCTGCAAATGGCTGTTAAACATAAACATCCATTTGCATGCTGCGGGGAACACCCACATCTTCCGATGGTCGCTGACCATTGAAAGATGTGGAAGGTGTACGCATATAAAAGTGACTTTCAAGTTACTTCTATATGCATGCACGCTGGGACGTGCAAATAAATGTTGTGATTCGCAGCTCTTCAGGGAGGGGGTGGTACTAAATGCAACATTTTAGCCTTGCCTCATCTCCAAAGAGCTTTGAATGCTGGTATTTGACCGGCAGAGAGAGGGAATGTGTGGTATTGATGTGTGGTACTGATGTGTGGGCCCTGCAAAATGCAAGATACTTGCCCACTCTTCCGTGGGCCAGGGAGGGGGACCCAATTTTAGGGATCCTCCCATCCATTCCAGGAGGGTAGGTAAGTATGGATGAAATGCACCCTGCATGCATCTGAAAGATCCCAGTGAGTCTGCCCAAGTGGCGATCATCTAAACCAAAGTCAGGTTTTGCCTTTTAAATGATTGCTACTTTAAAACATTCGGCAATCTCTAGCTGAACTTGACGGTGCCTGTAAGTTGCAGTCTGTTACATTTCCCCCAATAAGAGAACAGATGAGTACGATTTATCCTGCGTGCCAATACTTGAACAGAGAAGCCTATTCTGCAACATTAATAAGACATGAAACTATGCTGCATTTTATGTGGATTTAGCGATAGAAGGGAAGAGTGTGTATACTGTAGCAAAGATGAAAACAGTATTTGGAGGTGAGTAGTATTTCCTGTTAGGTGGCTAAGGAAAAAGTGCGGTGTTAGCAGCGGCTCATGAGCGGAATCCACAAACAGCTGCTCTTCTAGTATTTTTTTACGCTGCACATAGTCATTTTTATCTAGGGTTGTTAATTGTTTGTTATTACTTAGCATTTCCTTTAATGTAGCGCCTGAGCGCTTTATTATTCTATAAATGAACAAAATCATATGAATATATAGGAAAAACATAAAATAAAGTACGTAAAAAATAAAAAAATACGGATGATAAAATATTTATAATCTAGTGCACAATGAGTTGACTAGGTAGTGTTGTAAATAAGAAGGGACATAGGGGGCACAGGATATGTGAGGGTACTTGCAGGGCCGCCAGGAGCTTTTCGGGGCCTGATTTCTGGGGGTGTGGGTGGGGGTGGGAGGAAGCAACCACAAACTCTCCAAAAAAAATGGAAAAAATACTATGTGCAGCATTGCATAATGAAAAGGGCGACCCAGACTTCTGAATCACACCTGGGTCCAAATAATACTCATCAACAGTGGCGGTTTTTACCTATGCCCCCCCCCCCCCCAGGTAAAATCCGCCACTGTTCACTGCCTAAGTAGAGCCATATGTAGTCTGTGAGACTGCTCTGGCTTCACTGTGACTGGCAGTGACTTCCTATTGGAAGTCCGACCTCCCAGTTACCCAAGGCAGTCCCATTGGGAGGTGTTCCCTCCCTCCTGGGCACCTCTGCACGGGCTGCTTAGTGGCAGCCTATAAAAACTGGGTTCCGCACATGTGAGTGTAGGTGAGACAAGTAAGGGAGGAGAGGTCAAAGTAGTAGATCTTTTAAGACAATTGAAGAGATCTATGCTGGGGTTGTTTTGTCAATGGACCTGGATGTAGGGACTTACTATAGGAATACCTCCCAACTTTGATGATCTCTAAATCGGGACCATCCCAAAAGAGGGTGTGGGAGAGTGGGCATGGTCTTAGGTAAAGGGGCGGAACCTAGTATGTATAGGGCAGCAGTAGTCTACTGAGTAGAAGAGTTTGACTTTTGCAATTTTAAGTGAAAAACGTCCAAATTCACACGTTTTCCAAAAAGCTTCTTTTTGCCGCGAAAATCGCACATTCTGACCTGTCAATTTTTTCTCACACCTCAGCTAAATTTATAATGTTTTCCCATTATAAAGTTTACAACTCGCACATTTAATAGGATGTGATTTTTTTGGAAAATTTTATGGAAATAGACCAAGTTCAACATATTGAGTTTGACAGAACCATGCACATACCAGTGCAATCTGGGGTGCCGGAGAGTTTTCCGACAGTCGGGATCCCGACAGTCATTACCCCGACGTCAGGATCCCGACTGTCAAAACCCTGACACTCTGGGTTCCGACGGCCACCGGCTATTCTCCCTCGTGGGGGTCAACGACCCCAATAGAGGGAGAATAGAATAGGTGGCGAGCGTAGTGAGTACGGCCAGTCGGGATCCCAACATCAGGCTAGTGACTTTAGGGATCCCGACTGTCGGGACCATATACCACACCCTGCAATCTGTGCATGGTTCTGTCCAACAAAATGTGTAAAAAAAAAAACAAAAAAAAAACAGCGTGGGGTCCCCCCTCCTGGGCATATCCAGCCCTGGGCTCAAAGAAACGGTACTGGTTTTAGAAATTCATTGGTCGAAAATCATAGGGGATCCCCAGGATTTCTAAAACCAGCACCAGTCCTGGTTCACAAAATATGGGAGACAAAAAGAGTAGGGGTTCCCCGTATTTTGGCAACCAGCACCAGACCCAAACAGCCAACAGGGTAATGCCGCAGCCAGGGAAACATTTTATGGAAGTTTTCCCAGCCAAAGCATTCATCCCAGTGGCTGGTCATCCTGGGGAGGGACCCTGGAGGAGTGGGGACGCCCCAATAAAGGGGTCCCCAACTTTATTGTTACCCCTGCCCCTGCTGAAGCCCGAAGCTATCCCCAGTGCCCCTGGGGTGGTGGGCACCGGGCTTATAAATGGTTAATATTAGATTAAACTATTGTGTAATGTTGTGGAACTACAAATCCCAGCATGCCTGCACCGCATGCAGGGACTTAGAGAATCACAAGTTCCAGCATGCGGGGCATTAAAGGGCCCACTGGGTCTTCTACTTCCACAACATGCCAAATAGTGTAATAAATCAGAAAGACACAGGAACAGTACAACCTTATTACATACAGTACTACATTAATTCACACATAAATTACATATGGTTTCCCATGAAGGACTGTTTTCTTCTCCATGTAGAATCCAAAGTAGTACCTTTTGAGGGAAATTAAACTCACCACATGCCTCGCGGATTGATGGATGACTTCTCCGCCTGACAGTACCCCTGTGAGAGAAGCCCTCATGATAGTTTACATTCGCGGCTCCTCCCACATGCCGGCCAAAGTTCGCTCATTATTGGCTGGTAGGCAGGACTAACTCCCAGCATGTGGGATTATTACTCTATAGTACAGATTTTTTGTATTTTTTATTTAAGTCAAACCTAAAACCTAAACTCAAATGCAGTTTTGCTATGAAATTAAAGAAGGAGATGAGGAGACGATAGAGGAGTTGGATCCCGAGAAACTGGAAGAGGAGAAGATGAACTAAAAGAGGAGGTGCATTTAGAGAAACTGGAGGAGGAGAAGATGAACTAGTGGAGGAGGTGGGTTTAGAGAAATAGACACTGATATATGGAATTTAAAAATAAACTGAAAATCAGATTAGATTTGTTTACTAGACATGTAGCTTTTGGTTAGTAGAGTTAAATGCAGCAGAGAGGTCCAGGACAGTAAGAGGCTATAGCTGTGCCACCTCTGTGGCATGTGTAATAAAAGGCAGACTGAAGAGTGACCAATTGGTTGTGGGGGGCAAAATACTGAGTTCGAGAAGAGTAAGCCAGGCATCTTTTGAGGGATATGGTGGTTGAAATATATGACTGTAAGATGATAAAGCAATTGAGTCATCATTTTTTCTCTTTTTCAAGCCTGTGTCATTCTTGTATTTCCTTTAGGAATCTCTTGCACATTGATTGTACTCAGAGGTGTTGATTTGGGTGGGATGGTGGTAGGAGGACGAAAGAGACCCTGCCTATGAGGGCTTACACTATAACAGGGATGGTTGTTAATAGGATATGGGTTATTTGAAGAGCAGACCAATATCTATATTAGAATGAATTCCCACTCACTATAATTTATTTCATGTGGTAGCTCATTTCACTGCTACTGATCCTGGTTATTCAGAGGACATGCTGATGCTCTAGTTAGGCTGAGGAAGGGGGTGGTTAGAGTTAAGCACTAGGGGGACACTTAGTGTTAGGCTGTGCTGGGTTAGGCTATGGGGAGGGTTAGGCTTAGGCACTTAGAAGGGGGAGAGGGAGACTTAGGCTTATGCACTTAGAAGGGGGGAGGTTAGAGTAAGGCTGTGTGCCGGGTTTAGGTTTATGTAGAGGGGCACGGACTTAGGCACTAGCGGGGAGGGTTAGGATCAGACTGCAGGGAGGGAATGTTAGAAGGGAGGCAGGTGGAGGATAAGTATACTTACCTGACCAATGGCAGGATTTCCTAATTTGGGATGCCTGTCTCAGTATCCCAAACTCCGGTCATCCGTATGTATTCCCTCCCTGTTCCTGTGGATCAGGTCTTTTAGATGATAACAAGATGAAATACTCTATAGCAGTGGTCGCCAACCCGTTGCTCGCAGTAGCGATCTGGATGGCTCGACTACTGCAGCCGCCCACCCGCTTGTGCCTCCCTCCCTCCCTCATCCGCTGCTGCCCACAGCTGCCAGTTCTGACTCTGAGGGGCGGAGAGCACATTGTGCGCCTTTCCTTCCTCTCACTGTTTGTATGCCTGTGACTGACTGGGCCATCAGCAAATCAGAGTTCATGGCCAACAGCCAATCAGGAGCCGGCCCATGTGTTTTGATTAGCTGACGGCCTAGTCATAGGGAAGGGAATCGGCAGCAGCGGAGGAGACGGAGGAGCCAGCCAGAGCCAGCCAGCCAGCAGGGGAGCACCGGACTCTCCTACCCCCGGCAGCTGCAGGAACAACAACAACAGAGAGTTCTGCTGCTGCTGGCACAGTGGGGGACATTCCTGGCACAGTGGGGAACTTTTTTGGCACAGTGGGGCCATACCTGTTTCCAGGGCAGCCGAGAGGAATGCCGGGCCCTGGTAAAATTTTGGAGGCGTGGCCTAAGTGTGTGTGTTGTGGGAACCTCCCACACTTAGGCCACGCCCCCTAAATGTTTAGAATAGGGTGAAAGAAAACTCTAAAAACTGTAATCTCAGAAGCAGCACACACCTACAGCATGTGCTGTGCTGACAGCAGGCTCAGCATGACCTCTCACGCTGTCAGTGAGATGCTCATGCTGAGCCTGCTGTCAGCCTGCTGTCATCCGGGAGGGATGGAGGGGGGTGGGAGGGGTCAGACCAGGGCCCCTGCGGGGCCCCTTCAGCAAGCATGGGCCCGGGTAATTAGTACCCGCTCCCCCCCTCTCTCGGCTCCCCTGCCTGTTTCTGGCACAGTGGGGACATATGTAGCACAGTGAGGGACCTGTTTCTGGCACAGTGGGGGGGCATTCCTGGCACAGTGTGGGCATATCAGTTTCTGGCATTGTGGGGGCATATCTGGCACAGTGGGGACATATCTGGCACCATGGGAGCATATGTGCATCTGGCACTATTAAGGATATATGTGTATATGGAACTATTGGGTGCATATGTGTATCTGACACTATTTGGGTATATGTATATCTGGAACTGCACTATTGAGGGCATATGTGTATCACACCCCCATTTTTATTGGACGCACCCCATGTGGCATGTGGCTCCATCCATTTTTTGGCGTGCGCACACAGTACAGTATGGGACATTACAGTGTGTGGCATAATGTGTAAAGGGCATTATTTGGTTATTAGGCAGATTTTTTATTTTAGAAGCTCCTCAGGTGGTTTATTTTGCCGCAAGTAGCTCACATCCCAAAAAAGGTTGGAGATGACTGCTCTACAGTATTTCTGCTGCCTTCCAGTGGAATTCAGCTGAGTTTAAAAGTATTGATTTGTCCATTATCTCCCTTTCATATTTAATACAATATTATTTATTTATTGTTTTCTTTAATTGCATCAGTAGTACAGCTGTCTGCAAAACACTTATCACTTACTGAGTAGAGACGCTGATACATTTAAATAAATGTTTTTGTTTTTTCAACTGTGAACGGGAAAATTAGCATCTCATTAACACAGACATGAATTAATAATAAGGGGACATGTATGGGCAGACAAATCAATAAGCCGAGGGAAAGCCAGTGTCTGTTGTCACTCTGAAGCGCCATCTTTGTGAATCTTATGTATTCATTTATCAAGCCAGGTTTTTTTTTATTTTATTTTTTTGGTCTGTGCTTTTTTTTTACACCTACATCTGTTTTGTGTACCAGTGAAAATCAGATATCCCTGTGTGGAGTATTAACTATTACTCTCTATACATATTAATGGACCTGGTGTTGATGTTACTTATTTCCTTAGTAGCACACAGGGAAAATTGTTTTCATCAGACTTAAGGGGAAATGTTTCCATTTTTTTAGCTAAAGTTGAGACGTTGCCCATAACAACCACGCAGGTATTATCTAGCACAGTCTATAAAATGAGTGCAGTACACAATATCAATGTGTACCGATTACATAACTCACAAGATTTGTCATTTTCGGAATGGGACCTGAGGCTGCCGAGGTCTGGCTGGCCAAAAATGGAGGTTGGTCCATGGAAGTGGTGGGTGTGGCCATGTGTATAGGGCGTGGTTTAGCACCCCAACCCCAGTTTCTGTCATTTCAGGGGCATGCCCAATGCTCCCGGACAGCTGGGCAGCTTGGAATCTATTCAGTGATTATGGGCTCATCTAAACCTCCCCCCAACCCCGCCCAGGGGAGACACTGCAGCCTGCGGGTAGGACTGCGCCCAATTAGAAGGACTGTCCTGCTGTAATCAGGGAGGTATGCTATGGGGAATATGTAGTGTGGAGTGGGATAAAGTAACAACCAAACAGAACACATCATTTTAAGGTAGGAGCTGATCGGTTTGATACAAGTTTTGATACATATGCCTTTATAAGGTTTGATACTTCTCTGCTAGTTGAGTGATAAATCAGAGAGCAATAAAAGTACCAACCAGTCACCTACTAAGTCATTTTTCAAACACAGCCTGTAACATGGCAGCTATAATCTGATTGGCTGGTACTTTATCTCTTTCCGTGATCTGATACATTTCCCCCTATGTATTTTATTCCTATGTGGGTCATGTGCAGTTGTCCGCAGACCCCTTTGCTGGTTCATAATTGTCTAGGATCTTATGGCTGCCAGCCTCATCGGTTACATTTGTTCCCTCCACGTTGTTCTTTCTTATATATCTGTTGTATCTTGCATTGCCTAAGATAAGATACAGGCATATGGCTATTATTTAAGGCATCACTTCCAAAACAGGACTTGTTTCCATGACAACACAAGTGATATCTTCTGTACGAGCAAGTGTCATGCACATTGGCAGTGTGTGTGTATGTGTGTGTTCAAGCCTGTGGCTGGCACTCTAGTCCCCTGCACTCTGCCTTCAGTTTGTATACACTATAACATAACATAACCCTGTGTATAATGCAAGTGCTGCTGGAGCTGCGGTTTCCAATACTCTGGTGCTAATTATAAGAGTCATGGTACAGTAGTTTGTGTGTGAGGTGGGATGGGGCAGCTGGATGAGCTACACAGTACATATGCTTTCTCTACATATCACAGGGTGGCACTGTTTATAAGGGGGCTGCATGTTTCATTGTATTTATCCAGTGTGTGCTGTACATGGGTGATGCTAAAAGTGCTATATTAAAATCCAATGACTGATCTATAATTAGGATGTAATTGCTGTCTCTGTGTATGGCTATTATGTGTTACAGAGAATTATACGCTGGCTGTCCATGCATCAGCTGAGAAGGGCTATCTATATGTGTGTGTGTGTGTGTGTGTGTGTGTGTGTGTGTGTGTGTCATAGCTGTAGTGTATATGGGTATATGGGTGGTGAATTGTGTATTTTAGGATATTCCTCTTACTAATATTGCATATGTAATGATATAGGTGGATTGGCCTAATCATTTGCTATGCATGGAGATGGAGTGCCCTAGCAACTTCCTAGGCTGAATGGAGTCACCTCCACAGTTATGTCAGAGAAGACCCCTAGGACCTTATTCTGGTTCACATGCAATGCTGTGAATTTCGCAGCATTGCATGTGGTTAAAACGCTGCAGCTCCATCTGTCCCATTAGTGATCTGGCCCTGGCTGCAGGTGATTGTGAGTAAGAGCCGTTGAGTATATTACTTGTCAACCCACTGGCAATTGTTGGGGGTGTATGTTGTGCCTATCTAATCATCTCTTCCTAAGTAATACTTGTACCCAACAAGGTTCCAAAGCGTCCGTCCTGCACATAGGAATATGCAGCTGGGCAGTCTGTGATAGTAAGAGTAACCCATTGCCCTGGCTTTCTCAATGCCAGTAATGTATGTGATGGGAGCCATTTATCCTGCAAACCCCGTCCATGTGTTGCAGCCCACAGCTTGCCATTCTGTACCATGGGCCTCATTCAGCTTTAGATGCTGAACCCCTCTTTTCCTAATTCATTTGAATGGTGACATGGAGCCCAGGAGTGAGATTGGAAAGGTCAGTTGGAAGCAGGCAAAGTACAATAAGGGCGAGATGATGTAACGGGCACCTGGATGGACAGTGTAAAAGCTCAAATGCGTGGAAGAACATGACTTGCGTGTCCTAAAATCCTGGGGCAAGTTGTGAACAGATGATGATAATAGCTGCAGACTGTCCGATTGGTTTAAATGCATCTAAGGCACACCCATTTCTCTTTCACAATGCAAAACATGGTCAGAACCAGGATTTTGAAACAGGGTCCGACCCGGGTCACACCTTTCACACTAAACTTAGGTCGCCCATTTTACACATGGCAACCCGGGTTTAACCCTTCTTTTAATCTGGGTTGAATTGCCGTGTTGCTTGACCCTGATTATTCATTTTGATGCTTTTACGTCGCACCTCGACCCATCAATTACCCAGGTTAAAAGTGTGATGTGAAAGGGGTGCCAGTAATTCAAATGAGGTGAAGCTGCTGCTGTGATTTATAATACCACTTTTGCATTGCTATACCGGGTCAGACCCAGGATCTCGATACCGGGTCAGACCCGGGATCTCGATCCTGGGTCCGACCCTGCCCTGACCTGGCACTTTTACAGTAAACCTGGGTTACTCATTATACATAGGGTGACCTGGGTTTAAACCTTCTTATAACCTGGGTCAAATTGCACAGTTGTTATAAGGTTTGTTGTTTTCACACCGCACCACCCCGGTCAACTCGGCAACAAACTGGCAATAACCCAGGTCCAAGGTGTGGTGTAACAGGGGTATAAGTTAAGACTACTATGTATGTCCATCCTGTTGCAGTTACTTGCAGACAAAGGGAAGCATATTTATTACCTATACGTAGTTTGTCATATCTTGCGTTGTCCACCATCTCAGAGAAGGGTGTTTTTCTGGCCGCATTTTAATCTTGCATTTACACTCATCTCTTAATAGGGTACAACTACAAAGCCTTGGAGAGTGATAAAGTATAACATGGCAGCTAGAAGCTGATTGGTACTTTATCTCTCTCCATTTTATCACTCCTCAAGGTTTAGTACATCTTCCCCTGTGTTTGAAAATTAGTGACTAGGATTCTGTATGTCTGTTGTGAGATCCTTGAATCCAGTTGATCATAACCCAGTATCCTAATTTCCAGTATTCAGTTCCTCTATACCTGACATCCTGGAAATTCATGTTCTGCTCCTTGTGCCTAGTAGCCTTGCCATGCCGCATGCCTTGCATCATCACTGTCTTACCCAAGTCATGGGGAGCATGGGGTAGCCGCCATCTTTGAGCCTTGAGCAGTGAAGGCCATACCTTCTTCCAGTGGCCCCAGCCGAATCTTCACCTGTGTATCAGCAGATTGATTGTACTGAATCCATTGGGTCTTACGGTGGGATGCAGGATGTACTGTATGGTGAGTATGATGCATCCCGCCACCCTTACATTCAGAGTTTACTACCGATATATCCATGAATATATGTCAGTAAAAGACAGCTCTCCTGGTAAGAGCTGTCCTTTGTGGTGGGGACATCTGGGTTTTGGAGCCCTTCCGTACATGCTCAGAGTGTCCCAATAACGGAGCATGGGGGGGTTGTTTGGGAGGCTTGCGACTGAATCCCTCTCAAGGGGAAAGATGTAAGGAAGCCTTATACGGTAATGCCATCTGTAGAAGGCACTGCCCACAGTATCCAAGCTCTGTAATATATCGCATTCCAGAGGTTAGTACATGTGCGGTAAAAAGTCAAACCTCTGAAGTTTAGGAGTGATGGTGATGCGCTGTCTCACCGCTATTGGATGTACACACGGAGTGAATTGTGCTTACTTTTTTAGCTTAGCACTGAAATTGACCCTTGTATACAAGGCTTAACTTACCTACTTGTGGGACAGTTGCGATTTGTAGGTAGTAGACCACACCGGAAAAAAATGGAATCCCCTCCCGCCAGGGCTGGAACTAGGAATCCTCCCCATCTCCCCCCACTCCTCTCTTCACTTACCACTCGACTCCTGATGCAGGTCCCGAAGCACAAGCTTCTTCAATGCAGGATGCCAATTAAAATAAAGCACCGCCTGGTAAGCAATCAGAGCTCATGTACCGGCAGCCGCTCTGATTGGCTAACGGTACACAAACTCTGATTGTCTCAAAAGCTGATTCAGCATTTTAATTGGCCGCCGGTGTCCTGATTTGAAGAAGCAGGCAGCACAGCTGAAGCATTCGGGGGGGTGCGGTGGACAGCTGTACCCACAGCACCCCCCGTCGGCGACCCTGCCTCCCACATCCCACCAACTTCCTAATGGGGAGACAATAGCTGGAATCTCAGCTACGGCTGAAAAAGGTGGTGCGGTCCAATGATGCAAAATATTTGTCATTTTATAGCTCCCTTTTCCTAAGATCGATATAAGGTTACAACTACAGTAGCGCACGCAGGGGGGGTTTCCGAGTACCCAGAAACCCCCCCAGGAGTCTAAGGGACCTAGGCTGAAAGCTGAGGGTCCCCTCTTTCCAGGAGTACAAGAATTTTTTAAATCGGACCTTGGGAACCGGAGATATCTGACTTCAAAGCAGTGGTCCCCATCCAAGCCTGTTAATTGCTCTTCCCAGTCAGATATTTCAGGGTCTGTCTGACCTAGAGTTTTTCTGAGGGTATATTCCAAAAGCTGGGACTCTCCCCCTTTAAAGGTCACTAGAAGCTTGTCTCTACTGTTCCCAGAACCAGAGATATCAGCCTTCAAGCAGCTGGTTACTGCTCCAGCTCCACACACCTGGTATGTAGTTTTATATACTCGTTGGCAGATTGCTCTGCCTCCTGAACTCTGATCCCCTAGTCCCCAATACCATTTGGTAGGTGGGATTCTCTAGTTTTTAATTCCATTAAAATCTAAGAAATCTATTTCCGGGAACTGGAGATATCTGCAGTCAAGCAAGCTGTGCTCCCACCAGAAAATTATTAATAATAAACCCACTCCACTATACACCCCTCCTCTGCATATTAAACATCCTCTACCTCCCTGGAAGTTATGTATCAGGACCCCTTCATTCAGCCCAATGCCCCCTTCTCCCACCCCATCTCCCACCATCTGTGCAGTAAAGGGGTAATTAGTGGAAATTACTGATCCAGGCCCTACATGCTGAGCGGTTGATATAATACCCCCTACCACCTGTGGGACATCAAAGCATATACAGGGTCACCTAAGTGTCCATCTCCGTGCTTTGCTCCGCCCCTCTGGAAACCCCTTTCTGAAAATCCTGCGTTTGCCACTGAACTAAACCTAGTTATTGAATTTCATTCTAGTTGCTTGGCAGCTGGCATTGCGCTTTTAATCAAGAGTACCTATTATTAACTGAAAATGAGAAGAAAGTATATAAATAGGAATTAAAGCAGCTTGTGTTTTGTAGTTTATTAGTTTTTTTGTCCAGAATAAAATTGGGAATACAGACTTGTGTTGAACAATGTCTTGATATTATTTTACAACACAACCCTGCAGAGTTAATACCTTGTACAGCTTGTAAACATTTTTTATAGCCAGCCAAGAGTCTTTCAATTCTTGTTTGAGGTATCTTCGCCCATTCTTCCTTACAAAAGTCTTCCAGTTCTTTGAGATTCCTGGGATGTTTGTGACGCACTGCTCTTTTACGGTCTATCCATAGATTTTCAATTATGTTGAGGTCAGGAGATTCTGAAGGCCATGGCAAAACCTTCAGTTTACTCCTCTTGATGTAATCCACCGTGGATTTTGAGGTGTGTTTAGGATCATTATCCATTTGTAGAAGCCAGCCTCTCTTTAACTTCAGCTTTTTCACAGATGGCATCAAGTTAGCGTCAAAAATTTGCTGGAAACTTATTGAATCCATTTTTCCTTCTACTCGTAATATATTCCCTGAGCCACTCGCTGCAATACAATCCCAAAGCATGATTGATCCACCCCCATGCTTAACAGTTTGACAGAGGTTCTTTTCATTAAATACTGTGCCCTTCTTTCTCCAAACGTACCTTTGCTCATTCCGGCCAAAAAGTTCTATTTTAACCTCATCGGTCCACAGAACTTGATTCCAAAATGCATCAGGCTTGTCTATAAGAGGTTTTCTTCTGATGACTCTTCCATGAAGACCATATTTGTACAAGTATCTCTTTATAGTGGAATAGTGTACCACAACTCCAGTGTCTGCCAGATCTTCCTGGAGGGATCGTGCAGTCAAACGTGGATTTTGACTTGCTGTTCTCACAATCCTACGAGCTGTTCTGTCTGATATTTTTCTTGGTCTTCCAGATCTTGCTTTAACTTCCACTGTTCCTGATGACTGCCATTTCTTAATTACATTCCGAACAGAGGATATGGGCATCTGATAACGCTTTGCTATCTTCTTATAGCCTTCTCCTGCTTTGTGAGCGTCAATTATTCTCAGTTTCAGTGTTCTACACAAATGCTTAGAGGAACCCATGGTGCTGATTGTTGGGGCAAGGTCAGATGAGTCTGGGCTTTTATAACCTTTGAGATTGACATCACCTGGTCTTTCCAGACGATGATTGAGAACAATTCATGACACTGCCAGGTCTCAGCTGTCCAAAGGGGGCGGTGAATGCTATAAACTCTGCAGGGTGCCCAAACTTTTGCAGATGCCATTTTTTGTTTTCTGTTATTTTGAAAGTGCAAATGATGGAAATAAAATTAAACTTTTTTTTACATGTTATAAGAATGTCTAATCTGTAATTTGATGCCTTTTTTTTTTTTAGATATTTCCATCTTTCCTTGGCTTCTTTTTGCACATTAAAATTAATCAAACTTTCGATCCCCACTGTACATCTAAATTCGAGACAAGAAAAAGTGACAAGAAAAAAATATTTCTGGGGTGCTGCTAAATCAGCCATATAGTTCCTGGGGAGCTGCCCTTTTTTTAATTAAAAGAATACATAAGTTTATCTTTTTTTTATTGCAGGGGTTCTGCCATGTGTGACATATAATTCCATGTGTGCCACCATGTGTGCCATATCAGGTCAGGGGTGCCCAAATCTGTAGACAAAGAGAAAAATCACTGTCTTGAGCGCTATGTTCGGAGCAGCATAAGCAAAAATAGAACTTACACTAGTTCATGAATCATAAATCAAAGAGATTCCTCTCTTGTTTTTTAGGGAGATATTCTAGGTCCCAATAGGATTCACAGTCTATGCACTCCCCTTTTTCTTTAGTGTATCTCTATTGAAAGAAAAAAGAGATAGTGCAACACCTTTGTAGACAGGGGGGACAATTTATTCACTCAAATCACTCACAAAGGTAGATAAAAAATAGGCATATCATCACCAGCCGATGATACAAAACGGGGATCTCACCAACCACTCCTGTGGTATTAACTGGAAGGTGCTGATTCTCTCAGTCACACGATTCCCAGGGTGGATGGTCCTCCCACGATAACGACAAAATAGGTGCTGTTCTCCAGCCACAGGTATAGCTGCTCAATACATTTCAGACCTTTTGATCCTTCCTCAGAACATGCTCCTGAGGAAGGACCAAAAGGTCTTAAATGTATTGAGCAGCTGTACCCGTGGCTGGAGAACAGCACCTATTTTGTTGTTATCGTGGGAGGACCATCCACCCTGGGAATCTTGTGACTGAGAGAATCGGCACCTTCCGGTTAATACCACAGGAGTGGTTGGTGAGATCCCCCGTTTTGTATCACCGGCTGGTGATGATATGCCTATTTTTTATCTACCTTTGTGAGTGATTTGAGTGAATAAATTGTCCCCCCCTGTCTACAAAGGTGTTGCTGTGGTAAACCAGAATGACCAGGCCAGGAACCCTTTTGGTACTTGTTTCCTAGAACGGCCACAATCGTGAGTGATCGTGGCTCTTAATTAAGGGACACGATCCTCACGATGTGGCCGATTTTTAACAATTTTTTCACTTTGATTGACAGAAATCGGGTCAATCGGTCGGTCGCGACCAATTAAAATCGGCCGCGATGCGACCGACCGATTGACCCGATTTTTCCATAGACTTCAATGTTAAAAAATCTTTTAACATTGAAATCGGTCGGTCTTGTGCCATTATAATGGCACAAGATGAGATGGACTTGATTAAGTCCATCTCACATAGGGAAAAATGATAAAAAAGGTGAAATGGGCCAATATGACCCATTTCACATTTTTTATGTGCCCGCCATGACCCCACGATAGACGTGAACCCGAAGCGTGGCGAGCGCAGCGAGCCCGCGAGGGGCGGCGGTGCGCGTCCTCCGACCTTTTCATTCCCCTACTATCCACTAGGGCGTGGAGTGAGAATATAATAGTGTGGCGAGCGCAGCGAGCCACCGAGCCCGAAGCGTGGCGAGCGCAGCGAGCCCCGCGAGGGGACGCGTATACCTGTGAAGTGAGACGCGTCCCCTCGCGGGGCTCGCTGCGCTCGCCACGCTTCGGGCTCGGTGGCTCGCTGCGCTCGCCACACTATTATATTCTCACTCCACGCCCTAGTGGATAGTAGGGGAATGAAAAGGTCGGAGGACGCGCACCGCCGCCCCTCGCGGGCTCGCTGCGCTCGCCACGCTTCGGGTTCACGTCTATCGTGGGGTCTAGCACACTTATTAACATTTGGGGGGGCAATTTAAACAAATCTGGTGTAAAAAAAAAAAAATCGGGTGAAAAATCGGCAGATCGGATCGGTCGCATCGTATGCGACCAAATCGCATGCGATGCGACCGATCCGATTTTTTATCTTACGACCACAACGATCTAAATCGTTGTGGCCGTTCTAGGAAACAAGTACCACCCTTTTACCTTGCACCCTGGGTAGCAGATCTTCTCGTCTTCCTCTTCTCGTCTTCTTGGACGTAGGGCAAGAATCAGGCTATTAAAACGTTTCAAGGGTGTTTATTTGCAGTAAGATAACTATAGTATAATAGCAGACAGAGCTACCTAGTGAACGTCTTGCACAAAAGGGGTGAACCTTCATAGAACCCAATAACTGCAGTATTGTATGGTACCGTACGTTTAGGCAATTCTACACGTACAGCTGTGGTACATATATTCCTGAGTATTCAAAGACATTTAGTGGTGCTGTCCAACCAATCATTAGTGTAATCAAATTCTTTCTTGGCGCCGCTGATCAACACAGGCTTAGTGGCCCCAACCAAGGGCTGTCACATGACACCTAATACACTCAAAAAGGCTTAACGCCGTTGTGTGGATCAGCAGAGTCACCAAAGAGAAAAATCAAAATAACCATTGTCAATAGGCAATCTACTTTACTGTATCACTCTACATAGATAACAGCAATGACATAAGATAATACTTCTATACTGGGTACCCAGATACTTATCACTAAATATGGTCCTGAAGATAGGCCTGTGCACAGGACTTTGCAAAGGCAGTTCTGGGTCAAGGCCTTACTTCCGACACCAGCTGGTGAGTGAGAAGAATAAGGATAACAGTCCCTCTATGGTCTCCTTTCCTTTTAAGTAAAACACGGGATAGTGGGATAGGTTTCAATTAGGAAAGATACTGGAATGTCTCTCTCTACCCTGAGGTGGTTGCACTACCAGGTTACGTCACAGGAGGGTGCCGTTGTGACACAAATCTTTGAGGACTTTGGAGCTGTTGCTCTTTAAAAGCCTTACAGTACTTTGGTTCAAGGGGCACCTAAACTTGGCAGGAGGTGGGTACTTGGGACTCCGGTGAGGCTAAACTGAGTCCTTGTGGCGGCTGCCCTATCTCTTCTGGCTCTCTCTCCGACTCATGAGCCCAATCCACTTGCCTGGCTGCGTCACTACTGGGCACACGTGGTCGGCTGTGTGACTCACACTGGGCGTCTGGTGGCATCAGCCTGTGTGCTGGCTGGGGTCATGGGGCAGGTGGCAATGTGACACTTACAATTTGTTGTGGCTCCTGCCGTTTTAGGGTCGCTGCTGGGCTCTTGCTGGGTCTGCCAGGGGGACTGCGGCACTGCTGAGGCCGCATCACTCTCTCCGGCAGCCCTGGTCACCTGAGCCGGGTCTCTCTTGGGCTGTCAATCACCGCCGGGCAAAACAGCAGTAGCCGGGTCTCGCTGCTGGCTGGTGTGTCTGGGGTCAGGGGTCGGGTGCTACAGTGCTCAGCCCCTCTGTCGCCCGACGCTGCCTCCGCCCGTGCGCGGCCTCCCGCCTGCCTCAGCTGTCAATCACCACCGGGTGCTTCTTCTCCCGCGGGTCACGTCACCGCCGGCGTCTCTCTCTCTCTCCCGCGCCGGTCTCTTGCTGCTGCTCAGCTGTCCAGACTCCGGCTCTCCCTCTCTCCAGGCGGCGGCTCCTCTTCACGCTGTTACTGGACACCTCACGGTAATGGCGCCCCCGCTAAACTCCTCCTCCTTTTCTTCGCGCTCGCCCAGCCGCACCAATCACGGGGCACTTCCTTCCCTGCCTGCATCCCAGTACCTTGGGCAAGTGCTGGGTCCAAGTATCCTGCGGGTATGTCCCTCTGCGCTGAGTGCCGTGTCTGCAGGGTGGTTGCCTAGCAACCCCCTGTAGTTTCTACGTAAATAGGGCTACGCTGGCTGCAAATGTTGGGCAATAGAGAGGGAAACACAGTGTTTCTGGGGTGTCACATGTCCCCCTTCTGGAATGATGCCAGTCCTCGGGCATCCACTTGCAAGGTTAGCAAAAGTCCTGAATAAAGTCCCGAACAGAAAGACAAGGCCCTTAATGTCCTTGTAGATGGGCCACAGATAACACCAAATGTCCAATAAATGTTAACACTTTACAGAAGCTTATATACATAATTTACAAGGAATTTGCAGTCAAATATTATTTACAGTCTATAGCGGCTGGTAACACCCCTTTCGTGTATCGCTCAGATCTTCTAACTTTCGGAGCAGTCTTTCGACTGCACCTTAGATCACAGCATGCAATCGGCAATTGGCACGTTGCGCCCCTTTTCCACTCTTTCTGGATCTGTTTATGGCCTGTTGTATCATGCACACAAATTCTTCTCCTGTAATTGTCGTGTACTCCTGGTCTGTACCAGTTTTCTCTTCCAGGGGACGGGTTTCGGCCTTTCCAGCTGTGTTTGGGATTTCTGTGGTGGCCTTCACTTTGGGCGGTGGCACAGTTGCCTTTGGGCTTTCAGGTTCCAATGGCTCCATTTTTTTTGCCATGGTCATGTGAGCCACAACTTCGAGGCATCTCTTCCGTTCGGCAGTACTGGTACCTGTCTGCTGTAGAGTTGCTGTCTGGTCACCCGTATCTACCATTCTTGAGGTGTGCTTGTATTCAGTTCCTGGCCTCACTTCTTTTGGCTGGGCTTTGGCCTTCTCCGCTGCCCTTGGGGTTTCCACAAGGACATACGGTTGAGACGGTGGCCTAAAGGGTTCTGGAAGACCCTGCGGTCTAATGGCATTTTCATGACACTGTTGCACTGCCTCATTCTGACTCCGTACATCTGTTCTCTCGTTGGTCTCCAGCCGTCCCTTGCTCATTGAGCCTTTAGGTTCTGGTGATCGTGGCATCTGGTCAGGTCGGGGGTGATTACTGATGGGCCGGTCAATCTCGCCACAAACATCCTGCGACCTTCTCCTCTTCAGGTGGTGCTGACCATATGGCTGGTGCATGAAGCGTTGATGTTGACTGTGGATAGTTGCATATCTGTTGCCTCTTACTGCAGCACCGCCGGGGCCTGTTACGTTGGTTGCCTTGACACCTCTCCTTCCATTGGTCACTTCGAATTCGACCCGTTCTCCTTTTTTCAGGCTTCTGAAGTATTTGTTCCTAGGGGTCTTCTGGATACCGGTGTAGTGCACGTATACGGTCTTCCTGTTATCTGCCCTTATGAAGCCATAGCCACGTGCCACACTGAACCACGATACCTGGCCGGTCACTCTTCTTGCTCTGACTCGTCGATCCTCCGTGTCACGTGGTCTTTTTGCCGTGGTCTGACTTTGCACGAGCTCTGGCGGACTGATCGATGGATCTTGTATGGAGCGGGGACACCAGTTTTGTTTCTGCGGACCTAGTAGTGGGTCTCTTCCCGAGGATCGGTCCTCAACCTCGGGGACTCCTCGTTTAAAGTATTCTGATGACAATTTCTTTCGATATGTCCGCTCTGCTGACATCTTCGGCATATCGGCCTACCCTCTTCATCGAACCAATCGATTGGGCCTCTTCCCGATTCTCTGGGCGTGCTCCACCGCGGTCGGCTTCCTCTCTCTCTTTGCGGGCGCCACTCATTTTGTCTGGCCTCGTTCTGCTCCAGCCTTTGTCCCATTCTGGCGACGTTTAGAGCCAGTTCCGTGAGCTTGCTGTTAATGGCGGACAATGGGTCTGTTGGCGATTGTGCCTCTTGGAGTACCGTTCCTCTCCTTGCACCAGAGCCCTGGCGTCTGGCTTCACAGTGACTCTCCGTCTCCTCTTCTTCCGCCGTAGCTCTTTCCTCCGGCTCTTCATTCTGGACTTTTTCCAACACCTGTAGTGCTGATTCCTTAAGTTCCTCAAATGTGCAGCCTTGTTCTTGCCGCTTTATCATTCGGAGCTGGGCGCGGGGCGCGGGTGGTTTCTTCTCTCGCCCCTTCTATGAAGAGGTCTATCAGCATTTCATCCGCTAGTTGTACTTCTCTTGGGTCTGCGGCTTGTACTGCCTTCATGGCCTCATGTAATGCCAGTGCGAAATCACGCAGTGATTCTCCCTGCTTCTGCTTCCTGGCGTAAAACCTGCTCTTCAGCATTGGCACGGTTTTGGCATCGAAGATCTTCGCCAGTTTTTTCAGTATCTTGTCCGCTTTCTCCTTGTCACCTTCTGACCATGATTTGACTTCTCTCAGGGCGGACCCTCTCAGTTGCGCCAGCAATATTTCTTTGCTTTGTTCTTCGTTCAGTTGGTATAGGGTGAACGTCGAATTCATGCGGTCCTTGAATGCCTTAAAAGTGCTTGTGCCTTTCGTCCGCGTATCTCCCGAGAATGTGAGTAGCCACGTGGCTCCGAAGTAGTATGGCATCGTGATCTGTGCCGCCGATGTCTTCGGCGGTTCTCTGTCCTCTGGTAGTAGCGGGAGACGTCTGCGAGGGGACGGTGGGGGAGTGCCGGTTTCTGACATGTTTCCGATCCTGTTCGCGGACGCCAAGATTAGATGTGGTAAACCGGAATGACCAGGCCAGGAACCCTTTTACCTTGCACCCTGGGTAGCAGATCTTCTCGTCTTCCTCTTCTCGTCTTCTTGGATGTAGGGCAAGAATCAGGCTATTAAAACGTTTCAAGGGTGTTTATTTGCAGTAAGATAACTATAGTATAATAGCAGACAGAGCTACCTAGTGAACGTCTTGCACAAAAGGGGTGAACCTTCATAGAACCCAATAACTGCAGTATTGTATGGTACCGTACGTTTAGACAATTCTACACGTACAGCTGTGGTACATATATTCCTGAGTATTCAAAGACATTTAGTGGTGCTGTCCAACCAATCATTAGTGTAATCAAATTCTTTCTTGGCGCCGCTGATCAACACAGGCTTAGTGGCCCCAACCAAGGGCTGTCACATGACACCTAATACACTCAAAAGGCTTAACGCCGTTGTGTGGATCAGCAGAATCACCAAAGAGAAAAATCAAAATAACCATTGTCAATAGGCAATCTACTTTACTGTATCACTCTACATAGATAACAGCAATGACATAAGATAATACTTCTATACTGGGTACCCAGATACTTATCACTAAATATGGTCCTGAAGATAGGCCTGTGCACAGGACTTTGCAAAGGCAGTTCTGGGTCAAGGCCTTACTTCCGACACCAGCTGGTGAGTGAGAAGAATAAGGATAACAGTCCCTCTATGGTCTCCTTTCCTTTTAAGTAAAACACGGGATAGTGGGATAGGTTTCAATTAGGAAAGATACTGGAATGTCTCTCTCTACCCTGAGGTGGTTGCACTACCAGGTTACGTCACAGGAGGGTGCCGTTGTGACACGAATCTTTAAGGACTCTGGAGCTGTTGGGCTTTAAAAGCCTTACAGTACTTTGGTTCAAGGGGCACCTAAACTTGGCAGGAGGTGGGTACTTGGGACTTGGGACTCCGGTGAGGCTAAACTGAGTCCTTGTGGCGGCTGCCCTATCTCTTCTGGCTCTCTCTCCGACTCATGAGCCCAATCCACTTGCCTGGCTGCGTCACTACTGGGTACACGTGGTCGGCTGTGTGACTCACACTGGGCGTCTGGTGGCATCAGCCTGTGTGCTGGCTGGGGTCATGGGGCAGGTGGCAATGTGACACTTACAATTTGTTGCGGCTCCTGCCGTTTTAGGGTCGCTGCTGGGCTCTTGCTGGGTCTGCCAGGGGGACTGCGGCACTGCTGAGGCCGCATCACTCTCTCCGGCAGCCCTGGTCACCTGAGCCGGGTCTCTCTTGGGCTGTCAATCACCGCCGGGCAAAACAGCAGTAGCCGGGTCTCGCTGCTGGCTGGTATGTCTGGGGTCAGGGGTCGGGTGCTACAGTGCTCAGCCCCTCTGTCGCCCGACGCTGCCTCCGCCCGTGCGCGGCCTCCCGCCTGCCTCAGCTGTCAATCACCACCGGGTGCTTCTTCTCCCGCGGGTCACGTCACCGCCGGCGTCTCTCTCTCTCTCCCGCGCCGGTCTCTTGCTGCTGCTCAGCTGTCCAGACCCCGGCTCTCCCTCTCTCCAGGCGGCGGCTCCTCTTCACGCTGTTACTGGACACCTCACGGTAATGGCGCCCCCGCTAAACTCCTCCTCCTTTTCTTCGCGCTCGCCCAGCCGCACCAATCACGGGGCACTTCCTTCCCTGCCTGCATCCCAGTACCTTGGGCAAGTGCTGGGTCCAAGTATCCTGCGGGTATGTCCCTCTGCGCTGAGTGCCGTGTCTGCAGGGTGGTTGCCTAGCAACCCCCTGTAGTTTCTACGTAAATAGGGCTACGCTGGCCACCAATGCAAATGTTGGGCAATAGAGAGGGAAACACAGTGTTTCTGGGGTGTCACATTGCACTATCTCTTTTTTCTTTCAATAGAGATACACTGAAGAAAAAGGGGAGTGCATAGACTGTGAATCCTATTGGGACCTAGAATATCTCCCTAAAAAACAAGAGAGGAATCTTTTTGATTTATGATTCATGAACTAGTGTAAGTTCTATTTTTGCTCATGCTCCTCCGAACATAGCGCTCAAGACAGTGATTTTTCTCTTTGTCTACATGTTTTTGAAGTCTGGTGTAACTTTCATTCAGTGTCTAAGCTGCTTTGTTTTATCTTGTGCAATTGTTCAAGATTACTCCAAAATCTAGTGCCGCCATCTGTGCCATATCATTTCTTAGGGTGGGCCAAGTCTGCCATATTATTCCTGGGGTGAGCAAAGTCTGCGGTATAAAACATGGGGTGCTTCCAAGTGTGCCGTATCAGTCCAGGGGTGCTGCTAAGTGTGACATACCATTCCAGGGGTGAAGCTAAGTGTGCAGTATCAGTCCAGTGTTGGTGCCGCCCATTAGTGTTGCTTAGCTTAATCATCCAGCTGCCTTGGTGCAACCTTTTGGACTTCAAACAATGTTGTGAGGTGTTCAGAATAGACTGGAAATGAGTAGAAATTAATGTTAAGGTAAAAAATAGTGTAGGAAATATAAATTCTGTTATTTTAGCGGTTTTTATGGGGGTTTTTTCGGAAAAAAAAAAAAATACAGATCCAGCACCAAAACCAAAACCTGAAAGGGTGGTTTTGGCAAAACCAATCCAGATCCAAACACGAAGGGAGATCCAGATCCAAAACACAAAAAGTGGCCGGTGCACACTCCTTATTTTTACTAATCACATACGCACTAGCATATGTGATCAGTAACAAAATGGACAGCTCTTGCGATAAGAGCTGTCCTTTGTGATGCTGTGCCGTCTCTGGACTTCTGGGTCTGAGACTTGGGTCTCTCTCTGCGCATACAGGGAGCGAACCTTGACGGATCCCTCACACCGCGCTGCGGAGAGAAGCCCCTGGGTGTCTTTTCCCTTCATTGTTACTGTTATACATTACTAGTTGTGGCTAATGCTGTGATATTATGATTGGCTGATTACCAGGAGTGACTGTTTTGTCATCAAGAGGTGATGGGTGGGGGTACGCTTTTCAGAATTGGTGTGGGCCGCCCTAGACCTGTGGGCTCATGTGTATTGTACTCAGGGCAGGCGACAAGGGGGGTCAAGGGGGACACCTGTACCGGGCCCCAAGCTTGTGAGGGGCCTCAAGGTTCTGAGGGGCTCAGGGGCTGTAAGCATGGCGGCAGCAGTGCAGTGCCTAGGACAGGTTTAAAAAAGGTACCCACCT
Organism: Crinia signifera; assembly: GCF_055691185.1. NCBI lineage: Eukaryota > Metazoa > Chordata > Amphibia > Anura > Myobatrachidae > Crinia > Crinia signifera. The sequence continues at coordinate 293,744,460 of NC_139220.1, read as the reverse complement.
GTATTCCTGTAAGGGTACTGAACTAACCAGGAACCCCCTCCAGTATTAGTGAATATTAATTATGTTCAATATGCAGTGTACTAAAAATGTTCTGCTCAAGGGGGCGGGGTATTGGGCCCCCCAGATATATCAGTGTATCGGGCCCCAAGATTTCTGTTGCCAGCCCTGATTGTACTCTATGTACCCTGTCTAGATACACCACTAGATTCAGCCGAGATGATTGCAATAGGTATGGGTCACTAGGTTGACTTAATTTAGGTCAACATGCATTGGGTCAACCACTGAAGGCCAACAGGGCTTAAGTCGACACCTGAAATCGGTCAACATGGCTAAGGTCGACATAGTTGGAAGGACAATACAAGCATTGGGTCAATAATGGCAAGGTCGACAGTAAAAAGGTCAAAAATGCTTTTTTCTGCATTTTTGTCCCGGATGTTGACATAGTCGACATGGAAACCAGCAAAGTGTGCTGCTCACCATGCTTCAGGCACAATGCCTTGCTGCATTCAGCATGCTGTTTTATTATCCCCCCACGCCATAGTAGATGGTGGGGCATGAAAAACCTCCTGTCGGAACATGTCGGCTAAAAACCAAAACGTGAAAAACTCACGTCAACCTTTTGACTGTCAACCTAATGCTTGTGTTGATCTTGCAACCCATGTCGACCTATATCAGAAGTCAATCTAAGCCCTCTGGACCTTCAGCTGTCAACTCAATGCATGTCAACATAAATCGAGTAGACCAAACAACCGTATACCATTGCAACATAAAGTAAGTAGGGAAATAGGGAAGTCACAGACACACAAGGCCGCCCCACTGGGAGGTCTTCACTCATTCGGGGACTTCCAGTTGGGTATGGGTCATTAGGTCAACACTGTCTAGGTCGACAGTCATTAGAATAACTACTGTTGGCTGACAGTCATTAGGTTGACACATGAAAAAGTTTGATATGCATTAGGTGAACATGGTCAAAAGGTGGACTTGGAAAAGGTTGACATGGGACATAGACACTGTATAAATGTACTGGGTCCCCTCATGCTCTCAACACACTATTTTATTGCCCACTGGGATGGAAAAATCATGAAAAATGTATGTTGAACTTTTTCCGTTGACCTCTTACTTGTGTCAACTTTTCCCTCATGGTGACCTAATGCATGTCGGCCTTTTTCATGTGTCGGCCTAATGTGGTTGTGGTTGACCTAATGTCTGTCGACCTCATACCCTGCCAATCCGGGCAGAGATAAGTAGGAAGCCTGTAGGAATCCACCCCCTGCCATACTATGGGCTTACACTATTCCGACATCTGACCGTTACACCAAAAAGGCTCTCCAAACATTCTATGGTAATGGAGGAGATACTCTGAAGCCAAAATGCAGTAAAAACCCTGGGTTTTTACCGCATTCTCGCAAGCTCTAATGCAGAGTTGCCTACCCCCTGGAATGGCCGGGAGGATCCCAAAAATCGGGTCCTCCTCCCGGCCCCCCCTGGAAAGGTGGGCAACCCTCCAGGATTTTGGGGGACTCCCACGCCACCCCCGGATTGCGGCGTCTTCCCCCTGACCTCTGCATTTACGCGGGTCTCAGAGGAGGGGGCGGAGCTAAAATATCCACAATTGCGTCATTTTAGCCCCGCCCCCTCCACGGAGATCTGTGAATTGGGGGATTTTACATCCTGCCTGGGGCAGGGCTTAATGACGTCACACTCAAGCCCAAGTGGGCAACCCTGCTCTAATGCCTGAACGCGGGTCAGCACTGCAGAGGGAATACTCTGTGGAAGCCTATGGGCTTCTCTCCTCAGCGCTGTGTGAGAGATCTGTCAACTCCCAGCATGCACCACAGCCACAGGAGCTGTCCTTTGCGTTAATAATTGCATGTGTTAGAGAATATGCGATTAGTATCGATGTGGTATTCGGGGGTGGGGGGGTGGAGACGGGTGGCAGATATTAGAACATCCTGCCCAATGTCTGCTACATAAGCCACGATTTGAAACCACCACTATGTTATGAACTTAAATGTGTTAAATATTCCCTGCTCCAATCTGTATCTGTGTCATTCTACTTCCCGACAGAAATACTTTTTACTTTCTTATAAGATTATTTTTTAAAAAGGTGACGAGCATCAGAAGAGGCAGAAAAGATCTCAGATGACAACCCAGAGCTTCCTGCTGTGTGCAAAACCGCTCACTGGCTCCCACAGAAGCTTCTGCATCTTACCAAGAGATAGAAAATTAACCCCAGACAATATGTTCTACTTTACTTTGCTACCTAGCACAGAAAGGAAAAAGAGAAACATTTTTGGGATGATTGTCCCTTTTAGGGAAACTATTACAGGGTTGCCTACCCTCCCGGAATGGCCGGGAGGATCCCGAAAATCGAGTCCTCCTCCCGGCACCCCGGAAAGGTGGGCAACCCTCCCGTATTCTGGGGAACCCCCACGCTACCCCCCAATTGCAGCGTATTCCCCCTGACCTCTGCAGCAATCTGCAGGTCTCAGGAGGGGACGGAGCTAAAATGTCACAATCACGTCATTTTAGCCACGCCCCCTCCACGGAGATCCATGAATTGGGTTATTTTACATCATAGGGGTGGGGCTTAATGACATCACGCTCAAGCCCCGCCCCCCAGACTGCAAAAAAAAAAAACGGCAACCCTGAACTTTTATTATTATTATTTTAGCTTTGTGTAATAGAGCTGGAACCTATGCTGCTAGCATAGTTGGCTGATGTGTCTCCATGGAGACGCATAGCTCAGCCCCGATTGGTAGTTCACCTGTATAAATCAATGTTATGAATCCTGCGGTGTCATGCCACAGCCGGGGGACACTTTTTACATAAGGTCCCCCGGCTGTGGCATGACACCGCAGGCTGTTGGAGCCCGGTGCTGGTTTCAAAATACGGGGAACCCCCAGATTTTTTGTCCCCCGTATTTTTGGAACCAGGACCGGTCCAAGAGTCCGGGCTGGTTTCAGAAATACGGGGGACCCCTATGCTTTTTGTCCCGTATTTTTGGAACCAGGTCCGGCTCAATGAGCCCAGGGCTGGTTATGCTCAGGAGGGGGACCTCATGCCATTTTTTTAAAACATTTTTTAACACAAATTCGCACATTTCCTCAGATTCGCACATTTTCATGACTAAAAATCGCCCATTATCGCACCACATCGCACTTTTTTGCCCAGAATACGCAGCTCATTAAATATGCGAATTCACAGCAAAAATGTGAGGTACTCTTTACCTAGATGGGCGCCCGTCGCGGGCATCGCGGGTACATTTATGTGTGGCCGCGACGCGACCGACGCGATGCCCGCGATTTCCCATTGAAACCCATGTTAAACATGGAAATCTTGTCGGTCGCGTCGCGGCCGGCCATAAATGTACCCGCGATGCCCGCGACGCGATGCTCCCGATTTGCCATAGGAATCAATGTTAAAAGGCCCGATGGACACGATTTTACTGTTAAATGCCTCAATGGACCCGATTTGGCCATAGGAATCAATGTTAAATGGGCCACAGAGCCCAAATAACCACAATTAACCCTTAAATGTCCCCCCAAATTTTTAACGCCACCCCACGATCAACGTGAACCCGAAGCGTGGCGAGCGCAGCGAGCCCGCGAGGGGCGGCGGTACGCGTCCTCCGACCTTTTCATGCCCTACTATCCACTAGGGCGTGGAGTGAGAATAGAATAGTGTGGCGAGCGCAGCGAGCCACCGAGCCCGAAGCGTGGCGAGCGCAGCGAGCCCCGCGAGGGGACGCGGATACCTTCACAGTTATACGCGTCCCCTCGCGGGCTTCACAGGTGTCCGTGGCGACGCGGACACCTGTGAAGCCCGCGAGGGGACGCGTCTGCCTGTGAAGGTATCCGCGTCCCCTCGCGGGGCTCGCTGCGCTCGCCACGCTTCGGGCTCGGTGGCTCGCTGCGCTCGCCACACTATTCTATTCTCACTCCACGCCCTAGTGGATAGTAGGGCATGAAAAGGTCGGAGGACGCGTACCGCCGCCCCTCGCGGGCTCGCTGCGCTCGCCACGCTTCGGGTTCACGTTGATCGTGGGGTGGCGTTAACAATTGTGGGGGCCATTTCAGAGTTCACGGTGACTATTAGGGCTCTGTGGCCCATTTAACATTGATTCCTATGGCCAAATCGCGGGCATTGAGGCATTTAACATTAAAATCGCGGTCAATCACCGTTTTTAACATTGTTCCCTATGGGAAAATCGCGGTCATCGCGGGTAGCAGATTTTTATGTACCCGCGATTTACCCGCGATGGCCGCGATGCCCGCGATGACCGCGATTTTTACCCCCGATGCCCGCGATTTCAATCGCGGGCGCCCATCTAGGTAAAGAGTACCAAATGTGATTTTAAAAAGTGTGATAATGGCCGATTCTGAAAAGTTACTAAAACTCTCATCCTATTAAATGTCACCCCAGACCTTTAATTGGTATATGATGTGCATTGCTCAGACAAGCATAATAGAAATATGTCACTCATACAAATCTTCCTTCTTACATTAATATGATGATGATGATGATAATATCCAAAAACAGGTGTGTGAGGAATATTGCTTGATGCCTTCACTAGAAGGAGACAAGAAAGGACCAGTGTAAAAGTGATAACTGTAAACTGTAATTTGTAATATGTTTTACAATGTAAACAATTCTAGAGCGGTTGACGTATATAAAAGATTAACTAATATACAGACATGTATAAAAGAACTAGGTTATTCATCGCGCCCTACGGGCGCTCTTCACACCGTCGTAAGGGGCTGCGCCCCCTTAATTTGTGAACGTTTGTATATGAGAAATATGGTTAGAATTGTATGAAAGATGCCCTGTATTGCAACTTAGGTGTCCGCGAATCGCGGGAGGGGGGGTCGCGGAGGGTGCCGCGAATTGCAGGAGGGGGGGTCGCGGGGGGTGCCGCAAATTGCAGGAGGGGGGGTTGTGGGGGGTGGATGCTGCGAATCGCGGGAGGGGAGGGATTGCAGAGAATCACGGGAGGGGGTCGCGGGGTGGGTTGCCGCAAATCGCGGGAGGGGGGTTACGGGGGCGGGGGTTGCGGCGAATCATGGTAAGGGGGGTCGCGGGGGTGTGCCGTGAATCACGGGAGGGGGGGTCACGGGGTGGGGTGCCGAGAATCGCGGGGGTGTGTGTGTGTGCCGTGAATCGCGGGAGTGGGGGTTGCGGGGGGGTGGGGGGGTGTGACGCGAATCGCCACAAGAAAAAATCAACACAGAAAGGTCAACACATGTAAATGTTGACATAAGTGTGGCACTTCATTGGTGTCCATGTCGACACATGAGAATGAATATAAAACATTCAAAAAATGAAAAAAAAACTTCAAAAACTCATGTCAACCTTTTTCATTGTCGACCATAGCCATGTCAGTGTTTTCCATGTGCAATTTAATTCTGGAGCTGCCGCGAATCGCGGGGGGGTGCCGCGAATTGCGGGAGGGGGGGTCGCGGGGGTGGGTGCCGCGAATCGCGGGAGGGGGGGTTACGGGGCGGGGGTTGCGGCGAATCATGGGAGGGGGGGGTCGCAGGGTTGTGCCGTGAATCACGGGAGGGGGGGTCACGGGGTGGGGTGCCGAGAATCGCGGGGGAGGTGTGTGTGTGTGTGCCATGAATCGCGGGATTGGGGGTTGTGGGGGGGGGGGGGTGGGGGGGGGTGTGACGCAAATCGCCACAAGAAAAATTCAACACAGAAAGGTCAACACATGTAAATGTTGACATAAGTGTGGCACTTCATTGGTGTCCATGTCGACACATGAGAATGAATATGAAAATATTCAAAAAATTAAAAAAAAAACTTCAAAAACTCATGTCAACCATTTTCATTGTCGACCATAGCCATGTCAGTGTTTTCCATGTGCAATTTAATTCTGGAGCTGCCGCGAATCACGGGGGGTGCCGCGAATTGCGGGACGGGGGGGTCGCGGGGTTGGGTGCCACGAATCGCGGGAGGGCGGGGTTCACAGGGGTTCCGGTGGGGGGTTGCCGCGAATTGCGGGAGGTGGGGGGTCACGGGGGGTGCCGCGAATCGCGGGAGGGGGGGTTGCGGGGGGGTGTGACGCGAATCGCCACAAGAAAAAATCAACACAGAAAGGTCAACACATGTAAATGTTGACATAAGTGTGCCACTTCATTGGTGTCCATGTTGACACATGACAATGAATATGAAAACATTCAAAAAATTAAATAAATCTTCAAAAACTCATGTCAACCTTTTTCATTGTCGACCATAGCCGTGCCAGTGTTTTGCATGTGCCATTTAATCCTGGGGCTGCCGCGAATCGCGGGGGGTGCCGCGATTTGCGGGAGGGGGGGTTGCGGGGGGTGGGTGCCGCGAATCGCGGGAGAGCGGGGTTCATGGGGGTTCCGGTGGGGGGTTGCCGCGAATTGCAGGAGGGGGGGGAGTCGCGTGGGGGGTGCCGGGAATCGCCGGAGGGGGGGTTGCGGGGGGTGTGACGCGAATCGCCACAAGAAAAAAATCAACACAGAAAGGTGAACACATGTAAATGTTGACATAAGTGTGGCACTTCATTGGTGTCCAGGGGGGGTGCCGCCAATCGTGCAAGGGGGGGTCGCGGGGGGGTTCTTTTTGCCGCGAATCGCGGGAGGGAGGTCGCGGGGGGGGGGTTTCCGCGAATCGGGGGGGGGGGGGGTCACGGGGGAGGGTTTGCCGCGATTCGCGGGAGGGGGGGTCGCGGGGTGGTGGTTATGCCGCGAATTGCGGGAGGGGTCGTGGGGGGGGTCTTTTTGCAGCGAATCGCGGGAGGGGGGGTCGCGGGGGTGTTTTTGCTGCGAATCGCGGTAGGGGGGGTCGCGGGGGAGCGGGTGTTTTTGCCGCGAATCGCGGGAGGGGGGGGCGCGGGGGCGGAGGTTTTGCCGCAAATCGCGGGAGGGGGGCGCTCACCTGGTGGCTGTGGAGTAGCAGTGCTGGGCAACATGGGAAGGCAGTGGGTGTCTGGCACTGTCTGTGGGCTCACTGGGCTGGTTCTCTGTCACATACCTCCCAACATGACCCTCTCCAGGACGGACACAATGCTCTGTTTCTAGACTTCCCCTTAATGTATGATTGCCATCACCTGTTTTAAACAGGTTAATTTCTCAGAAAGGTGTTCAGCACAGATGAAGGCAATCACACATTAAGAGGAAAGTCCAGGAACAGAGCGTTATAGACACAGACACCCACTTTGAGTGACAGATGTAGCCAAATATATAAAAGAATGAATAACTGATCGGATTATATGTTATGCTGTTATTAGCTGTTCAGTTATTTGTTTATGTTTTGCAAATATGTTTGTAGTTGCAAGAACATCAAAGATTTATTTTTGAAGCAATTCATTTTGTCATACAGTAGTTTATTATTTTGATTTTAGAGCTGGGCAAAATTTATTGGCACATCCCAGAATTGTCAGATTTACGATGACTTGGATGTCACAAAACATTCTGCCAACCAAAGAGCATTACATTTGTGTCATAGAATGTTATTTAATTTGTGGAATTGTAACATATAGGGAGATATCCTATGAGCAACAGTCATTTACCACTGCAATAGGTTCGCTGGGGGCCATCGTATTAGTCCCGCTGCAATGCCCCGATGCTGCAATTAATGGGTGTTGTTCGATCGGGGCACAATACTCACCAGCAGCCTGTTTTTTTTTTTTTTTTATAGCCAAAAAGGGATTGTGGCTAAATGGAAACCGGCATACCTCCTAAGTTTCTCTGGGCCCAACTGTACGCTCCCAAAAAAGGGATGTGGCTTGAGGAAGGGGCGTGGCCCTCACAGAATATCTACGATCGCAAGGCCAAGCCTTTGTTTTGCTGCTGTGAGGGCATGGCCAGCATTGTGAGAGCTGCTGGCCATGCCTACTGTCTCTGAATAGATAATGTGCGCATTCACATCACTCTGGCTAAACTGAATAAGCAGATCAGTGGACGGCAGAGGCTGAAGACTGCGATTTACAAATGACCAACATGCAGATCCCAGGAAGGAACTAGTTACTCTCATGTTGGGGTGTTATGTATCTTTGCCCTGTGGCTAGCACTAAGCCCATCCGGTGTCTTGGGAAAGCACTCCACCCTCTGGAGGACATTGAACCTGCAGTGGAACAAAACCCTATTCTGGCTGGATGGTGCTGCTGGGATAGTAATATGTAGATAGTAATATGTAGATAGTAATATGTCCCCCACAAACCCTAGGAGGTCCACTATGCCTCAAGAGCTCATTTAGATGTTTCCTATAGGTAGGTCCAGTCATTTATACACCGGGTGCCAGACGGGGTCCCGACAGTCAGGCATTTACCCGACGTTGGGATCCCGACTGTCAAAACACCAACAGCCGGGTTCCCGACGGCCACCAGGAGTGCATCGTGCCCGCAGCGTGGCGAGCGCAGTGTGCCCGCAAGGGGCTTAGTTGCGCTCACCATGCTGTCTGGGTCCGGCCAGTCGGGATCTTAGCGTCGGGCTAATGACTGTCGGGATCCCGACTGTCGGACCCCTGTACCACACCCTTATACACCAGTTCTCCTGTAAGATAACTCAATAGCCATCGGGTGGCAATTACAGGCGATGCCCAGAGAATATGCTACTCTAAGCCCCAATAATACATATCACTGTGTATATGCCTTTGTATTCAGTTTTTTCTGGTCATTATATTTCTGCATATATACTTGCACATTCTACTAGATGTAATATACACAGTGTGCCTCAGATGGTTACTTTCATGGGCAGAATCCCATGGATTACCCTCTGCTGTCACCTGTTCCTTGGCGTCACCTAGCACTTCTCCCTGGCATCCCCCACTGCCTCTCCATGGGGCGTGAGGCTCTTGGATATGGCATACCCTTTGAGGCCAGGCCACTTGTTGTACTCCAAAACCTACCCCACCCTTTGGTGCATGCAAATCTGCCATCCCTCTTTCTCTCTCTCCCCTCCTCCATGGTGCCCCCCCCCCCTTCTTTCTCCCCATCATTTTGTTTTGGATCCACCCCCAGCGCCCTCTCTGTGTTATTGTGGGACACCCGACATAGACTCTGTATTAGTGATGCACAGCTGGATGCATCCTGAGATACATATGGCATCATCTTCCCCTGTGCATCATTCCTGCATTATAAACAGAGCCAGCTCCAGGCCCGATTAGCTGCCAGACCACGAGCTCTGACTGGCAGCGGTCTTCCTTACAGTGAGTGGCAGCAATCCATTCCCCCTTAGCAACTAGCATTTTACTCACTCTTGGTAATGAGAATGTATTCCCCTTTGCAACAAGCATGAAACCCCCTGGGCATCGAGCATTAAGAAAAAAAAAAAACAGGCAATGAGCATGTAGGTAAGCGGTACTTATGTGGTGTAATATGTAATGGGCATCACAATGTGTGGCATATGTATAATGTGCATTAGAGTGCGTGGCATATGTATAATGAGCATCACGGTGTGTGGTATATGTATAATGGGCATCACAGTGTGTGGCATATGTATATTGGGTACCACAGTGTGTGGCATAAACTGTATGGGCATCACAGTGTGTGGCATTTACATAATGGGCATCACGGTGTGTGGCATAATGTGTAATGGGATCACGGTTCCACATTGGGTGGGGTTTCAAAAAATCAGGATGCTAATAGGCCTCGAGCTGTCCCTGGATGGGCCCATAACCTCTTAGTGCAAACTAAAAATGTAAAAATGTTTTACATAACACACAAATCTAATAAGCAAAATCTCTCTATGTATTGCTATGTATTTCTATAGACATCTGTTCCCGAACACGTGTTCTTATTCTATCACAGGGACAGCCAAGAATTCATTATGTCATATGCCAGTAGTTAGAAAAAAATAACATGTGTTGATAAATTGTATTGTAATATATTTATTACTATACAGTTTCAGTAATCTTTGATCTATCAGTAAATCTGCACCTCTTCTCCAGAATTAGCTCCAGAAGGATTTGTGATCTGGGTTTTGGTACCCAAATATGTATCTCTGCCTAAGGGCATACAGCTGCTGCTGTAGATATTGGATCGCAGAGCTGACATTGTTGAGTTTCTTAGCAGCTTTAAGTAGTCTTCCACATTGTGCTTACACATTAAGCCACACATTATGCGTAATGCCCCCACATACCGCCACTTGTAGCGTCCCTTAAGCAATGCCCACTTACTGTAAATTTTTATATGAGCCCTCGCTGCGGCTGCAGGTAGAGATTGAGAGTGGTGCAGCTGCTTCTATGTGGAGAGGAGCAGAGCGCAGCGCAGAGCACGCTCCCACTCCCCTCCTGGTGTCCCCTCTAGCCGAGTGGACATTTTAAATATTGTGCGCGCTGTTGTTGTGTGTGACATCGGGGAGCACGCCGGGCGCCGGCACCACATGATTAAAGGGGGGGCGGGCTGAGGTGAAAGCGGGGAGAAGAATTGGAGCGGAAGCTGCAGGGGTGACAGTCATTGACAGCTGGGCAGAGAGCAGTGGGCTGCCCGGCTGTATTCAGAGCACTGCAGGTCACGGATGTTTGAAATAATACCCCTTTCACAACAGAAAATGCACTGATTTACCCGGGAATATGGTCCCAGGATCATGCAGGGACATTCCCAGGCTGACCCCTTATACATCAGCCTAGTCCCTGCATTTTCTGGTGTGAGGGGGAGAGACAACCACTCCCCTCTCCCTACCCCCCTTTAACCAACCAGCTATATCTTCGGAACCAACTGACCTATTTACATGAGACCAGTATCATATTGAAGAACTTTTGAGTTGGCTTTGAATGATTTTGGTCCCGTGAAACTGGGCTGTTTTGCTCCAGAGAAATCTGCCCTCAAAGAACATAAGCAGTCATGAAATTACATTTAAGAAATGAAAAAAAGGTTTAACCTCAATATCCCTGGAACCAATTAATCCATATGGATTCAGCCTGGTATCAGATTGAAGGCTCAACGATTTGGGTTCAACTGAGATCAACCTCGAGCTTCAGGGATGCCGAAGGGGGAACTGGCAGCTGTTGAACTGGGTGGGGGTCGGAATTAGCGGGTCCCATGTTAACCTATAGGGAAAACGTTCCAGCTTTGCCTGGCCGTATCTCCGGTTTCCAGGGGGCAAGAGACACGGGGCTGGGCTCGTTGGAAAGCTCCATCCCCCAGCTACAAAATTGGCTAATGGGTGGTCCAGTGCACCCCCGGACCACCCCCTAGATTCGCCTATGGCCACAACCCCTCACTGCGGACTCCTATGATTGGGGGGGGGGGGGGGGGGGTAATGATATCACATCCTGGCCCCACTCTCTCTGAAGATCCCAGTTTCTTCTCCCCTCCGACCTATTCCTTGAGGTTAATTAAAAAATGAAATATGGAGTAACTTTAATCCAGTGTCGTAACTATAGTGCCGCAAACCCTGCGGTCGCGGGAAGGCGCTGAGAAAATATGGACGCCGGGGGTCTGCGGGTCTATGTTACACTACCGGGACCTGCCGCTTCTCTGCCCGTGACCGCAGATTACTTATCTGCGGTCCCAGCTCTCCTCCTGGCTCCTGCTATTGAAAACTAACCATCAAAAAATGTCTGCCCCCATACAGCAGACATTTTTTGAGGATGCTAGGGGAGGTGGCGGCCTCCTCTAGCATCCTTAAAAATGGTCCGCTATTAGGGGCAGCCATTTTGTGAGGGTCAGTTTTCAATAGCAGGAGCCCAAGAAGAGGACCGGGACCGCAGACTTGTCCGGCGGGGTACGGGTGCACGGAGGGGTAAGGCAGGGTAGGGGTGGGGTTAGCTTTACTTGACAGCAGACGTGGGGCGTGCGGCAGGCGGGGGCGGCGGCGTAGGAGCAAAATCCTTAGTTACGCCACTGCTTTAATCTCTCCTCTCATATCATTACCTATCCCTAAGCCGCCACTGCTCATCCGTGCAGAATGTCAACATTATAAATGTGACATCATGAGGTAAATTTAATAAAGCTTCTAAAAATTAAAATAAGTAATGCTGCCATACCAACCAATCAGATTCTGTCTATCATTTTCTTTGATGCAATAGAGAAATGGTATATGAAATATATAATGACATAATCTGATTGGTTGGTATGTATTACTTACTGTATGTTATTTGAATGAGGCTGATGCATCAATCTCACAGTATATACTCTGCATTATTGACATCACACAGTGTTTAGCTTTTGTAGTGAGGCCTGCACTAACTCCAAGCACACGGACAGATTTATATCACTTCAATGTCACGTTTCCTGTGTTCTCCTCAGCCCTTTGCACATTATAAACATATATCCAAGTATCAGCCTTTAATAACAATAAGTATTGTGCCCTCAAATTTATTTTAGCAATATATTATCCATGGCAAAATGCTTTGTGCTTAATTAGAGGGTCTGGCAGAATTTGTGGGCCATGTTTGTAGAAAGGCTTCGTTGTGTGCTGGGTACTTTTATCAGATCTGCTCTCTTTCCATAGCCCCTACCTCTAATTTGTAAATGACATAAATAAATGTAGTTGGGTCTCCTGCAGAAGAATAATGTATATGCAGATATAACAAGTAGGAAGACTAAAAGCTGCACTACACCTTGGTAAGTGTGCTGGTATCTCCTAAGGGTCTATTGTTATTGACTATAGACCCTGACTGAAGAACAGGACTGTGTAATGATTTGGGGTGTCACCAAAGAGCAACATAGAAGATGCAATTACAGATATTATGGGTTCTCAATGAACCTGCCACTCTGATACCTGTCTACTGTACCTCTATTTGCATTTATCCCCAAAATTGTGCATCTATCCATTGCCAGACTGGGGTTCACTGGGGGAATGCACTGGTAGGTGCTTACGTTTAGAGGTGTGGTCAGTCTCCAGAGGGGGTGAGGCCAGCACCCACATTGGTTTGATTAAAACATTAGAGAATGCTGGGGCTGGGGCCCTAGTTGTGTGTATATACAGATGGGGCCACTCTCATTGTTGTCCGGCTCTCGCCAAACTGTCTCCACTGGCAAGAGCCGACGGAGAGGGACTCCATTAGATTGGGACACGCGTGCGTCTCATGTGCATCCCAGTCTCTCGGCAGTTTTTCTGCTAGTGATTCCTCTCCCTATGCAATCGAGCATCTGACTAGCCTTCCTCATTGCTTTGCTACATTGCTTTCCTGCCTTTAAGTCACTTGAAATAGTGACTCCTAGATCTCATTCCTCCTCAGTAGTTTCCATTATGGTACCCTTGATACTATATTGAGCCTTTGGATTTTTGAGTCCCAAGTGCATAATTTTGCATTTTTTTAGCATTAAACTGTAGTTGCCATGCTGTAGCTTGACCAATTCTCAAGTTTACCTAGATCATCAGTCATTTGATTTACCCCTCCTGGTGTGTCTACTCTGTTGCATATCTTTGTGTCATCTGCAAAAAGGCATACTTTCCCTTCAATACCATTTGCACTGTCCCTAACAAAGATATTAAAGAACAATGGTTCAAGTACAGATCCCTGGGGTACTCCACTTGTAACATGTCCCTCCATAGAATGCACTCTATTGTCTCCACTGGCAAGAGCCGACGGAGAGAGACTCCATTAGACTGGGACGCGCGTGCGTCTCATGCGCATCCCAGTCTCTCGGCAGCTGGGCAGCGGCATCCTGCCCATCTCCGCTTCAGGGAGACGGGCAGGGTGGGGGGGTTGGGTCGGCGAGGGGGACCGTCGATGGGGGAGGGGCGGACGTCAGCGGGGAGCTCCGGTGCCACAGGGTGTGCGAGCGAGCGGGAGCTGGCAGGGGCTGGCGATTGAATTGCCAGCCCCTGCAAAGATGAGAGAGGCTACATATATATATATATAAGGGCCTGCAACATCATCTGTACCAATAACAGACCTGCTGTATTTTAAATGATTGAAGTCTTTGTGAAGACTACGTATTAAATGTTCAATTTTAAACTGTTGAGTTTTCTTTAGCGCACTCTAAACTATTTCTGTATATATATATATATATATATATATATATATATATATACAGGTCGAGTATCCCGTATCCGAATATCCGTTATCCGAATTATTCCGAAATACGGACATTCCAGAAAGTGAAAAAAACATTTTTTTTTTGCTAAAAACTCACTTGGGACATTTGTAACAGCATCACTGGGGACATGAAATGTAACTGGCACTATATATGTACAAGAAAATGATTGCTTCGCATTCAAATTCAGTGCTGAGATAGTACACACATTTTGTTTCACATTTTGAAACCTTGTTTTTTGAACAATTAAAATATATTTGTGTGTATTTTATGTGGTAATAAAATATATTTGTGTTTATATTATGTGTTTATACAGCATAAATGCAAGATACTTCAAAATACATCATTGAAATATTAAAATATTCCGAAATACGGAATAATCCGTTATCCAAAATTCTCCTGGTCCCGAGCATTTTGGATAAGGGATACTCAACCTGTATATATATATATATATATATATATATATATATATATATATATATAATCACACTCACCTCATCCACGGTAACGGTAGAAAGAGCAAAAAAGGATCAGCACTCGATATTGGTGAAGAAGATGTAAAGTGTATTTACAATACAGGCATGTTCAAACAAACAGTGCAGTGCAGTGCCCAACAGCTGTTTCAACCAGTGAAAAACAAATTTGTGCGTGACTGAAAGTTTGTGCTAGAGCAGCTGTGAATGGTCTATGGGACTCAGTAGGACCTACACAAGAGGTCCTTAGAGTTGAACAAATGGAAAAGAATTTTGAGTTCCAGAAACAGTACACAGCGCTAAGATTAAAAAAATAATATGAATAAATAGTGAACAAATCAATGTGCACAAAGACAAAACCAGAAGTACTTCCCTTCCGTATGTTCCAATGGATGAAAGGTAAGTATATCGATCCCTTTTCCAATGAATAAAAGAGTTATTAGGATATGAGGTCCGTTTTTTTCATAAGTATCTCAGAGTGATCATAAAAATGAAAAAAAAAACATTGTGTAAACAAGTGAAATATAATAAAGTAATTTAGTTCAAAAGTGCTTTGAGGTTGAAGTATTCTTTGTTTGCACAGGTGTCTATGAGGAATTTACTTCTCCTTGATTATGTATCTAACAAGAAGTCTGTTCCAGAAGCGTACCTCCACTCACATAAATATTATATAGTGTAATCCCATAAAGGTATCTTTTTATTAGAGCCCCTTCTATTTATTAGGCAGGAAGGATAGATAAGCGTACCCCCACTCACTGGTTACTAGGTGGGGTGACTCTCATCAAAGTATCTTTCATAGATGTTTTCTGGAAATTATATTTCAAACAGTACGTCCGGAAGTTTATGTTAGCGTCCCCCTACTAACATCCAAGATGGTGGATGGAAGCACATAAAGGTATCTTTCTGTAACTAATTCAAGATGGTGATTCAAAAGGAATGGCGTACCACACTCACGGTTTTTGGAATGGAGCCAGACGCATAAAGGTTTCTTTTTAATATCCAAAAATGCCTTTGTGTTTGCAAAAAAAGTTTGGGTCTCTCAATGTGGATTTTTTCGGAACCCAAAAAACAAGGAGAATGATTGGTAGACTAAAAAACTTTAATTTGACAAAATGTCCATAGTTGGACTATGAATACATACAATGTGAATTCATATATATATATATATATATATATATATATATATATATATATATATATATATATAAAATGGGTAAAAACATTCAAGATAAAAAATTGACTAAAAAATGAAAAATAAAAAAAGTGCAAAAAGGACCTGGTGACCCAGGAGGCAACAAGAAAGCTACAACACAGTCACAAAAACAGTAGATGTTATACGTCCGGAAAGGTTAGGGCATCCAACGTTCAACCAGGACACCCTGGTTGAAACAGCTGTTGGGCCAGCTGTCTGCACTGTTTGTTTGAACATGCCTTTATTGTAAATACACTTTACATCTTCTTCACCAATATCGAGTGCTGATCCTTTTTTGCTCTGTCTGCCGTTACCGTGGATGGGGTGAGTGTGATTCTACATAGCCTTATATGGACCCTGCACTGACCGTACATCTAAAAGTGAGTGATATATATATATATATATATATATATGTAGATAAAGAATACAGCAATGGCTTCCACGACGTGGTTCCAAACACGGCACTACAGGGTCTTCTTTACCTCAAAGGTAAATAAAGTACCTTTTAACCAAGACCCTGCAGTGCCGTGTTTGGAACCACATAGTGGAACCCATTGCTGTGTATATATATATATATATATATATATATATATATATATATATACATACATATATACACACACACACAGACTCCCATGTAGTAGCACACAGCCCCTTGTAGGATAGATAGGCGGCACTCGTCGGTCTTTGAAAATTAATTTATACTATGAACAGTGCATATCAGCAATTTACAGGACGATGTTTCAAGGCCTATATGGCCTTTTCATCAAGTATATACATTGTAAATAAAAGTGCAAGAAAAAAGGAAACAGTATCTTACCTTTTTTGGGGGGACGGTCCCATCCGGGGTCGGCAGTGACCTGCTATGGTTTCGAGGCAGTTGCGAGTCCCCTCTGTTACCTGCTGCAGCTCACAGAGCACTGGTCATGCCGAAGACTGATGTCATCGGGAGGCATGACTCACGGGAGCGTCATCCCAATAAAGCCATGCCCCATTTGGTTTAGGCCACATCCCCTTACAGAAGTCCCACTACAAGGATTTACAACATAGGGAGGTATGGTATGGTTTGCATTTAGAACTGTCCAGAATGGCAGATTTAAATTAAGAAAAAGAAATAAAAAAGGGCCTCCACAATCTATATTGCTCTGTCCGAGCTTCTCTGGGACCAGTGGCACATGGTAGATGGAGGATGAAGGCCATATGTGCCCATGGGTAAGCCCCTCCTACATGTTCCTGACCAAGACACCGAAGATGAGTAAAGTAGGGAATAAAAGTAATGACAAGATAATCCAATGCACCGGATGGAACAAAGCTAGTAAACCCCCAGGCCTAATTTATAGCTGCACGCTATTTCTGCTGCAGCTGTGACTGTGTATGCAGCGACTGTGTGAAATATGCAAATGGTTTTGTACTGAGACGTCTACCAGCTCTACATGTCCCAGTGCATGTGCACAAAGTCACCGCAGATCAGTTGATTATTGAAATAATGAGGAGCCTATGGCCCACGGAGGATGGCTCTAGGAAGTGCGACGTCATAGACATTGTCACTGTGTACGGGATGGCAGTTTCAACACCCCCTGAAATGCGCCGTTACCTCACATAAACACTCCCTATTGGCCCTATTGGCCCGTTACTTTGCAAATAAATCCTATAAATCCTATCTGTAATCGTACACATGCGCATCGCGGCTTTGACACATGTGCGATGGCAAAAGATTGCTCCGTTCCATAAAATTGCTCAACTCTGACCCATCCCTTATTTGTCATGATCCAAGTTGGAATAAAAATATTCACACATGCAAAAGTTGCACATGTAAGCTAGTCCGGCATTGGACCTTCATTATTTCACGTTCTTTAAATTGTATTCAATGAGAGTCATAGACGATAGGACTTTCATATGAAGTAGCCCAGTGTGTTTATTGGTGTTTTTCCTTCTCTACACAGCAACATCTCCTGAGAGTGAGGAGCAGGTTATGCCGTGGTGTTTGCTGGATAGGCCATGCATGTATAATATATTCAGCAGCACTGCTCAGGTCTATTTGTATGGATCCATGCCATCTAGGATCACTGGTGCAAAACCTAGGCATATTGTGGTGTGCATTGTATATGTAATCAATAGGATGACATCATGCGCTACCAACTGCCAGGGCTTCCTCCGCTTGTCCACATCTATTCTGCATGATGAGAAACTGTAAGAAACCAAAAACAAACAATGTTTAAGAAGCCGGCTAAACTTTCACAGGGGGCGTGGGGGGGTCGATTCAATTGGCTGAGGTACAGTAATCTACCGTGAGATAATGATCCCTTGGGTCTCTCCAATCAGCACCTAATGTAGACCACTGCCAGCAGATATTAGAAATATTGTTTAAATGAGGTGTCAGCACGCTTCGAGAAAAAAAAAAACCTTGTTAACTACTGCAGCCTCTTTTTGCAATGCTGGCAATGTTGACACATAGGTCCGTGAACTTAAACATAGAATTTGACGGCAGATAAGAACCATTTGGCCCATCTAGTCTGCCCCTTTTTTATCCTTCAGGTAATCTCAACCCTTTTTAATCCTTATTTCTTTGTAAGGATATTCATATGCCTATCCCAAGCATGTTTAAATTGTTCTACTGTCTTAGCCTCTACCACCTCTGATGGGAGACTATTATACTTATCCACTACCCTTTCTGTGAAGTAATTCTTTCTAACATTTCCCCTGAACCTACTTCCCTGCAGTGTCAGTGCATGTCCTCGTGTTCTATTACTTCTTTTCCTTTGAATAAAATTTCCCTCCTGTACTATGTTAAAACCCCTGATATATTTGAAGATTTCTATCATGTCCCCCCTTTCCCTTCTCTGCTCCAAACTATACATGTTAAGATCTTTTAGTCTTTCCAGGTAGTTTTGTGATGTAGGCCATGCACCATTTTAGTTGCCCTTCTTTGTACACTCTCTAATGTATTTATACCCTTCTGAAGATATGGTCTCAAGAACTGGACACAGTATTCCAGATGAGGCCGTACCAATGACCTATAAAGTGGCATTATTACTTCTTTTTTTCTGCTACTGATTCCTCTCCCTATGCAACCAAGCATCTGACTAGCCTTCCTCATTGCTTTGCTACATTGCTTTCCTGCCTTTAAGTCACTTGAAATAGTGACACCTAGATCCCTCTCTTCCTCAGTAGTTTCCATTATAGTACCCTTGATACTATATTGAGCCTTTGGGTTTTTGAGTCCCAAGTGCATAATTTTGCATTTTTTAGCATTAAACTGTAGTTGCCATGCTGTAGCTTGACCAATTCTCAAGTTTACCTAGATCATCAGTCATTTGATTTACCCCTCCTGGTGTGTCTACTCTGTTGCATATCTTTGTGTCTTCTGCAAAAAGGCATACTTTCCCTTCAATACCATTTGTAATGTCCCTAACAAAGATATTAAAGAACACTGGTCCAAGTACAGATCCCTGGGGTACTCCACTGGTAACATGTCCCTCCATAGAATGCACTCCATTTACTACAACTGTCTGTTTCCTATCCTGCAACCAGGTTCTTATCCGTTTAATTGTTTTGTAATCCAATCCCACATTTTCAAGTTTATTTAGCAGCTTACAATGTGGGACAGTGTCAAATGCCTTACTAAAGTCTAGATATGCCACATCTACGGCCCCCCTTCATCTAGCATTTTGGTCATGGAGTCAAAAAAGTCAGTAAGATTTGTTTGGCATGATCTCCCTGCATTATCATTAACTTATCATGGATTCTATGCTTTAACACACAAAATAATTTAACGATGGACAAACGGGTTGCAATTAAATAGCACAGAGCTCAGGAATGCTAAAAAGCTTGAAGCTACCACCATTTTTCCACACCCAATAAATTCTTGGGGATAATTTATTTCCTTCCCTTAATCCTTTGAGTGCCAATTGAATTTGCCAAAATAGTTGTGAAAATTACCAAGGAAACATTTTAATTAACCATAATGACCTGTAATATTTACCTTATGTAGGAATATAAATCTTTTTTTACACAACATTTATTATTTGAATTTATATAACAAATGTGAGCGACGCTGGCATTTTTAGTGGAGATTTTGCACATCACATAATCTGTCCCCTGATCGCATGGTGGACCGAATAAATCAGAATAGCCCCCTTAATCCCAGATATAAGCCTGTATCTTTGTTTCTGATGGACACAAATATCCAGAGGCGCAAAGAGCTGTTGGTGATAAAATTGCCATCTCAAGCAGAACGTGACATGGCAACATCTCAGCAACTGCCGGAGAAAACTAGATTTTCCAAACACACCCACTACAGTAACTGAGATGTTGTCACTGCATATGATGCTGTCACCATTGAAAGACTGACGGAGGATTATTTCGGTGACAGCATCCAAGTAGGCATGTTTGACAGTCCATTTATTATTATTTATATGCAGTTTCATATATAACGCATCATATTCCGTTGGAACAACCAGTGGCAAACGCAGGATTTTCAGAAGGGGGTTTCCAGAGGGGTGGAGCAAAGCACAGAGATGGACACTTAGGTGACCCAGTATATGCCGGGTCAGTTAAAGTATTATAGATAGACCAAATGTATATAAATAATAATAATAAAAAAATATATATATACATATACATACATACATACATACAGGGGCTTCAACAGCATTGTAGACCCCTGGACATAGCAATGTATTGGGGCCCCTACCGATCCTCCAGCGGTAGGGGTGGGGGAAGCTTTGATGTCCCGTGGGTGGTAGGGGGTATTATATCAACCGCTCAGCATGTAGGGCCTGGATCAGTAATTTCCACAAATTACCCCTTTACTGCACAGATGGTGGGAGATGGGGTGGGAGAAGGGGGCATTGGGCTGAATGAAGGGGCCCTGATACATAACTTCCAGGGTGGTAGAGGATGTTTAATACGCAGAGGAGGGGTGTATAGTGGGCTTATTATTCATAATTTTCTGGTAGGAGGGCAGCTTGCTTGACTGCAGATATCTCCAGTTCCCGGAAATAGATTTCTTAGATTTTAATGGAATTAAAAACTAAAGAATCCCACCTACCAAATGGTATTGGGGACTAGAGGATCAGAGTTCAGGAGGCAGAGCAATCTGCCCACGAGGATATAAAACTACATACCAGGTGTGTGGAGCTGGAGCAGTAACCAGCTGCTGGAAGACTGATATCTCTGGTTTTGGGAATAGTAGAGACAAGCTACTAGTGTCCTTCAAAGGGGGAGAGTCCCAGCTTTTGGAATATACCCTCAGAAAAACTCTAAGTCAGACAGAACCTGAAATATCTGACTGGGAATAACAATTAATAGGCTTGGATGGGGACCACTGCTTTAAAGTCAGATATCTCCGGTTCCCAAGGGCCGATTTTTACAATTCTTGTACCCATGGAAAGAGGGGACCCTGAGCTTTTAGCTGAGGGCCCTTAGACTCCTGGGGGGGTTTCTGGGTACTGGGGTGAGGAATCAGAGGATGAAGACATCTTGCCTATATAGATACAGTTTGTGCAGACAGAGATTAAGAGGGAAATTTTATAAAGGAAATTTGTAAAAAATAGGTGTATTTGTATTTAGAAATACACTTATTTTTGACATTTACTATCCCGAAAATACGGCAATTTGTATTCGTATTGATAGCACATAAATACGAATACGAATTGCCGTATTTTCGGGATAGTAAATGTCAAAAATAAGTGTATTTCTAAATACAAATACACCTATTTTTTTTTACAAATTTCCTTTAGTAAATTTCCCCCTAATTGCCTCTTTTTTGTGGGGGCCCAGACAAACCAATCATTTCAGCCACAACACTTAGCAGCACCCCTATAACTGATACAGCAGACAGGGCAGCACCCTGTTCCTTTAGTGCCCTGTACTTTACAGCAGACAGTCAGCACCCAATTATTTGCCAGACAGGCAGCACCCAATTGTTTGCCAGACAGGGAGTACAGGATTATGTGGTAGACAGAGAGCACCCAATTATTTGGCAGGCAGGCAGCACCCAATAACAGGGCAAACAACAGGCAGCACCCAATTACAGGGCAGGCAGACAGGCAGCACCACATTATAGGGCAGACAGGCAGCACCTCATTATAGGGCAGACAGGCAGCACCACATTATAGGGCAGACAGGCAGCACCACATTATAGGGCAGACAGGCAGCACCTCATTATAGGGAAGACAGGCAGCACCACATTATAGGGCAGACAGGCAGCACCACATTATAGGGCAGACAGGCAGCACCTCATTATAGGGCAGACAGGCAGCACCACATTATAGGGCAGACAGGCAGCACCTCATTATAGGGCAGACAGGCAGCACCACATTATAGGAAAGACAGGCAGCACCACATTATAGGGCAGACATGCAGCACCACATTATAGGGCAGACAGGCAGCACCACATTATAGGGCAGACAGGCAGCACCTCAATATGGGGCAGACAGGCAGCACCACATTATAGGGCAGACAGGCAGCACCTCGGTACTTGTGTATTTTGGCGACGCCCATCGCATCGCATACCATAAGGCATCCGATGGTAGCGAGGGGCGGCGGTACGCATCCTCCGACCTTTTTTATACCCCCACTATCCACGTCGGCGTGGAGTTCAGAATAGAAAGTGTGGAGAGCGCACCGAGCCCGAAGTGTGGCGAGCGCAGCGAGCCCCGCGAGGAGACGCGGATACCTGTGAAGCCCGCGAGGGACTCCGATACCTGTGAAGGTATCCGTGTCCGCTCGCCTCGCTGTGCTCGCCACACTTTCTATTCTCAACTCCACGCCGACGTGGATAGTGGGGGTATGAAAAGGTCGGAGGACCCTTTATGGTGCTTATACGATCTTTTATCGCATAGGGGGCAAAAATCGCGTCGCAATGAAAACATTGCGCGATGCACATCGGGGGCGCCGCTATAATACACAAGTACCAGCACCTCAATATAGGTCAGATGGGCAGCACCCAGTTATGAACTCGGAGATCTGAACCATCTCATCCCTAATTATTATATCACACATTTACACCGTATTTATAGTCATCACTTAGGCCATGTTTTTAAACACAGATTGTGTAAACCCAGATTTGAAAGCATTCGACTTGACGCTTGTGGAGACTGAGAATGATTACTTAATATCTGAACAGCAGCAGGTCACACTCGAATGCTGCCAATCTGATTCTCCGCTGAAGCCAGACTGGCTGCGATGAAAGCTCGGCAGGTAGACGGGAACAAAGGTCATTAGAGACACCGGGACTGTGCAGAAGGAACAGAGAGTGAAGAGATGCGACCACAAAGCCTGATTTATGTAATAGACACAGCCTTATGTAGCGTTACTGTCAATCTAGTGCATTCATTGCTGTCGCTGAGTATTAGGAGGGTGCTTTGCATTCTTGGCCTAGTGCTGCTGATCGTGGAGATGCTTGCATAAAAATTAGTATGCATGATGTGTGACTACAAGTGCAGCGCAGAATATTACAATACTTTTCCCATACTTAGCAGTTCTAAAAATCACACTCATGTGACTAAGACTCCCGGGCTCAAATCATTAGTTTCCAGCAGGACGTACACTCCCTCCTTCGACATCCCTAAGATAAGGTGACTTCAGATTAGGATTTCAACCCAATGAACACTGTTCCAGAAAGCAGAGGCATCATGGGGTTTGGTGACACCGTGGCGCCCTCTGGACCTTCACCCCTCTGCATCCTAAACGCTTCCACCAGAAAGGGGGCAGGGCCTCGGTGGAAACGTGTTTTTGTCACTCAACAGAATCCCCAGAGATGTTGGATGCCCCCCAGAGACTGGACTGTCTTTAATAGCGGTGCTTTGGTCTCACCCCATTTGAGAGTGACACTCGGGCTCCAGATGCACTCTCCGCACCTGGTTAGCGACATCACTGCATGAGAAGCCTGAGTAGTTAGGCCATCGCCATGACCCTACAGGAACACTGAAAACTAATGGTGCCAGATGTGTGTTACAGATTGGAAATATAACCCAATTCAGATTTATGTGAAGTTGAACCCAATGGTTTACATACAAATCCGATGTCTGGGGTCTGTGCGTGTGCTGAACAGGTCTTGCAATAGCCCTTTATCACCTGTAGTAAGACTTATATGCTGCAGCCTTTTGGGGGGGGGGGGGTGTAGGACAGGAATGGCACCCAGCAGCATTTCATCATCAATAGAACTCTCATCTTAGTAAATTGACGCCTCTGAATCTGGACCACCCTGTCTGACTGCCTTCCTATGCAACATACAAGGGATCCTTTCAACTTTGGGGGTTATTCTAGTTGAATTGCTCTCTTGCAATTTCACACAGGGAAGTGATTTTTAGAGACTGCGCATTCTCATAAACTGCTATGCGCATGTGCAGCATCTTTGTGCGAGCAGGCACGGCAAATTGATTATTCGCCGCCCGCTCGCACACAACAGTGCAGGTGGGGGGGGCATGGAGCAGCGGGCCATTGTCACGCCCATGGGAACGCCCAATATTTCATGGGTGTTCCGATAAAAATGCTGGGCGTTCGCATGGAAATTCACCCACCGCACAGGGCACTCGCAGATCTAAGACACCAGAGAGGCTGCAATTGGATGTTTATGCTACACATCCATTTGCATGCGTGCGTGGAAATCAGTGTGAGGGGGGGCAGCTTTGCGGTCAACCAGAATCCCCCCATTTTATCCAAATCCCAGAGTGCACGAAATTCCCCAACCCTGTTAGTAACTACCAGGTTGTCTGATTGGATTATATTTTGGTTTGTCACGTTGGCTAAATTTAGGATTGGCTTTAAGGCTTCAGTTACTGATATGTTTAGTGCTTGATCTGAGACTGGATAGTGTTCATTCCAGGTATATGAATCATGCTTAGAAATAATACCACTAATAGAATTTATTGAATCCTTTTTATTTCTATCCATTTTTAAACATTTCTTCACGTTAAATATCGCCCCTGAGATTACATGCTGAAAGCAGATTAAAGGCAACCTTTTCAGGAGGCTTTACAACGAGGAGACTCCATTAATTCAAACAAAGAAATGTCTTGTATTTTGGGAGACTGAAAGGTCAAAACAAAGGCTCTTTTAGATCCATCTCTATCTGGACTTCCCGAGCATTAAGATCACAGGAATTAGGCAAATAACAAGAAACCAGACTTGTAAAGCCAATTACACAGGTGCAATATGCCATGCCGCAGAACATAATTAATTTAACTTTGCCAGTTTGTTGAGAACCCTAAATGAGGCTGAAGATATCCAAGGCGTTGTGGCTGACTGTGTGCTAAATTAGGATTGGCCAGCGGCCTATCCCCTTTCTCCACCTGTTCCATTATGGATTAATAAAGATATTTAGCAAGATATTTATCAATGACGTGATCAATTCCAGCTTTATAGTGTTAAAAGGCTCTGGCCAATGGTCTATAAGCTGGCGTCAACAACAAAAGCATTTGTATTTCCTTTTATTCTACAATATTTTGATTTGAGTGCATAGTTCAGTAATACTGTAGCTTATATCTGAAAGTGACATGGAGCTAGCTTGTACTGTATTCCTATTTAACGCTCTGTGTCACTCAACAAGTCTGTGCTCAACATCCGTGCACATCATCAGCTTCCAAATACTTATTTAATAAGGATATGCCTCAGATTGCTCGCCCATGCCAAGGGTGCTGGGATAGGCGGCAGGTGGAACTGCGAGCACTCAACTCCAGCTTCCAGCTCTACTGATTCTCTCTAACTGACAGTATAATGAACAGAATAAAAGGAAAGTGTATCAATCCTTGGAGAGAGATAATAGGGGTTTATTTATCAAGCAGTCAACAGTATGTAGAAGTGAGCCAGTGGAGACGTTGCCCATGGTAACAGCTTGGAGGTAAAATGTATCAAGTGCATTCTGTAAACAGCAAGTGATTGGACCGGGGTCCTGAATTGTGGACCCGGTCATCTGATTCTGTAAATTAGCAGGAGATGACCGTATCACAGTGCAGGAGCCATCAATCACGTGAAAGGAGCCAAGGAGGAGAGCAACGGAGCACCAGGACAATCTACCTCATAGTACTAGTTTGAGAAAGCACATAGCTGGGATCATAGCACTTTAAGGTAACAGCAGAATATACTACAAAGTAAACACAAATTAGCATTTTCTAGAAGATGCTAAATAAATAATAAGAAGAATCTGATTGGTTGCTATGGTCAACATTCCATCTTCAACAGATCTCCCATCTTAGTAAATTTACCCCTACATTCTTCCAATCGCCAAAACCAAGAACTGATCCCAAGTCATCCAGTCTTCTTCTTGGGGCACTTGTAGATGGAACAGAGCTTGAGCTGAGTGGGGTTTCATACATTCCCCCGGTGAGTATATGTAGGTACCAGTTAGCGATGCAGGACAGGGGCTGGCTTGCAAATTTTCACCTGGGGGGCAAGTCCAGAGCGTATTGTTAAATGGGGTGTGGTATAACAAACTGACAGTCGGGATTCCGACAGTCATTAGCCCGACATCTGGAATCTCGACTTCCCGGACTCAGACAGAGTATTTTATTCTCCCTCTATGGTGGTCGTGGATCCCCACGAGGGAGAATATCCGCTGCGCGTGTGTTGGGCTTTTAGCAGTCAGAATCCAGACTGCCGGTGAGTCCTCTGGCACCTGTTAAAGTGAGGTTTTTCATTTAAAAAAATATTTATATAAAAAAAAAAAAATTAGGCCTGGAGTTGATTATACCATAGATACTTTATTATTAGAACTTTTACATACAAAACATTTACTTCATCAGAGGTGAGATGGGGGAGGGGGGGCGGACTGAGGGCTGGGAAAAACCCCTGCTCCCCCTGTATTATAATAATAATAACAGTAGGACACCACAGGCTGCTCCTCCTCTATAATAATAATAATACAAGGACACCACAGGCTGCTCCCCCTGCATAACATCATGACACCGAATGCTGCACCCCTTGCATAATAACAGGACTGAGGAGTCAAGACAGAAGCCTGTGGTGTCCTGACTCTTCAGTCCCGTTCTCCCCCTGTAAAAGATTACTATTACTTTACCTGAGGTAGTGAGGCTGATCTGGCCGCTGCTGCTGCCGGATGAACACCGAGGCTGCAGGCCTGCAGCACTAGTAGGGGGAAGTACACAGGCACAGGCCGGCCGCCGGAAGTAGCGTGCCTTGTGATGATCGGCAGAGGCAGTATTCCCGATGTCTGCTTTGTCCTCTTGTCCCGCCTACATCCAGCCCACAGCCCTGCCCAGTGCCCTTTGTAGCTGCCTCCTGCACTGTCTATACATGTCCTCAGTGCAGGAGGCAGCGGTGTAGCTAGGCGCCATGGTGCCCGGAGCAATGGCATATTTCGCGCCGCCCCCCCCCCCCCCGATAATGAATTGGGGGCGTGGCTAACATGTGTTGGCATGTCACATTTAAAAAGAAATAACTTAAGAAACACAGTAACGTAATCTGCTGCGCTATATAAGCCGCTGTAACGTAATCTGCTGCGCTATGTAAGACACTGTAATGGAATCTGCTGTGCTATATAAGACGCTATATAAGACGCTGTAACGGAATCTGCTGCGCTATATAAGACGCTGTAACGGAATCTGCTGCGCTATATAATAAGCTGTAACGGAAGCTGCTGCGCTATATAAGATGCTGTAACGGAATCTTCTGCGCTATATAAGACGCTGTAACGGAATCTGCTGCGCTATATAATAAGCTGTAACGTAATCTGCTGCGCTATATAAGACACTGTAACGGAATCTGCTGCGTTATATAAGACACTGTAACGGAATCTGCTGTGCTATATAAGACACTGTAACGGAATCTGCTGCGCTATATAAGACGCTGTAACGGAATCTGCTGCGCTATATAATAAGCTGTAACGGAAGCTGCTGCGCTATATGAGACACTGTAACGGAATCTGCTGCGCTATATAAGACACTGTAACGGAATCTGCTGCGCTATATAACATGCTGACAGCTGTAAATAAAGAAAAATAAATAAAGATAGATACATACAGCACAGCAGGCCAGGGCAGCAGCAGAAGCCAGAGATTCACTCTCCCCCTAACCCCCCCCCCCTTTTAGCTGTAAAATAAATAAATACCTTGAATAACAGCCAGGATAAGGCACGGGCGGCTGCCAGCAAGACACCTTCTCCTCCTCCAGGCTACAGCCAGCGCTTGGGAAGGCTGATGAGTGACGCTGCTGTAGCCAGGGAGGAGGTCAGAGAACCCAAACTAGGGATTTTTCTAAGTTGACCCATTTTCCATTGAAAATAGAAACCTGGGCAGGGGAGTCTGCCGTTGTGCAGGCGTAGCCTGCTACCTGCCCATCCGCCGTTGACAGCCCATCAATCCCACGGTTCCCGCTCACCCTTCGCACACCAGCCTGTCCCCCCTCGCCTGTCGCGCACCAGCATGACACCCCACCGTTGGCCTCCTGCCAGTGCAGCACCCCTTGCTGCCCTGCTCGCATGTCAGTGCGTGGCTGCCGCTGGGACTGGGACAGTGTGTCACTGTCAGTGCTGCTACGCTGCCTGCGCTGCCCGGAAGCCAGACCGAGCAGCAGCAGCAATTCAGAAATAGGAGGAGCCGGAGGACATAGCCTAGGTCCGACTCTGTGTCAGCCCGCCGCCCGGCCTCACCGCCCGTGACGCTTGGCGGCAGGGACCGGGCGAGCAGGGCAGGAGGCAGGCGCCGGGCAGGGCAGCCGCCGGCGCTGCGCACGGTGCCCGGGCACTTCACTTGCAGGGATCATTTGCGGAGGGGGGCGGGCCGGCGGCGCCAGTCAACCAATCGCCGCCCGGAGCATGAGCTCCGGTGGCTCCGCCCTCCCTACGCCTCTGGCAGGAGGGCGGCGGCCATGTTCTTAGAGCCGCGGCCAGCTCTGCTGACAGAAGGAGGGCTACTCACTGGACCACCAGGCGGCCCGTACTGCCCCGCAGCACTAAATGATAAAGCGGCCCGGGGGGCACATGGCACCCTGACCCCCAGCCCAGCCCGCCTCTGATGCAGGATGCTGAAACTGAGGTTATATTGTAGATGAACAAGGGGTGACTGCTGTCACCCCTTGTGACGTTCTCATACAGACCCAATATTGCTCAATAGTAGCCAGTGGTGGCTCCTACCTTGGTGTAAGAGATGGGCTTCCTCTGGCCATGCTGCAGGGTCCCTGCTGCTGGTGGGCCCCAGCATCTAGGGGCCTGGCACATAGTTCTGCCTGGTATTGTAGCTTGTAGCACTTGGTGCTGTGTGGCGGGGAAGGGTCAGCTGTGTGGAGACTAGGGGGCGCTGCAGCTGTCCTCTTCTTCTGCTGGGCGCTCGCTGAGAAAATGTTACAAGCGGGCGGATGTATGGATATGCTGTGCCAGGACATTGGACAGAGAGCGGCACAGAGCTCCTCCCCAATACCCAGCGCAGCAGAGAATGGTATGGCTGCTGGCCCGCTGACAGTCACCTCTGCATGGATCCAGGCCGCTGCAGAGCTCACAGGATGCCACACTTACTCGGGAAGAGGTAACTGGGTAGGGTGGAGAGGTGGGCGACCCACCACCTAGAGGTGCTGCTACCTACAGTAGTTCTTGTTCAGCCCCACCCCACCCCCGCATTCTCCTGCGTGACATTTTCTCTCACTTTTGCTTGCACCCCTCCCTCTCTCTTGCTCCTTCCACACGATCTGACACCCTCTGTCTCCTTGATTCCTTCTGTCTCTTCCCCATCTCACCCCTTTCTCCCTGACACCTTGCCTCTCTCTCTCTCTCTTTCTCATTTACTCTTTTTCCAGGAAACACTCTCTACCTCTGACCCATCTGTTTCCTCTCCCCAACACCCTCTCTGTCTCTCACTATCCTGTCCCCTCACTATCCTGTCTGCCACACAGGCTGCGAATGGATGTTTAACATAAACATCTATTCACATGCTGCGAGGAACACCCACATCTTTCGATGGTCGCCAACCATCAAAAGATGTGGAAGGTGCAGGCATATAAAAGTGACTTTCAAGTCACTTACATATGTGTGAGATGTACCCGCGTCACAGCTGCATTACCATGAGTACGCCAATGAAACGCTGGGCATTCCCATATGGTAATGGGGCTGCCCGGCGCCCCCTCCCTTCTTCGCCCCCTGCTCACCATGTAAGGTGCGTGCACCCGGCAAACAGAATGTTCGCCATGGGTGCACGCACCCTGCGTCTGCACGCACCCTGTGTCTGCACGCACCCTGCGTCTGCAAATTAACCAGAATAAGGTCCATAGTTTTGTCCATTACAGAAGGAGCTTGCTTTTGCAAACCAACCTGATTCACCCCCAAAATGCGATCAGGTCTGAATTCGGCCCAGTGAATTGAAGTCTCCTAGTTTTCAAATAAAGATTTGTTTTATTGAATATCTGCACACAGGGCCTTATTCTAGTTCACTCTTTCTGACAAAATCCTTCTTAGATGGACAAAACCATGTTCACTGCAGGTGGGGCAGATGTAACTTGTGCAGAGAGAATTAGATTTGGGTGGGGTTTTACTTCAAAGTGAGATCTATATTGCAGTGTAAAAATAAAGCAGCCAGTATTTACCCTGCACAGAAACAAAATGACTCACCCAAATCTAATTCTCTCTGCACGTTACATCTGCCCCCCCTGCAGTGCACATGGTTTTGTCCATCTAAGAAGGATTTTGTCAGAAAGAGTGAAGTAGAATAAGGCCCACAGTATCCTGCATTTTGAAACTTTGGAAAGGTGGATTAATAATGAAGTAATAGCCAAGAAGTAATTATTTGTGTTGTCTATAAAAAAAACTAATGTGCAGAAATACATTGTTGTCAATGTTCTAGTCAGCACGATAATCCCAGCACCATGATGTCAACACCAGTAAAATACTAATTAAAGCAATTTAACAGTGTTGGCAGCTTAACTGTAAATACACTACTTTAACAGCACGTTTACAGTTATACTGCCGACACTATTAAAATACTTTAATTACTATTTTACCAGACTTGTTATGGTGTTGAGATTATCATGGAGAGAACACAGGGCCAGATACACAGTTACTAATATTTAGGGATGTGCACCAGCCACTTTCTGGGTTCTAATTACCTTCAGGTTTTGGGTTCTACTGGGTTTTGCCAAAACACCCCCTCAACGTTTTCGTTTTTGGGTTCCGATTTTTTTTTTTAAGTATAAAAACTGCTAAAATCGCCAAATTTTGGGGGTTTTTTGCTCCTACGCTATTATTGACCTCAATAACATTCATTTCCACTAATTTCCAGTCTATTCTAAACAACTGACACCTCACAATATTGTTTTAGGACAAAAGGTTGCACCGAGGTAGCTAAATAACTATGCTAAGCCACACAAGTGGGCGGCACAAACACGTGGCTCATCTAGGAGTGGCACTGCAGCGGCAGACAGGATGGCAGTTTTAAAAACTAGGCCCCACAAAGCACATAATGGTCAAAAAAAGAGGTGCTAGATGGAATTGTCCTTGGGCCCTCCCACCCACCCACCCTTATGTTGCGGAAATAGGACATGCACACTTTAACAAACCAATTATTTCAGCGACAGGGCCTACAAAACTGTGGTTGAAATTATTGGTTTGGGCCCTCCCACAAAAAAAGCAATTCATCTCTCCCTGTATAAACTGACTCTACAGGGACAAGATGTCGTCGTTACTCGTCATCCTCCTCCTCTGATTCCCCGCCCCCTTCATTGTGTACTTCATCCTCACAGGATATCAATTCATCCCCACTGGACTCCACAATCACAGGTCCCGTTATAATCTGTGGAGGCAATTGCTGGTCTTCATTGAAGAATTGATCACTCATTTTTATGAACATCATCTTCTCCACATTTTGCGGAAGCAACCTCCTTTGCCGCTCACTGTCCAGGTTTCCTGCTACACTAAAAACTCTTTCGGAGTACACACTGGAGGGGCGACAACTCAGGTAAAATAGAGCCAGTTTGTACAGGGGCATCCAAACTGCCTTTTCTTCCTGCCAGTACAGGTAAGGACTGTCTGACGTGTCTTCTTGGATGCTGTCACAAAAGTAATCCTCCACCATTTTTTCAATGGTGACAGCATCCAATGCAACAACAGTAGACATGTCAGAATCGTTGGCAGGTCCCTTTAGTCCAGACCAGATGTCCAAACTCCCTCCTGCCTGCCCTGCATCGCCACCAGAGGGTCATGTGGGAAATCGCAGCTGTTTCCTCGCAGCCACAGGTGTGGATATATAATGCGATTGGTACTGGTAGGAAGCGGCAACAGCAGACTGGAATTATATACTCTGATAAGTACTGGTAGCCAGTGGCAACAGCAGGCTGGAATTATATACTGCGAGAGGTACTGGTAGCCAGTGGCAACAGCAGACTGGAATTATATACTGTGATAGTTACTGGTATGCAGTGGCAACAGCAGACTGAAATTATATACTGCGATAAGTAATGGTTGGCAGGGCACCAGCAGACTGGGATTATTTACTGCAGTAGGTAGGTAGGTAGGTACTGGCAGCCACTAGGCAGTGCAGACACTAGCAGCACCAGTGGACTATACAGCAGAGGCAGGCCCCAGCACAAAGGAGGAGAGACAGTACACAGCAGAAGGACACAGTCGTCCTTGCAATGGTGATCCCACTGAGCAGAGAGGAGACACAATACACAGCAGCACACGAGGCCCCAGCAGATAGACAGCACACAGCAGCAGCACACCCTGTCCCACCCTGCTCCTAGACTGGAGTGAAGTTGGTGGCGCGGGAGGCGCAAATTAAGGGATTCCGGATCTTGCGAGATTCCAATGCCAGGCAATGATGATTTGCCTGCGCGCCTGGTTCCGAATCAGGAACTGGAAAGCTCTGAGCACAGCTCGGATCCGGGCTCGGATACCCAACGTTCGTGCGGGCTCGGATCTGAGTGCATTACGGTCACACTGCGCACCTGCTATAGGGGGTAATTTAGAACTGATTGCACAGCCAGCATTCAGTTAATACACTGCCCGCTCAAGTGAAATCTCACCTTGCGAATTAATGTGATTGCTGTGTGAATGGTTATTTATGGTTATTTACAGCTACATATCCATTCACACTGTGCGAATATGTCCAAAATCCACTTCAACAGACTCACCATCAAATGTTTGAACTCTGGGCACAAGTCATCGCAGAGACTCACGCGGCGGTGCAATGGCATATCCGGCCTGGAGCTGATATCAAATGGGATCACAGCTGTGAATGCATTCTCTGAATCAGACCCATACAGTAGACTGAGCAAAAAAAAACAATGGTATTTCCTGAAAATGCCACATCTGCAAATACACGTTCTCAGTGGTGATTGGCTGGATGGACAAAGTTCACACCACTGGGACCACTTGCGAACATAACTAAATGTTACTTTCTTTGGAATTACTTTCATTAGAATTGCACATGTTTTTGAATTTGCATCATGTTATTCCTATAATGTCACAACAAACTTGAAGCTGTTTAACTTAGAGGTTGTCCTATGCTAACAAAGCATTCCGGCTTATATTGATAAGAGTCATGATATGTCCTCTGTGGAAGCTGTGGAACCTGATATAGAGAAAGGCTTCAGGCAGTGGTGGAACTTGTGGGTTGTGAACCCAGATGTAAAAAGATAATTTGGACCCCCCTAGTCAACCCCAACACATAACAATATGCATGGAATTGCTTGACAGGGAGAGGCAGGGGGAGGCAGAGTGTGACCGGGAAAAACAGTGGGGCCAGATGTATCAAGCTTCAAAAGGGATAAAATGGAGAGTGATAAACAACCAGCCAATCAGCTGCTGTCTGACATTTTGCAAACACAGTCTGTGACATGGCAGGTAGGAGCTGATTGGCTGGCTGTTTATCACTCTCCATTTTATCACTTTTGAAGCATAGTACATCTGGACCTGGGTGACAGGAAGAGAATGTGACAGGGGCAGCAGTTGGCCTCTTAGTCCTCAGGGGCCCAGGTGCACTGCACCAATGGTAGTACCGCCCCTGTCTTCAGCAAAGTCTGAGAGGCTCACAACAATCGAATGTCCCTCCTGCTCCCCAGAAAGGTGGGCAAGTACCCCACATCCCTCTTGGCTGCCGATTCTAATACAGAAATTCGTGGCACTTCTGGGAGAGGGCCTTAATAAAATGACACAAATTATGAATTGTTGTCAGGGTCAATCTCTCGCCCCCCAAACTAGTCATCTTATAGGAACAGAAGATAGAGAAAGAATGTCCCTGTGTGGTGCACTGAGAGAATTTTATTAAAATGTAACTTTTATTCAATGATACTTTTAAAAAGTTGTGAAATATTGACACACATAAATTACATGAAAAACATAAAGGACACGGACAGTGTAAATATAAAAAGGATACTAGATCCTCACACAGTGGGACCCCACCATATCACCTTCCCCAGTATTATATGTATATTTTAATTGGCAGCGTTAATCATAGACAATCTGTGTGACTGTTCTGATATATACTGAATATAATCGGCAACTTGCCATTATGTTTGTGAGCGACCTGGTCCTACGAAGCTTTTCTGTGAAGCGTACGCAGACCTACTGCACCGCAGTGTGTGCTCACCCCCGTTCCCTTCCCCCCTTGAATGTATTTTGATTTGTGACATACCGGCAGCGTTACCGACGGACGCCAGTTGCCACTGGGTCCGCAGAAGGAGAGAAGCGGTGCATGACGTCACCGCGACTCCCAATAACAGTGCAGGCGGACGGAGGAACAGCGGCACTAGCCGGTACATCCTGATCCCCGTCTCCACACGCAGTTTAGGTGGCTGCAGCTGTTTCCCGAGCGGTGAAGCCCATGTGTGTCGGAATATCCCCGACACCGGGTGCTATCACCAGCCCTCCGCATACCCGGCTACCAACAAGTTGGTCACGGGAAACCTCCAATATTTAAGATAAACCGCCTGCACTGTTTATAACACTGTGTCACTCACAAACATAACGGCAAGTTGCCGATTATATACAGTATATACTGTATCAGAACAGAGTCACACAGATTGTCTATGATTAACACTGCCAATTAAAATATACATATAATACTGGGGAAGGTGATACAGTGGGATCTAGTATCCTTTTTATATTTACACTGTCCGTGTCCTTTATGTTTTTCATGTCATTTATATGTGTCAATATTTCGCATCATTGAATAAAAGTTAAATTTTTATAAAATTCTCTCAGTGCACCACACAGGGACATTCTTTCTCTATCTTCTGTTCCTATTTTGCAACATTTAATGTCCAGTGGTAGCACCCCCTTACAGTAAATATCCAATTGTATATCTACTCATAAAATATGAAAAATACTACTAAGAGGGGTTCCTGATTTACTTCACCTCAAAACTATTCTTACTGCTCTGTGCGACTGGCGAACTTCTGTTTCAGCTTTAGTCATCATATAGTCCTGTCTGGGCTTCACCCAGGCAGGCCTACAAAAAAATGAGGTACCGTATGATTTAAGGCTTGTGCAATATTGGAACATTACTTACTTGGAATCTTAGGCAGGGCTCTTTAGCAAACTGCATTTTATTCTAGGACTATTTCAGTAATGACACTATTCACCAGTGGTGGCTGCAGAAGTAGGGCCACAGCACAGTCCAACATTTAACTAGGGGAGACACACCAATTTCCAACCCGCCCACTGCCAAACATCCAAGCCGGAAGTCTTTGGCAGCTGATGTGGCTCCCCTATTTGAATGGTGTACTGCGCTGCAGCCTGGTCTGTGCACCTGCCACTGCCTGCACATTTTCTTGGTCCAAACATTTGTCTATTTATGGATTTTATCACCTTTTCCATGTTAAAGGGGAGATTTATCAAAGCTTAGCGAGAGAGAAAGTGAGGAGGGATAAACAGGGCCTTTTCTAGAAAATACAGCTTCCAGTGCCTACAGTTGAAATTGCACCCCTCTGCATCAAACCCCAAAAAGAGAGTGGCCTAGCAGGGAAAATGGCTTTGCCTAGCAGGAAAAAAAACACCTTACACCTCACTTTTGCAACCTGCATGACCAGACATTGGCTACCACAGGAATGATCCCTGTCCTCCCACGTTCAAGTTGGCTGGCTATAGGCCTCACAGTGATATATAAACATTAAGTCCCACACAGTGACCCAGTAGGCCACACAGATCCCCCCCAAGCCCAAACAGTGACAGGCAACTGTTTAACCATAATGCCTTTTACACATTATGCCACACACCGTAATTCCCATTACAAATGATGCCGCACATTACAATTCCCGCTACACATTATAGCACACACCGTAATGCCCATTACACATTATGCCACACACCATAATGGCCATTACACGTTCTGCCATATACCGTAAAGCACATTACACATTATATGACACACTGTAATGCCCATTACATATAATGCCACGCACCATAATGCCTATTACACATTATATCCAAAACTGTAATACCCATTACACATTGGGTCACTCTGCCGTCACAATTTGTACATTGTCTGTCTGCTAGCTCTTTATTGCCACCTCTATGAATAATTTTTACTATAAACATTTCTCCTTTATTACTGCTTGGATAAGTCTCATTAGTATTTTAAATAAATTATCAAAAGTGAGGGAGCATTTAAAACTGTCCTTCTTCCATTCATCAGTAGTGTTAATTTTAATGCTTTATTATATCACAACTGAGCTTATAAAGTCACTTTCCTGTTTTCCATATGAATGTTCCGATCACTAATCCAGTGAGATAGATTAAAATGTTACAGTCCCATAAATAAACCGATCTTGACTCATTAAACCTTGTGAACGCTTATGCTGCTGCTGCTGCGCGGGAGGGGGTCAGACCAGGGCCCCCGCCAGGCTCCTCTATCGCTCCCAGACCCAGGTATTTAGTACCGGCTCCTCCCCCACTCTCCTCAGCCATGGCCACACCCCCAGATGGTATAGGGTCAGGCTCCTCCACGACTGCTGCAATGTCTTCTAGGTCTGCATTGCCTTGGGTCAGGGCAATGTTATGAAGCATGCAGCATGTCTCAATCATCTTCCCTACTTTTGCTGGTTGGTAAAGCAGGATTCCAGATTATCGGTCCAGACACCTAAAACAACTTATTATCACCCCAAAGGTGCGTTCCACAACATTGCGGGTGGCAATGTGTGCATCATTTTAACAGTGCTGTGAATGGCTTTGTGGATTCCATAGGGCTGTCATTTTATTTATTATTTATTAACAGTGTCTTACAGATGGCGAATCGAGGCGCTCCATCTGACTGAGACGCGCGTGCGTCTCACACGCACGCGCGTCTTAGTTTCCGGGCGGCGGGGCGACGGGAACCCTGTCTGTCTCCGCTTCAGGGAGACGGACAGGGTTAGGTGGGAGAGCGGGGAGGCGGTGGGGACCCCGGGTGACCACCGGCAAGCCAGCGGGGACCCGGGGGAAGCACCGTCGGAAGGGGATGCGCGCGCATCTCGTGGCTGGCGGGGGATGACGGCTGACGATTCTTCCGCCATCCCCTGCAAAGCTGGGACCCGCTCCATCTGTATATAGCGCATACAGATTCTGCAGCACTTTACAGAGTATAGTTGAACATTCACATCAGTCCCTGCCCCAGTGGAGCTTAAAATCTATATTCCCTACCACATGTACACGCACACACAGACATTCTAGGGGTCATTTTTGCCAGTATATTTTTGGGATTGTGGCAGGAAACCGGAGTACACAGAGGAAACCCACGCAAGTACGGGGAGAATATACAAACTCCACACAGTTAGAGCCATGGTGGAAATCGAACCCATGACATCAGCACTGTGAGGCAGTACTGCTAACCATTACACCATCCGTACTGCCGTCATGAGCCAAGTGTGACACGCACCCATATCAGCTGCATTATAAGTAAGTGTGAGAAATGGTTTATAACAAATGGCAACACAAACTAAAATAAATGACAATTACAACACACATGGCTACAGTCAACATTAATTAAATTACAAAATATAACATTGCATGACTGAAATAAGTTCATTGTGCATAAATAAATGTAAGCAGATAAGAGTAAATAGTAGTAATACAGTGTGATCTACATTATGCATAAGCTTATTAGGGATGCGGTCATCTATTAGAATGAACTTAGGTCTACAGTCATTAGGTCGACCCCACTAGGTCGACTGGCAGGAAGGTCGACCTGACTTAAGGTCGACATGGGCCAAGGTCGACATGACTTAAGGTCGAATTTGCATAAAGGTCGACATGAGGAAGGTCGACTGGTCATAAGGTCGACATGGGGTTTTTCACTGTTTTTTTGAGCCGACATGTGCCGACAGGCGGTATTTCATGCCCTACCATCCACTAGGGCGTGGAGGAGGTTATTAAAGCTGTGGCGAGCGAAGCGAGCCACCGTGCCCGAAGCATTGCGAGCGAAGGGTCCGATTCTCATTGCCAACTGTGTCCATGTCGACTGTGTCGACATTCGGATAAAAAAACAGTGAAAAACCCATGTCGACCTTATGACCAGTCGACCTTCCTCATGTCGACCTTTATGCAAATTCGACCTTAAGTCATGTCGACCTTGGCCCATGTCGACCTTAAGTCAGGTCGACCTTCCTGCCAGTCGACCTAGTGGGGTCGACCTAATGACTGTAGACCTAACTTTATTCTGATAGATGTACCGATTCCGCTTATTATGCTGCTCAACACACAAAAACACAAGTTGTACAGAGAAACATCATAAATAGAGAATATGGTGCTTACCAAGTAACTATCCCTCTGGCATGTCTCGTCGATGGAA
Source organism: Crinia signifera (assembly GCF_055691185.1). Taxonomy (NCBI): domain Eukaryota; kingdom Metazoa; phylum Chordata; class Amphibia; order Anura; family Myobatrachidae; genus Crinia; species Crinia signifera. The sequence continues at coordinate 293,706,127 of NC_139220.1, read as the reverse complement.
TTTGAGTGATGCAGGATATAGGTATCATGGCAAAACCCTGGGTAACCTGCAACCACACTGAGAATACGCAGGTTGGCATCGCACACCACGGACACATTGAGGGAGTGATGCCCATGTCTATTCACATAGACATACCCCCTCGTGTGCGATACCCGTATCATGTGGGTGCAATCTCTGCACCCAGCATATTTTGGAATGCTAAGAGCTGAGAGAAAGCTTCCTTTTGGTCCTGACACTCAGACTCACAACGTGGATATGAGACATATGTATGCCACAGTTTCTTCATGGCATATTACACTTGAGTTAAGTGCCTAAAGAAAGTGGCTTGTGTAATCCCCAGCGACCATGAGCTCACACGCTGAAAGAGGTCTGTGGCAAAAAAAGTGCAGGGCACACATTCATATTTGCAGCCCAGGCACTGCACAGTTGGCAGCCCCAAAAGGCTCCAAATCATATCTCACATGCTCATATAAGTTCAAGAGGTTTGTGCGGTTCAGCCTATAAAGCCTCACCACCTCTTGACCAGAGAGGGAGTCCAAGACCACATGGAGTATGGAGCCAAATAGGGACCTGGATCTGGTGCGGTTTCTGCACCCTCCTCCTGCGCATCTCCTCCAAGCCTTCCAAGTTACAGACACACAGCACAAATCCTGACTGCAGCAACTCCATTGCACAGGTGTCACCATCAATGACATCTGTGAGTGTCATCAATGACACAGGTGTCATTCATGAGGGTGAGGTATATGTAGCCATGTTCCTGATGATTGTAGGGTTCATCTGTGTTATTTTTAACCCATTTGTATGTTTATTTGGGGGGGGTCAAAATCATCAGCCTCCCCCTGGTCTATATTCAGTGCGATTTTTGTTATTAAAGTTGGGTGATTGATCTTCCAAATTACTACATGTGCAATTTCTATTGTTTCTAATGGGAACACATTGAGTTGTAGTGTGCGATTTTTTTGGTTTGATCAAAATTGAATTTTTTAGCGCAAAAGACAAAAAATGTAAAATGGAAAATGTGCGGATTCGGTCATTTTTTACCCAAAAAAAGGCACATCTAAAAAATAAAATGTCACCCAGGATGTAGGGACAATGCTGCTTCCAGTTCAACATGTTTCAGAAACGTGTATCAATAATACTTTGTTCTATTAGATTATACAAGTTCTCCCCATAAGTTTCCAATAGTTGTGTGAGGGTATGTTTTGAAATGAGCACTGTCATCCATACAAAGTATGATGGCATTGCCCACCACAGCTGCCCATCTGGAAACTAGAAGTTATCTATTGTCCGCTCTCTTAAATTTGTAGCTTCTGTTCCCTCCAGTAATCATTCTCCTCCCTCTGTATAGCCCTTTGGTTTTATTGAATCAGAACAAATTAATTCATCATGTTGCCTTAGCGACCACTTGCTGTTGATTGGTGTCTTTTATATCCTTTTGAATTGGTCTGGCATGCACATCATAACTACTGTCTTACAGAACTCCTACAAAAACCTTAACAAGTAATTGGAGCATTATATTTCATACAGTATATCAATGCTTGTTCCCCTTGTACACTTGTGCATAATACAAAGATGATAGGTAGGCACATGGGAGGCACATGGGGGGCACATGGGGGGAAATTTACTAAAGGAAATTTGTAAAAAAATAGGTGTATTTGTATCCAGAAATACACTTATTTTTGACAATTACTATCCCGAAAATACGGCAATTTGTATTGATGTGCTATCATTACGAATACGAATTGCATATTTTCGGGAAAGTAAATGTGAAAAATAAGTGTATTTCTGGATACAAATACACCTATTGGCTGCCCCCTAATAGCAGACAGTTTTAAAGGATGCTAGAGGAGACTGCCGCCTCCTCCGACATTCCTAAAAAACTGTCTGCTGTATGGGGGCAGCCATTTTGGCGTGCAATTTTTCATTACACGACATGCAGGAATGCGGCGGCATGCAGAGGGGTAAGGGGGGTGGCTCTGAGCAGTATGCCCTGATGAGCACCGGCGGCGCCCCGCTGGCGCTTGGTCCCCCCAAGCAGCCGCGGTGGCTGCTGTACGGTAGACACGCCACTGCACTGGCTGCGAATGGATGTTTAACATAAACATCCATTCGCAGGCTGCGGGGGAACACCCACATCTTTCTATGGTTGCCGACCTTTGAAAGACGTGTTGCGTGCACGCATATATAAAGAAACTCACAGGTCACTTATATATGGGTGCAGTTTTGGACTGAAATGGGCAAGCAGCTGACATCCGGTGATGTCAACTGCCCGCCCCCAGCGCCCACTTTACCCGGTGATTACCATGGGAACACCCATTGTTTTCATGGGAACGACTATGAAATGTTGGGCATTCCCATGGGCCTGCCGAGCTACACCCCCCGCCTGCCCACAATGTTTAGTGTGTGCATCGAGTGAACAGTTTGTTCACTGTGGCCACACGCACCCGGTGTATGCACACACGCAGAAATGCAGCTGCGCATACGCAAAACATTGAGCTTGCATGTGTGCATACGGACCTGACTAAGGTCCAAAATGTGATGAGCATGCAATGAATTAATTGGACACAAATATGCTGACTTAATTAATACAGTAGACAATTAACAGGCTCTGAGGATGTCTCCATTATGGTCCCTGAAGTTGAATCTTGTTGAATAGACATTTCTGTAAAAGTAACCTGAGGTCGCCCAGCTGACGTTACCTTTGGCTCTTCAATTGATTCAACATTTGAGCTTTTGACCTACTTCTTTTGTGCATTAATGATTGTATCTACAGTACTAGAAAATGCTGCATGCCTTATCTAACATCGATAGCATAGGGATCAGACCTTGAAATTAATTTCCGGGTCGTGTTTGTCGAATTGATAATCCTGTGCTAACACTTTCTGGGTGACACCGAATTGCTAGGAATGTTTTGAGACATACTTGTTGCTTTTCATGGATGCTTTATGTACTGTACATCTGGTTTTAATCATTTTCAAAGAGTAGAATGGTCAACTGTTCAATAAACAAAATAAAAAAGTAATAGATGATTTTGTGTTGTAAAATCGTTTGTTTGTGGGCTCATTGCCTTGGTCATATTGAACATATCATTCAGCTCATCTCTTGGTGACAGGGGTGTGACACAATGTGCCAGTGGCGTAAGTTCGTCCATGTCGCCCGGAGGCAAAAAAAAGTTAGTGCCCCCCCCCCCCCCCATTGATCGATAGCTAAAGTGAGGAAATGAGAGGGGGGAGTGAGAGAGGGATAGAGAGTGTCAAATAAAGAAAGAGGGGAGAGAGTGTCAAGAGGGTGTCAGGGATAGAGAGAACTGGGTGAGATAATTTAAGGGATAAAAGAGAGGGGGTAAAAGAGAGCGAGCATTCAGGTACAAAGAGAGAGGGTTAGAGGGGAAGTCAGGCAGAGAGAGGGATGGGGTGACATGGGTGTCAGGCATAGAGAGAGAGAGAGAGGGGGGGTGTCAGGCAGGAAAAGAGCTTAGTGGGAACTGGGCACAAGCCTGGTGATGCTACAGCCTGGATGCAGGCACTTAGGGCTAGCGTGGGAGGTGGGCAGCTGCACCTACCTGCACTGTGCCCCATGGTGCTGATCCCTTCTGGACCGCGCACACAAAGCAGGAGCTGACTGGGTGTGAGGTGATGGTGAAGGATGAGGGGGCGACAGGTACCTTCTCCTTCTAGCTGCAGGGTCGCTGAGCTGCTGCTTCCTGATGGTGCTGGAAGCGCAGGCTGAGCGGGTGCGTAGAGCAGCCTCTGCCTTCCCCGCGTGGCAGATGTGCTTCAATGCCTGTCCCCTGTAGGAGGAAGGCGCAGTGGGGAGGCTTCTCCCTGGGGGGGCCTCAACGGCAGCCGGTGACTGGAGGCAAGGCTGACCGCTGCCTGACACCGTGACCCAGCCAGTGACACTGGCCGGCTGGGCTGCCGGGAGCTGAGTACAGCAGCCGCAAACCAGCTGAGAAGGATGGCGCGGGGGCTGACAAGGACGGGGCAGGGCGGAGGCACCGCATGACCGCGCCGCTGGCTACAATCAAGGTACCTCTACAGATGAGCGGAACATCAGGGGGCAATGGAACCAGTGCCCCCCTTTAAGGCTGTCGCCCGGGGGCAGATGACTCCATTGCCTCCGGGAGTTCTGCCACTGCAATGTGCACTCAGAGAAGATGTGTGTGCACAAAGTGACCCATAATGCACCTGTACTGCAGAACAAGTTTTTATTAGATACAGTATATATGTCTAGTGTCTCCGAAACACTGCCATCTGTTGGCAACGAGTGAAACTACATATCTTTCTTTCTCACACATGCACAAACACAGAGGTAATCACAAGGTAGCAGACTAGCTTTTGAAGCATTTACTTAGAGCGGGTCTGCTAGTTTATTAGATGCGCCAGAACCAGCGGCGCCGAATCCTATGCACTGCCAATTCTGCCCTGAGACAGCTGAATGTAGTTTTTCCACTCCAGTTCCTGAGTTAAAGCACATGACTAGTACCTCCAATCTGCAGCCAGGGCATCCTATTTTAGGCCCTCCAGGCCTATCTCTCATTGCCAGTGCATCTGATCAGATGATCTTCTGTGTTCATTCAGCAGAGTTTTGGCTCTATAGCTGTGTGACTTCTGCTGAGTCATTCACTACATCCTGCTATACGGGTGCCGTATGACGCTCCGACAGTGGGGATCCCGACAGTCAGTAACCCGTCATCGGGATCCCGACTGCCGGTGCTCCGACAGGGGAGATTCCGACTCACCGGGGGATATACTTCCTTGTGGGGGTCCACGACCACCATAGAGGGAGAATAGAACCTGTGGCAAGCGTAGCAAGCCACCGGGCCCGCAGCAAGCTCGCAAGGGGCTTCTTTGCGCTCACCCCCTGTTGGAGCACCGGCAGTGGGGATAGTGACTGTATGAGCCCCATACACCACCCCTGCTATACTCATCTGCCACCTAACACTGATTCATATTCTATGTATCTTCTATTGAACCAATAAGTAAGCCGGTTTCTAAATTGATAAAAGCAGGGCCGGTGCTAGGCACCGGAGCGCCCCAGGCGGGGAGGGGGGAGGCGCCCTGGCGCTCAATCACTTACCCGCTCTAGGGGGTCATCTGCCGGGTCCAGTGATGCGGCGCACGCCGTGACATTCCGGGAGGGGGGGGTGGGGGCTTGCTGTGTAATGCACATGCGGCGCTGGCCGCGACTCTCCCCAGGGAGGGGAGGGGGTGTCCGGCGCTGTGACATTCCAAAGGGGGGAGCTTGCCGTGCGATTCTGCACTGGCAACCGCGACTCTACCCAGGGTGGTGCGGGTCGACGTGACGCTCCCCAGGGAGGGGGCGGCTTGCTGGCTGATGCGGCATGGGGGGGCCAGCTCCAAACTTTCGCCCTCCAGCGGCCTAGTGGTGGCGCCGGCCCTGGATAAAAGCATTGGGAGATGCAGGGGGAGTGGCCACTCTCCCTTCAAAAAAACAGAACTAGTTCCTGTTAGGGGCATTTGGTTTATTTATTTAATGGTCATTTCATCTAGCAGCAGAGGGTGAAGGATTGCTGTCTCAGCTGTTTGAGATCAGTAGTTATGGCCCAGCCTAAAGGAGGCTGCCTGTATGTGACATACCACCTACTAGTGGAATAAGCCCTGGAAGCAGCAGAAACATTGGGAACCAGGAGCCAGGAATGGAGAATGTCCCAAGAGTGAATATTAATGTGGATTCCTGGCTTGTGAGTGTTGTCAGCAGGTTACAGGTTTATTTATTGTTAATATGTACCGGGTCACATGCAATATCTTCCTGCTGGCTAAGCAGCATGGCTGACCATAAGATATTGCATGCGTCTGCAGGTGCACTCAAATTGTGGGTACACACTGTACGATCCAGCCAATATGTCCATACGATTTGACCATAAACAACATATCGCGCCGACATCCTTCAGGTGTATAGTCATCCTTAGCATTGTAGAGAGATAAAGTTGAGAGAGATAAACTACCAGCCAACCAGCACCTAGATGTAATTTTTCAAAACCTGCCTGTAACATGGCAGTTAACAGCTGATTAGTCTGTACTTTATGTCTCTCTGATGCCCCGTATACATGATGCATTTCTGACTGTCTATAGTCGAGATCGCATCGAAATTGAATAGACATCGATTGAACGGTTTTCATCCGCATTCGATGCTGATTCGATCCCGATGCGTGGCCTTGCGGCATTTAAATTGAATTAAAAAAAAAATTGACCGTGGAGGCAAGAATATATATATAGTACAGATCTGTACTATACTGTATACAGGTAGACTAAATTGAATGTGTACATCGAGCCTTGCAATTCAATACCGATCGAATCAGTATTGAATAGAAAATAAATCGCATTATTTGTAAGGCTTATAATATACAGACCCTTCATCATTTTTTTTTTAAATGTAAATCAAAAAAGCAATAAAAATAGTTTCTTCAAAAAATAAAATAAAATGCTAAACCAACCTGATAACATTTCACTGTTGACTAAATTGTACCCCAGTGTCCTGTGACTGTGAGTTTGGGACTGGTGGAGTCCATGCTACAGCCGTAATTTGTGACATCTGTCTGCCTGTTTGCTTTTCACAAGTTACATTACCAATAAAGATCAAGAGGGAACCAATCAGTTAAAGTTATGACACCTCCACCTAAGCTTCTAATTGTGTGCTTTGTGTCTTGTACACGTTCTTCCCTTCTTTGCCGTAATTTGAATATTGGAGACAACTGTGCTCCGTAATATAAATTGGTATTATTTTGAGGCCACACCCCTTCCCCATGAAGCCACTCCTTTATATTTTTGGCTTGAGCACCCACAAGCAAAAACATAAATCGGCACCTATGTATGTATGTATCTATCTATCCAGTGGCGTAACTATAGCTCCGCAGCCCCCGCGGTGGCGGGGGGGGGGGGGGGGGCGCAGAGAAATTGGGGGCGCCACCAGGGGGGCTGTGGGGCTATAGTTACCCGCAGTCTGCGTCTCGCCCGGCTCTCTGTCGGGACCTTCCTGACGTCACGGTCCCGGCCGGCTCCTGCTGCAATGAAAACTGACAATTAGAAAATGGCTGCCCCCATACTGCAGACAGTTTTCTGTCTGCAGTATGGGGGCAGCCATTTTCTAAGAGTCCGTTTTCATTGTAGCAGCAGGAGCCGGCCGGGACCGTGACGTCAGGAAGGTCCCGACAGAGAGCCGGGCGAGACGCAGACCGCGGCTAAGAAGGGGGGGGCAGGTTAGGTGCGGCGGGGGGGGCGCCCCCCCCCCCCGTGCGGCGGGGGGCGCTAAATAGTTAGTTACGCCCCTGTATCTATCTATCTAGATACGGTCATTGGGTCACCAGCATGATTGTAGACAAGCATTTAGGTCGACATGCATTTTGGTCAACATGAATTAAGGTAGACATGCAGGAAGGTCGATCTGACTTAAGGTCAATATGGGTTAGCTTGACTGGGTCATTAGGTCGACAGGGGGTATTTTACTGTTTTGAGCAAAAATGTGCTGACAGGAGGTATTTCATGCTCTACCATCCACTAGGGCGTGGTGGGAAAATAGAATAGTGTGCCTGAAGTGTGCCCGAAGCATGGCGAGCCATGCAAGGGGACGCGGTGCTACGTTTCGATCTCCATGTCGACAAAAAATGTGCCGACAGGTCAGAGCCGGCCCTAGCCTAAATGACGCCCTAGGCAAGATTTTGCCTGGTGCCCCCTAGCACCGCCACTAGTTCCGCCTCTGACCCTGCTCCCCTTTCCCAGCACCATGAATCCTCATCATAGCAGTCAACATTTTGGTGCTCCTACCCGCAATATTTAAATAGAAACAGTGCACACATTCGGTGCGCAGCCCATACAGGGATGTGTTCTTGCTGGGAAGGGGCATGGCCACCCAATAGTACACCCAATTCAAATTATGCCACACAGAAGTGCAACTTTATTCACAATATATCATGCGATGGTGTCCCTTATTCACGTTACATCACACAGTAGTACCACTTTACCTTATGTACATTACTCCTCACATTATTCAAATTATACCCTTAGAATAAAATCCCTAGAAAATATTGTATTTTAAGCACCTCCATGGCCACACTGCAACCCAGCACAAAGCAGTGTGTGCTGGGCAGAGGTGAAGAGCTGCAGCTGCTGCGGTCACTTAAGGGGAGGGGGCCAAAGGCCCCCACTTGGCCCTTCCTTCAGACTTTGGCCTGGGTAATTTTTACCCCCTACCCCTTTCTCTCCGCACTCCTGATAATAAAACACAGTAATGCCCCTTACACATGACACACATTATTAATGTCCTTATAACCATAATGCCCCTTACACATTGGCCCTTATTCTAATCTGTGCGGTACGGCCCGCGTGCGGCCGTACCGCCGATGTTTTCACTCTGCACATGCGCAGAGGTCACTCTGCGCATGTGCAGGCGAAATCGCCGCACACAAAAATTATACGCCGCAAAGGGGGCGTATAGGGGCGTGAGGGGCTTGATAGCCTCATTTACCTATGTATACGCCCAGCGTTTCATGGGCGTTCCCATGCAAACGCGGGGCGTATGCATGGTAATGAGGCTATGACACCAGTGATGGGGGCGGAAAGCTGACATCGCCGGATGTCAGCTCTCCGCCCCCAAACAAGCTTTCACACGGACAAGTGTCCGTGTGGTCTCAGCTTGCGTGAGCTGGTGGAGCGTGCGGCCCTGCCTTCGATGGTCGCCGACCATCGAATGCAGGGGGCAGCTCCCACCATGGTGGAGGCATACGCCCCACCATTTTTCATGCGGATCGCCAGCCGTCCGCGTACGGACGGCCGTGGCGATCCGTATTGTAGGCGGGGATTGATTTGTGCGGCCGGAGCAACGTATGCGGCTCCGGCCGCACAGATCTGAATAAGGGCCCTTATGCCAACCATTTTTAATGCCCTTCATACACATAATGACACACATAATGCCCCTTACACATATGTTGCACATTATTAATGCCCTTATACACATGACACACATAATGCCTGTTACTCATGTCTCACATTATTAATGCATTTATACATGACACACATAATGCCCCTTACACATATTCCAAACACTGTTGCACAACCAACCCACCCGCAGACAGCACACGCATAGCCACTAACACTGTGAACTCTGCCTCTGCTTGGATACAGATGTTTCCTCATACATCTTGCCTCAATAGGCCATGCAGCTCCTGGCCAGTTCTGCTCATGTTGGGTGCATTTTTTGCTGAAAATTTATCTTATTTGCAGGACACACAAGGAGCTTCTGATGAATAAAATGATATGTGGCATGAATATATTCTGTGTGCGACTGTGGCTGTACCTGCATAGAGAATGCTGTGTTACAGTGATTTCCATGAACACACTATTTGATATGCAGATACAGCCTCACTCACACACAGAATATAGTCATGCTGCATATCATTTTAATCAGCAGAAGCTGCTGATGCCCCTAGGCATTCCAAATGCCCTAGGCAATTGCCTAGTTTGCCTATGCCTAAGGCCGGCTCTGCGACAGGTGGCATTTCATGCCCTAACATCCTCTAGGTATGGTGGGAGACTAAAATAGTGTGCCAAGCGTAGCACGGTGCTACGTTTTAGTGTTTATGTTGACTGTGTTGACATTCCGGTTAAAAAAAAAACTAACAAAAAAAACATGTTGACTTTTTCAATGTCGACCGAACGACCCTGTCAATCTAAAGTCATTTCTACCTTCCTGCATGTCGACCATAACTCATGTCGACCTAAATGCATATCGACCTAATGGTGCAGACCTAATGCTTGTTTCTGTGGTAAATTTACTAAGATGGGAGTTATATTGAAAATGGGATGTTGCCCGTAGCAACCAATCAGATTATATCTATTATCTTATAGAATGTGCTAAATAAATAAGAAGTAGTCTGATTGGTTGCTATGGGCAACATCCCATATTCAACAGAACTCCCATCTATCTATCTAATACAGGTTGAGTATCCCGTATCCCGTATCCGAATTACTCCAAAAACCATGTTTTTTTTTGAATAGTTCGGGTTTTTTTTCGTTCCCCCACTCCCGACCCTTTTTTTATACCTACCTAGTCCCCCGGCGTCTATGGCAGGCCTTCAGCTTCATGTCCGGCGTCTCCAGCGGTCCCAGGAGTGCATTGCACGACTTTCCCTGGCGCGCCGGGGAACTCGCCCAAAGCACTCCTGGGACCGCTGGAGACGCCAGTGATGAAGCTGAAGGCCTGCCATGGACGCCGTAGGACTCCATGGACACTGAGGGACCATCGGGGACCCACCAGGGGACAGGTAAGTATGGAAAAAAAATATTCCAAAAACCGTAAAAATCCCTTATTCGGAATGCTCGTGGTCCCGAGCATTTCGGATAAGGGATACTCAACCTGTATATCAATCTATCTAATATCTATCTATATACAGGATCTATCTCTATATCTATCTTTCTATCTCTACTATCTAAATATCTATCTATCTATATAATATCTATCTATCTATCTATCTATCTATCTATCTATCTATCTATCTATCATCTCAAGTCTATAGTCTGTGATTATTATTTTTTTCAACCACTTATTCATTTTGACAAGTATGTTCAATTATACAGATAATACCCATATTCTTGGAAATTATATCTGTAAGGCAGTGCAGACACCTCAGGGGAACAGTTCCTCTGAAGACATTTACTGAACAAATAATATATTCACTTGATTTGAAAAACCTGTGTAATGTAACAAAGGAAATTTTCTGATGAGAAAATATAACCGGTTTTGATAAAAAGAAAAAACTGACACATTATTCAGCAATCGTGAACAATGTGATAATAAACTACTTTGAGCAGCCAGTTCAGATTTCAAGGGCAGAAGCTCCCTTATTTCCTATGAAAATTACCTTGATTCTGATCTAATATTCTCGGCATTTCTCCCTTGTTATTTACAATGCAAATAAGGGCCAGATCAGCTGCTGTCAATTCCTGTTAACACCAGTGATCTGAGGTTATTATCTGGGAAAGAAAAATCCACTTCTGAGGGAAAGCGCTAGATGAAATTTCAAAGACCTTGAAAATATGGTAAAGGATATTTCCACTCCAAACTCATGTGTTCTAATTTGGTGTTACAAAGGGGAGGGAAAGACATGTTAATGTATCTCCCCATAGCATGTCCCACACAGGGCCGTATATACTAAAGAAAAACACTGCCGACGCGGAACCCTCCCAGCATCCCCTAGCGGCCACCAGCATCTCTGCACATGTGCAGAGGAACTACCGGGTCACAGACCTCAATCTTCCACAATAATATTTTACCCGCATCAATCCCCCCAATTACAGCAGGACAGTCCAGCTAATCGGACACTATCCCGCTGTTCCAAATGCGGGCTGCAGTGTGCCACTGACGGGGTGGGTGTGGGGGGGAGGTTTAGGGAACTTGTGATCCCGGAGGCCAGCAAGCTCCTCAAAGCAGCCGGTGATCACTGATTAGATGCATGGTATGAAGTATACATTTTGTTATAGTTTATAAAGGTTATGGCCATGCCCCCACATTGGCCACGCCTCTCTCCCTTTACCAGGGTGTGTCAGAGCTGTCAGTGTACCCAGGGCCACCACTAAGAATGGTGGGGCCCAGGACTGAACTTCAGTCCCCCCCCCGCCCAAACCCATTATGGCCGCCCACCCCAGTACTATTACGGCCACCCCCCCGAGTACCATTACAATAGGATCAACCCCAAAGATTCTTAGAGTGGGGAGCGCTGATATTGGGGTTCTGTGCCATGGAATATGATGTGTTATCTGGCTCTTTTCTCAGTACTGCCACATCTGATGCAACTGTTTTTCATTTTTTTTATTTTTTTTTAAATTGGTGGAGATCCGTTATATTGGAGTTATCCAATAACAGTGTGTAACGTAAGTAGGTAGAGGTATATTTGCTATATCACAAGAGGCGTCTGCTGGGTGAGCACTCTGATAACAAGGACACGCAATAAAAATCTGAATCTCTGAAACGGAGTTTCTCCTGGGTCGCGTCGGCAGTGTCTGTTATACATTGGTTGCCTTACCTGTCTCCTGGCCTGAGTCAGCCCCTGCAATCTCTGCTGCACCTCTGTCTTGTAGTTCTTGGCCACCTCCATGCGCTCCCTGGCCTCCAGGAGGAGGTTATCTAGCTCGGCCTCCTCCATCGCTCCCTCTGAACTCTGTGCACAAACTGCAGCCGCCAGCTCTAAGCTGTGTGACCCCCTCTGCCCTGGGCTACTTGTGCTGCCTGCTAGCAGAATCAGTGGAAGCAGAAACTCCTAGAACTACTAGCCCTGTCATGCCCCACGGTATACTCTGCATTATCACTGAGCTGGGGGGGGGGGCGTTTGTCACCGTGTCGCTGTCGCTGTGGAGGCTGGGGACCAGAACAGCTGTACCGACAGCACCCCCCTGTCCGCGGCCCTGAGTGTACCTGAGTCTGCCATGGGTGCTAAAAGAGGGGGTGGGGTACTAGCTAACTAGGATTGGGCCATTTAGAGGGTCAGCAATTGCCCCCATATTTAAAACACCACCTTTCTGACTGCTACAGCTGCAGCTGTGTGTACAAAGCAGTACATACTCACTGGCATACTGGGCAATGAGAGAAAGGCCCAATGTGCCGTTGTAGCTGTGCTGCTATACAAATGCGGCCTCAGCGGGAAAGGGAAGTGAAGACAGTATTACATGTGGGCCCCTAGACTGCATTCTCCACTGAAGCCATGTTAAAAAATTGGGGTGAGGGGATGAGGTTATGCCTTCCAAATATTGCCACACCCCCAGTACTAAGTTCCAGTCAAAGTCCCTGATGACCATTGCATGAGCTGCTATGAACTATTATTTTGCTCCCCAAGCAAATGCATGGAAACATGGCCATCTGCCGTGTTCTGTGTGACCTCCCCTGGAAGCAGCCATCTTGTGAACTGCTGAGCCAATATCCATGAGTAAGCCAAATCTTTCTATCTATCTATCTATCTATCTATCTATCTATCTATCTATCTATCCATCTATCTAGATACGGTCATTGGGTCACCAGCATGATTGTAGACAAGCATTAGGTCGACATGCATTTTGGTCAACATGACTTAAGGTAGATATACAGGAAGGTCGAACTGACTTAAGGTCGAAATGTTATATATATATATATATATATATATATATATATATATATATATATATATATATATATAGTACTTGTCTAGTAGCACGGCGCCCATCGCATCGCATACCATAAGGCATGCGATGCGATATCGCGCAATATTGTACAATGTCATCCAATTTTAAAATTGGATGACATTGTATATGGCATACAATGCGATGCGATAAAAAATTGTATAAGCACCCTAATGGGTGCTTACAATGTTAAATGCACCCCCACGCCACCCCCCCCCCCCCGCGTGGCGAGCGCAGCGAGGGGTGGCGGTACGCGCCCTCCGACCTTTTCATACCCCCACTATCCACGCCGGCGTGGAGTTGAGAATAGAAAGTGTGGCGAGCCACCAAGCCCGAAGCGTGGCTAGTCCAGCGAGCCCCATGTGGGGACGTGGATACCTGTGAAGCCCGTGAGGGGCCGCCGATACCTGTGAAGGTATCCGCGTCCCCTCGCGGGGCTCGCTGCACTCGCCACGCTTTGGGCTCGGTGGCTCGCTGCGCTCGCCACACTTTTCAATTCTCAACTCCACGCCGACGTGGATAGTGGGGGTATGAAAAGGTCGGAGGACGCGTACCGCCGCCCCTCGTGGGCTCGCTTCGCTCACCACGCTTCGGGTTCACGTTTATAGTGGGGGGTGGCGTGGGGGTGCATTTAACATTGTAAGCACCCATTTGGGTGCTTAAAAGCACCCTTTAGGGTGCTTATACAATCTTTCATCGCATAGGGGGTAAAAATCGCGTCGCATCGCATTGCATACTATCGGGTGCATGGCATGCGATGCGATTAAAACATCGCACGACCAACATCGGGGGCGCTGTGATAATACACAAGTACCATATATATATATATATATATTCAATCCGTGGAGGACCGGCACTCACTCTGCTTGAATAATCTTGCACTGGTGCCCTCACAGCTCGCGATTGAGCATGTCAAGTGGATGATGGGTAGGTGCGGCACTCAGCTGTATCGACATACAAAAAAGACGACAGGACACTGTCGGTGTGTCAACGTTTCAGTGCGTTAATCGGCACTATCATCAGGATACTATATATATATATATTGCATTATGAACTGCTGATTATATATTTTATTATTGTAGCAATACCAATGATGAAGTCTCTATGAGATGAAACGCGTTGGACCCAGTACTACTAACTTCGCCAGGAGCTGCAGAAACTGTAATGACTGAAACTTGTATTGCAACATTGTTTTTATGAAAGAGAGACTTTTAAATAAATCCATTTGTACTTCACAGTCTTTGTCTATTGGATGACAGGAATTTTAAACACCACAAGCATGCTAATACTTATTTCAGAGAGCTCTGTGATTTTCCAAAGGGGACAATCCACTATTGCTGTGTATGTTATTTCTTGATTCTTGCTAACAGGGAGTCTGAGGACCCATTTCAGCTGATAGAGCTCCTGGAAGTGTTAATGACCAACCTCCTATGTACTGTGCACTAATATGCTGGTGTTAAATTCATCACTACACACTTGGTTTTCAGAATAATATTATAATGTAAGGGGCTCACCTGTCATTACACGTTCCCTTTATAGACAGATGTGCAACTTAAAAGCATGACTGGCAAGCAAAAGAAGTGCGGCTTAAGATAGATGAGCTTTCTGGCACAATGCCCCAGTGCCAACCAATAACTAAATTGTCATTCTTGTTACTGTCGTTAATGAGGCAATGGGCATCATGCAACAATGAAAAAATGCTTACGGGGCAATATTGAGGTAGACTGACAAATGTAGGCAGACAGATTGTACAAAGTGTGAAAATAAAAATTAAATGGTACAAAAGTAAATTAAAAAGACAGTAGAAAATTGAAAAACACAGTATCAAACCGGGTCCAAAAACAGAAACATAAGATACGCTGACAACTAAGGAAACCTGTTCTCAATATAGCCACCACAACCTACCATAGGATCAGGATAACCTGTGGCTATTATGTGCTAGATGATGCTTAAGCCAAAAGGGATTTGGTATCTACAGTAGCAGAGGCGTAACTCTGGGAGGCAATGGAGTCATCTGCCACCGGGCTCCTGTTCCCAAGGGGGCACCTCTCCTCCCCTGCGAGTTTGAATCAGTTAATTAAAAGCCGTCGATATTGCTTCTTGGCTGACTCCCTCCTAATATCATTTTTGCAAGCGTCAAACCTGTATTAGAACCCATGACCTGTCTTATTGGTGACAGACACCTTACTGGTTGAGCCTTGCCTCCGGGCAACTGGGGCTAACTTACGCCACTGTACAGTAGCAATAGTAATAGAACGTATTTACTTATTGCTCCTGGGTAATTAGGGAGTACATTTAGGGCGAGATGTTCTAAGCCTTGAAAAGTGATAAAATGGACAGTGATAAACCACCATCCAGTTCCTACCTGTCATTTTCCAAACCCATCCAGTGACATGGCAGGTAGGATCTGATTGGCTGAATTATCACTCTCCATTTTATCACTTTTCAAGCTAAGTACATCTAGCCCTTACTAAGATGGGAGTTCTATTGAAGATGGGATGTTGGCCATAGCAACCAATCAGATTCTATCTATCTTCTACAAGGTGCTAAACAAATAGAAAGTAGAATCTGATTGGTTGCTATTTGCAACATCTCATCGTTAGTATAACTCCCATCTACGTTTTAACCCTATATTATATTTCTGTGCTAGGGTTGTCCTTCCCACTCCGGAGTTCCTGAGAAATGTTTTACAGTTATAGGGCTCCTTCAGTTTATTTAGTGTTCCAGAAGGGTACAACAATGTTTATCCTGCCTTGGTAAGGTCAGCAAACATTAACCTTTGGTGAAACATTGATTCTAATTCAACCACACGAGCCACTATACTATAGGCAACTTAGCATCAGGTTTGTATTGTTTTATAATCCCTATAGGAAGATTCCTGGTGGGCCGACACATCTGTGGGGCCGCTTATGGCAGGTAGATGGTAACAGACTGGTGGTGTGGATGTGTTCGGCACTAGAATGTGTCATACTGGCAATGTGGTTGTGTAAGGAGGGCATTTATTTTGACATGTTTCCAGGGCTATTTTAAATCTAAATTTGCCCATGACACCAGGGGAGAGCATTGTAGTGGAAATAGCATAACATTGCTGACAACAACTGCAGGAAAAGACACAAGGACTGCTGCAACTGGGTCCAACCCAGAATCAGGCCCTATGAGGAAGGATTCTGCCCCCAACAGGCACCAAACCGTCAACAGATTTTCCATCCCAATCCCCCCATGCCTAGCAACCACTATGCTATAGGAAGTGGAACCGCAGGATTTTTAGAGGGGGGTTTCCAAATGTTTTTAAAAATCTCCCACTCTGCAGCACACTGAAGTATGAAGAGCGGTAACCCAGAAAATTTATATTTGTATGCACTGGGTACTGTATGTATTATAGTATTAATATTTAACAGTACAGATGGTCTATAGCAGGCATTCCCAACCACGGTCCTCAAGGCACACCAACAGTGCAGGTTTTAGTGATATCCAGGCTTCAGCACAGATGGTTTAATCAGAATCCCTCAGATACTAATTAAGTCACCTGTGCTCAAGCCTGGATATCTACAAACCCTGCACTGTTGGTGTGCGTTGAGGACAGTGGTTGGGAATGCCTGGTCTATAGGATAGGCTGTTTCAAACATTTAAATAAGATAGAGTAAGTGGTCAGGAAATGGTTAAACATGCCATAATAAATAAATAAATAAATAAATAAATAAATAAATACACAGACAGAATAGAACCAGTACTGGACTTTCTAAGCTCACATTCTCCCACCTCATGTTTGCTCCTGTCTCTTCCTCCTGGAAGCTACTTTCTGGTCTATAGCTATGTTTGAGGAGGGCTCAGATCCACACACACACACACACACACACACACACAGAAAACTTGGTAGATAAGCTGCTCCCACAGGCAGGGCCAGCTCTACCATTAAGCAGCTGCCTAGGGTGTCAGGATCTGTGGGGGCACCACCAAGTCTGCAAATCAAAAAATACAACCTTGTTGTACTTAATGCAGGTGGCAGTTGTGGAACTTCTAAGACCTCACCTCCATAATTTCCTTTGAGACATACTTTCCTAGTTTGCTGTCACCTCCTCTTTGTACTCTGTTGTGGGAGTGTGTGTGTGTGTGTGTGTGTGTGTGGGGGGGGGGGGGTTGAAGTCCTTCCTAGGGTGTACTGTATACTGTGTACCCAAAACCAACAGTGGAATGGAATGTGGGTGCACAAATATGTATGCTGTATTAGGGCGGTTTCACACTGTCCGGCTCATGCCGGACGGGAAATTACCGCACGGCTTAAAAGCCGTGCCGCCCCTACAGTGTGTGATGGACAGCTCTGTGTCCATTCACACTGGACGGTCACGGCGCGGCCTCCGGGTAGCAGCCGGATCTTACTACTGCAGTGTCCGGCTGCCGTGCCGTGGCCGTCCCGTTCTGCCCATTCAGTGTGGTGTGGAAGGCAATGGGCGCCTTCCCACACCACGGAAATTACCGGATACTTACGCCCGCCCCCATGTGACGAGTAGGGCGGGCGTACACCCCATCAGACTGGAAATGCCAGTCAAACTGTTTGGACCCACCGCCATGTGACGAGGGGGCGGGTCCACAGGATCTCCAAACCGGACCATGTGAAAGGTCCAGAAATCCAGCTAAAAGGCGGACAAAGTGGGTCCGGCTTTTTTCCGTCCGGTCAAAACCAGAGTGTGTGAAACCAGCCTTAGAGTGATAATAAATCAACCAGTTGATCAATCAGCTAAATGATGGCTGCTTTGGACTTGAACTCCCATATCACTTACTACCTTTAGAAGAATTATGGAAATTATAGCCAATCTGAAATTGGAAAGAAAACCTCAAAGATTAGCGTTTCTGCTTGTTTACACAGAAAACGTCAGTATCACACCAGTCATAATTTACCTATAATTATCCCTGCTGCTAGAGATGGGGGGGGGGGGGGTCCTAATTTGTGAATAATTCATACTGCATGGTTAATTTTACTTGGTCTCCGCAAACAAATGTCTTTTTTCTGCTTCATTTACTAGCAGATGATTCATATGTTTTTTGTTTTGTTTTCTTGGCATTTGACGTCATCCAGGAGTTTACTGTTAGCACCGTAAGATCATGCTGAATAACAGCGCCACAGAGAAGACATGGGCCACAACTCGATTACTTCCAATTATCTCAACGGCTTCTGTTAAAAATAAATAAGAATCCCAGGATAGAGAATATGCAAATGATACTATTATTTTCCTCGTTAGCTTGGCCGGAGCTGGCAATTAAATAAATTAGATGGAATTAAACAGGGGCCCAATCATTCCTGTGTAAATTGTATCACTGAAACTAATTCGATTTTTTTGAAGGTCTTTCTGAAAATTGATTTCTCTTTTCTCCCCCATTATTAAAAGTGAACTCGCGATTAAACATGCTCAGCTATCTTTCCCTTTCTCTGCGGATTTTAGAAAGCCTTGCACAGAATTCTCAATTCAGCTAATAGATTTTGGGGTTTAAATGACTTTCTGGAATATGTAGATGTTATCAAACTGTATTTCCTGAGGATTATTGCATGAGTGTGGTGTGAATGCTAAATCGCTGTTAATAGTTCCAATATTAAAGGCCAGGAATTAGTTTATGATAAAAGTAATGCTGAATAACCTCCTCTACAGTATACAGCCTTTATTGAAGTTAGTTGGCTTGCTTCATAAATAACATGCCCTAAAACTCTTAATGGGATTATCCTGAGACCACTTCCAACAGAATTGGCAGTTTACCATGGATTAGGGGCTTGGGCACGTAAAATAAGAACCACAGCTTTGTTGATAAAGAGTTGGGTTTGCTGATTCCAGGTAAATCAAACATCCCAAAGACTTCATTACGGATGTTGACAGGTATGACAATAGTGTTTGGAATTATGTGTGAGCGGGTTTGGATATTGCAGAGTTATATACTGTAGGCACACACTATCCGATCACTGAAACTTTAAGGCGCCTAATGAATTATGCTGCTTGGCCTATACCGTTACTTAACTTTCAATTGCCTAGAGATAACTCACACAGAGATTTTATTCTATAAATAACGACACGGACAACAACTGCATAAGTTTAAAATGGTCATATATATTTATTGAAATGGTATGACCCTTTTTTGTCTAAGGGATGGCAAAGAAAGCACTTGAGACCAGCCCCAGTCAGGGGTGTTAATCATGGGTGCGACTGCAAATGCCCCAATCCGATAACACCACCTACCGTAAGGTACAGCCTGCGCTGTGACGGACTTACCGCCCCTTCTAGGGCATGGCGAGGACACTTCCAGGAAGTGTCCAACGTCCCCCCGCTGAGTCGGGACTCACCAGCCGTCCTGGCAAAGGGGGGCAATACCACACAGCAACCACCTGACACAGCACCTGACTGCTGGTCGAGAGCACCTTCTCGCTGATTTTAATTAAAGTTATAGAACCCAAATTGGGTGATAGCCCAAAGGCCAGGTAACACAATAGATTGAAAGGGAATAGGGAGGGTGGGGATCCAGACTCAAAGAGGAAGTTCTTCCTCCCAGCTTCACCTAATATACCCCTCTCTAAGCTGACGCCCCTAAGCTACCTGGTTGGCTAACCCACCTGTCACTCACTACCTGAGTTTTCCCTGGGCAATCTGAACTTTCTTCAATAACTTTATTTAAACAACCATCAAATTCAAAGGCTCTTAAATACACTCAAGCCTATGCAGCCCTCGTTCTATCTAAGCAGCACAGTTACTTATCCAGTGATGCTGGTTTATTGCGAGATAGCAAGTGTTATTATTATTATTATTATTATTATCTAACAAAAGAGCAAAAAAATAAAAATAAAGAGTTAAGGGGCAAATTGGAGCAAATTTGTGCTATTTTCTAAGCAATCTGACTAGATTGCTTAGAAAGTAAGCACAGATCTTTCCATGTGTATGCTCCAGAGATTAAATATCTCTTGCTTACTAAGGGGGTTATTCTGGTTCGTACGTTATTAACGTACGCCGGTGGACCTGGTTTTTTTTTTGATCTGCGCATGCGTACCTTCCGCAATGCGCAGGCGCTGCGACTTCACAACGCTCACGGACGGGTCTTTCCGTGTGAAAACACCTGTCCGCAAGAGTACGGTCATTGTGGGCGGCATAGGGGCGTGTTGAGGGGAGCGGCCGAAATAATGAGGAAAACTGGGCGTAAACATGGGCGTACACGGGGGTGTGCACAAAAAAATGTACGGTGCTACTACCGCTCGATCGGCGAAAGCACCGTACATTTCGGACACAAAACAGGCGGCCGCCACCGACACCTCCAGACCACCCCTACAGATACCGCATGAGAGCGGACGCCTGGGTCTGCTAATTAACGCTGATTACTACTCAAACACATACACCTGAATGTAATAAGCAATGCTGCAGCCTATTAAGTCCAAACCATTATTTCACTACCTGCAAGCCACACACAGCCCTCAAACACATTGGAAGCATATCTTTCTACACTTCTCTACATGTAAAGGTTGGTTTCATTTTAGCTAAGATTAATTTTAAGACCTGCTTATATATGCCAAGGTAGTTATTTTGTAACCATTTACACACATTCAGTAAGTGTTTTCATATACTTTAAACAGCAGCATACTCAATCTACACAAGTCGACATGTGTCAATGTTTTCACTGTAACACCAACATAAGTTGATTTAAAAGTAACAGCAATGTGGGGACACATAGATAGTGATTAAAATGCAACATTAGAACATATTAAATATACATGTAAGGAGGAGTAAAATGTTTTGGTACTTGTTTCCTAGCACGGCCACAATCGCGGCCATCGTGGGTAAATTTTAGTGGCCTGCAACGCGACAGACGCGATGCCCCCGATTTTTCCATTGAAATGCATTGAAAACAGTGAAAAATCGTGTCGGTCGCGTCGTGTGCACCTAAAAATGCTTAAATGGTCCAGACGCGATGCCCCCGATTTCCCCATAGGGAACAATGTTAAATGCCTCAACTTACCCGCGATGACCACGATTTCCCATAGGAAACAATGTTAAATGGATCAATTTACCCAAATCAGCATAGGGAACAATGGTAAATGGGCCAGAAACCCCAAAAAAACCCACAGAGCAGTGGAATGTCCCCCCAAAAGTAGTTGACGCCACCCCGCCATCAACGTGAACCCGAAGCGTGGCGAGCGCAGCGAGCCCGCGAGGGGCGGCGGTACACGTCCTCCGACCTTTTCATGCCCTACTATCCACTAGGGCGTGGAGTGAGAATAGAATAGTGTGGCGAGCGCAGCGAGCCACCGAGCCCGAAGCGTGGCGAGCACAGCGAGCCCCGTGAGGGGACGCGGATACCTTCACAGGTAAACGCGTCCCTTCGCGGGCTTCCCAGGTGTCCGCGTCGCCATGGACACCTGGGAAGCCCGCGAGGGGACGCGTATAACTGTGAAGGTATCCGCGTCCCCTCGCGGGGCTCGCTGCGCTCGCCACGCTTCCGGCTCGGTGGCTCGCTGCGCTCGCCACACTATTCTATTCTCACTCCACGCCCTAGTGGATAGTAGGGCATGAAAAGGTCGGAGGACGCGTACCGCCGCCCCTCGCGGACTCGCTGCGCTCACCACGCTTCGGGTTCACGTTGATGGCGGGGTGGCGTCAACTACTTTTGGGGGGACATTTCAATGTTCAAGGGTGTTTTTGGCCCATTTACTATTGTTCCTATGATAATTTGGCTAAATTGAGCCATTTCACATTGTTTCCTATGGGAAATCGTGGTCATCGCGGGTAAATTGAGCCTTTAACATTGTTCTCTATGGGAAAATCGCGGGCATCGTGTCTGGCCCATCGCACCCGATTTTTTTAGCGGCCGCGATGCCCGCGATGCCCCCGATTTTACCCCCGATGACCACGATTAAGATCATTGTGGCCGTGCTAGGAAACAAGTACCAATGTTTTTTTTATTAGGCTGTTCATTAAGGTAGACAATTGAGGTAATAGAAAACAATAATTGATGAACAATTAGAATAATTCATTTAATTGGCTTAATCATAGTTGAAAGGCTAGATTAGCAGTGCCATATATGTTAAGGGTATGCCAGTGTGCACGGACGTACGCTCACTCTCATGATCGGTGACATACGCTGAGTTTTCCATTGAAAACAGGCGAGTCCCGTCCGTGCAAGGTGGCGAACGCTCAGATAGCCGTAAGATGTCGGTGTGAAAATGGACGAGACCCGTCCGTATACGGTGGTGTACGCTCTGTTGTACGCCAGTTTTCGGTGTCTAAGAGGATATCCGTCCGTGTACGGTGGCGTACGCTCAAGTGTACGCCACTCCCCTTTGTCTGTGTTTGTGACCGTCCGTATGCGGATGTTTTGTGGGTGGACTTTTGCTCAACGTCCGTGTACGGGAAACGTACGGTGATACGGAACGTACGTACGTTTGGCCGGCCGATCCAGAATAAGGTCCTAAATCAGTGCATGCAGTCAAAATCTAGTCAGATTGCTTAGCAAAATTGCTTAGCAAAATTACTTAGCACAGATCTCTATGTGTGTATGCCCCTTTAGATTTGCTAAGCAATCTAACAAGATTTTGACTGCATGCACTGACTTAGGCCCTTATTCTGATCGGTGCGGATATTCCCGCATTCTTACGGAGCGGTCCGCACGCCACGGTGTTTTGCCGCATGCGGCCATCGTCCGTAGAAACGCCCACGTTTCCTCCGCATTCGGACGGACTGACTCTTTAAGAACAGGGCGTGTTTACGGACGACATACAAACCATGCGTGTGCGGGAGAAACACTCCGATTCTGCACGGTATTACAGAGTATTACAGAGTATGCTCGGAAATACCGCATCCGAACGGGAGCCAAGCGGTGCTACCGCCCGTAAGCGGAGTATTTACGCCAAACAACCCACTATGAAGTATCTTCTGCAATACATCACATGACCCACTTATTATACATGTCTAATACACATGTGTATTGATAGTATTAATATTCAGTCATGTCCATTGTTAGCAGTTTTTAAGTGTGGGACAAGTACAGCATATGTGGGGGATTACTAAGGTTTCCTTGAAGCAGCAATGGTTTCAATTAAAGCACTGACAAGCGGCCTATTAGTGAGTAATGAGTAAAGGAGTAGATTCTATTGGGTTCAGGTGTTAATGGTTGTAGTCATTAGGCGTACGTTCGCCTACCGCATGAACGAGTGGTGTCCGCAAAGCAATAGTACACTTGTGGACACCGCACATTTCTGCCCTTTTTGATCGCGTGCATTCGGAGTGGTTTCCGAATGTACGCCCCCCAACATAAGTGTACTCCCCCGTGTCCGCCCATGTTTCCGCCCCGTTTTGCCCACTTTGAAACTACGCCCATGTGTCATTCCGCATGACGCCCATAATACGCCCCTATTTCCCGACTGATAGCGGTGAACAGTTTTGGACGGGATTTGGCCGAACTGGTACCGAGTCAAGGCGTGGCACATGCGCGTAGCGTTCTCCACGCATGCGCAGACGCCGTAAAGACGCGATCCGAAAGTACGCGGTAAAGTCCGCGTCAATCAGAATAAGGGCCAAAGTTAGCAAGAGATATTTAATCTCTCGGAGCATACACACGGAGAGATCTGTGCTTACTTTCTAAGCAATCTAGTCAGATTGCTTAGAAAATAGCACAAATTTGCTCCATGTGTACACCCCTTAAATCAATTATCAATAGGGCCCTGCTTGTGAGAGCTTACATTCTAAAGGAGGGGCAGACAGGGGATACAGTCATTAGGTATACAACTAGGTCAACAAGCATTGGGTCGACACCACTAGATCGACAGGCAACAAGGTCAACATGGGTCAAGGTCGACATGTGTCTAGGTCAACAGGTCATTAGGTCGACACACGCATTGGGTCGACATGGGCAAGGTCGACAGTCAAAATGTCGACATGGGGGTTTTCACTGTTTTTTGAGCTGACATGTGTCAACAAGCGGTATTTCATGCCCTACCATCCACTAGGGCGTGGTGGGAGAATAATATGGTGTGCTGAGCGCAGTGAGGCACCATGCCCGATGCATCGTGAGCGGGGATGCGGTGCACTTCAAACTGTGTCCATGTTGACTATGTAGACATTCGGGTAAAAAAAACGGAAAAACCCCATGCCGACCTTTTGACTGTCGACCTTGCCCATATCGACCTTATGCTTGTGTCAACCTAATGTCCTCTCAACCTAAACATATGTTGACCTTGACCCATGTCGACCTAGACCCATGTCGACCCAATGCTTGTCAACCTAGTTGTTGTAGACCTAATAACCCACACCCGCAGACAGACAGGAATGACACAAAAGGGGTAGAAGTGAGCATAAACTGAAGGTAAGGATGAGAGATGGTTGAGTTTTAGGCGGAAGGGTGGGAAGATGTTCAGCTCAGTCTTAAAGCCCCCATTCACTATGCAATTTGGGACGATTTCTCCCAATTCCGATACATCGGGCCTTAACATCAGCCCAAATCGCAAGTGTATGACATCCGAACCAATGCACATCCCGTGCTCATCGATTTGGAGTCGGAGGTCGGACGCACTACACATAAGAAAAATCGGGTGAGGGGATGCAGAGAGGCGGGTGGTGGATGCCGCTAAACGACTAGGGGATGCAGAAAGGCAGGCAAGGGGAGCCCGGCAGCAGGCAAATAAAAATATCCATACAAATGAATGGGAAGCCATTGATTGGCCGAGAGCGGCCGGCCAAATGGGAGGCTCCCCCTCCCCGGCTCTCCGCGGAACACCCCCTTATATTCAAAATAATTGTATTTTGAGCCCTCCCGGGAGCTGCTGGAGAAATCAGGTCTGACAAGTTAGCCTAATGTATGGGGGCCTTTAAACATTTTAAGTCTAAGAAAGTGCTGGGTCATCCAAGATTAGATAGTAGAGAGACAGTTGTAAATATGAGTGAGGAGAGAGGGAGAGAGATCCAGACAGGAAAGGTAGAATTGAGTATTATCAGCATATATGTGATATTGGAAGATTAATGAGCAAATGAACTCACCCAGAGAGGGCATACTGAGAAAGAAAAGAAGAGAACCAAAAACAGAAATTTGGAAGACACCTACTGTCAGTAGAAGTGCAGGAGAGCTGTACTCACTGTTACACATCAGTTCTCATGGAGCAGATCTCCAGCAGAATGGGTGTCACACAGCTCATCATTCAACGAGGGTATGTATGCAGTCGGCAGTAGTGCAAAGAGGTTCACAGTTCCATAGAATGGATGGCCAGAGAAGTAAAGCAGTTTCTCCCTGAACCCCTTTTGTTTCTATAGATGAGCAAGGAAAGATGGAAGCACCGCCTTCAGTTTGTGCACAGGGAAATAGCTACTGAAGACAGTACTGATGGGTCTGATACAGTCAGAGGCAGAACTCTGGGAGGCAATGGAGTCATCTGCTGCCGGGCTCCTGCTCCCAAGGGGGAACCTCTCCTCCCCTGCGAGTTTGAATCAGTTAATTGAAAGCCGTTGATATTGCTTCTGTGGCTGACTCCTCCTCTTAGCAGGCCAATAGATGTCACACGCTCTTTATTCTAAACATAATATCCATAACATACATGCATACATATATTTATATAAGATGGTGTGTGTGTTGGGGGGGCACCAATATTTATCTTGCCCAGGGTTGCCGACTTTCTTATTCTCCTTTCCGGGAGAAGCCCGGAGAGGAGAGATTCAGTAGCCGCTCAGGGGGCGGGGCTTAAGCGTGACATCACTAAGCCCCGCCCCCATGCTGTTAAACCAGCTAATTCAGTGATCTCCGTGGAGGGGGCGGTGCTAAAATGACGCAATTGTGTCATTTTAGCTCCGCCCCCTCCTCTGAGACCCGAGGATTGTGGCATTTTAATGCCGCGATCCGGGGGACAGCGGGGGTCCCCCCTGAATCCGGGAGGGTTGCCCACCCTTCCGGGGGGCCGGGAGGGAGCCCCGATTTTCGGGAGACTCCCGGAAATTTCGGGAGGGTCGGCAACCCTGATCTTGCCTCCGGGCAACTGGGACAAACTTACGCCACTTACGCCACTGTGTACAACTCCAATGTTTTGAGATCTGTCTATTTCCAACATGATTAGCATATTTTAGCACAGCTGCTGCGTACAAAACCCAGCGGCTGCGCTATTGCATCTATCTGTGAATCAGCCCTTAGACATTTCAATGGCATTTCTACTTCTACTATAGTGTTTTCTGGTATCATCAGTACTGGTAGCAGTACTACAAGGGACATGGTTCTACATTCTGTTTGTTCCCAGAAGGCAAAGAGGAATATGGAATCCCTCTAGCACTGCCTCTCAGCAGTATATTAATACTTTCTTGTTCTCTGTGTTAGAACATTATGTTGTGTGAACATCAGATGAAACTTTTAGAATTCTCTTTTCTACTTTTGTATATTCCTTAATCATCTTTAACCTTGAGAAGGAAGAGGAGCTAGTGAGCACCATCCACAACCTTCTGTAAAGGTTGTCATGCTCTAAGCTGAGCCACGGAGGAAATAAATGATTTGCTTCAGTTTAATGCTTTCTATGGAGAAAGAAAGAGTTTACATTTTAATCATGTTGACGCTTTATTGCTTATTGTTGCAGCGTCCCAGTAGCAGCTGTTCTCTAGGAGGTGACAAGCAATGCTTAATGTTCTCGTTTGAATGTGGTGTTCTCCAGACTCCAGACTGTAACATGAGACACTCTCACAATATTGTAGAAGGGAAGTAGGTCCTAGGGAACCACAACTTTAAAGTAGATTTACAACTTTAAATAATTAATGAAATGGGCAGAGAATCATCCATAAATGGAGCTATTTATGACTTTTCATATATGACTTTCCTTTAACTATGAAGCGTCTGGCAAATGAAAGTCCTTCTAACACGCAGCCAGGTCTTGTTTGTGATATGACTTTGCATAGGAGATGCTTGAGCCTAACCTTGTGTTGAGTAGCTGAAAGGTTCCAGTAAGAAATTGTTTGCTAGAACGTCTGATATTTATAAATTCGGAGCACATTATTGTAGAGCAAGGTATCCCATAATGCATTGTAATCATGTTGAGTAAGTACAATAATGGTAAGGGGCTCCCATTATTCACCAGAGTGTCAGTTTTCGGAGGCTAACCCCTGTTTTAGGGTCCGGCGGGCTCCCCATCTAGTGCAAGCTGTGGTGGCGGCCCCACAGGTGGCAAGGGGCAGATGCTAGGTCACAGCGTCTTGGTGCTGCCATTGTGGAATCTGGCTGAGCAGGTATGCACTGCTCTGGGAGGCTGGGTTTGATGGTGGATCTGTCCTGGTTTCACATGTGTCTCCAGCACAGGGAGCCACAAAGTTGGAGACCAGGATTGTCCAGTCGATGCTCAGGGCAGTTTTCCAGCCAATCTGGTATAACCTTCCCTGATAAATGGGGCTCAGCCTACAGGCACTTTTCTAGTACTTCAGGTTACTTCATGCAGTAAGGATCTCTGACTCTTTGCTCCCGGTTAACCCTTGCCAATCCAGCTCCTGTTCTTCTCTGGTGGTTGGCTTGCAGTGCAGCGTCCTCACTAGTCATCCAAGTTGCCACGGGGAGATCCGCTGTACTCACTACGGGGTATTGACCTGGGTCCAGCATTACTTTACCTTCCTGAGTCTACAGTCTTAAAGCCAGTCTTCAATTCCACTGCCTAAAAGCCGCAGTCTTCAATTCTACAGTGTTTAAGCCACAGTCTTCATTTTCACAAGTCTGCAACCTCTTCACAGTATTCTTCAGTTTTGTCTTCAGCCACAATCTCCTACCTCTTCACAATATTCTTCGGCTTCATCATCGGCCAGAACTTACGACCTCTTCACAGTGTTCTTCATTCCCATCCTCATCACCAGTCAGCAAACACTTTACAATATTTCTCAGTTTGGACTTCTTCCATAAACTACAAGTCTTCAGTTTCTAAGTGCCTATGTTCTTCCTCGTGTGCAGTACATGCTCCATCTCATATTGCTTTTCTTGAATGAACTGTATTGTAAAATTCTTCATTAAATCTGCTAAACTGTTTATTCAGCGTCCTCCATATTCTTCTAGCGATATCTCTTTTGGGATCAACCATTACATGAGAAACCATTATATACGCCCTCCAAGTTTCCATTCATCCTAACCACTACTTCCTCAGTTACTCATCACCTGCCAGTTCCACAGACCAAGCCTAGCGTGACACAGATCAGTAAGGATATTGTACATCGGAGACATACGTAATATGTGGCATTAAAAATAAATTATGTTTATGTAAGAAATCACACAGTCAGTTGTTAAATGCAAACAATAGCCAGGAGGTTTTTAACACCAAGAGACTACTGACAACCCTAACCTAAAGTTCTATGATCACCATACCCTCACCTAGGCTATTCAGTAAATAAACCACAACATCTTCTTTCCTCTGGCAGCAACTAAACCTGGCCTCCTGCATTTGGCAGATCCACAAAGTAAAAAAAGGGGAAAGGGGACTGTACTTCACACCCTTTTTTAAACATAATAGTTGCTACCATGCTAAGGCTTCTAGTACCATACAGGAAATAGAAAAATACAGATGCACACTCTAAGTGCTAAGAACACTTATAGTATAAATTATTTTGATAAACTCTTACAATTAGCATGTAGTGTAATTGAAGTTCTTAGCACACATGTGGCCAAATATGTGGGCCCATCCACCGCATCCAGAAGAACTTCATAAGATGGGTCCACAGAGTAACAGGGTGCATGGAGACCCAGCAGAGTAGATCTTTACCATGAACCTTGATCAGTACCCCAAAAATATGGAGAGATGTACAGTACTAAGCCTTGTGTGTACAGATATAAACTACCAATCAGCTCATAACTGTCAATTTTGAACACAATCGGTGATGTGGCAGTTAAGAGACGATTTGCTGGTACTTAATCTCCATCCGCTCTATCTGTCTTCAAGTCTTAGTGCATAGACCCCTTTTGTCTCAAAGTCAGATGAAGAACCTGGTTCAGACAGCTGGACTCTTTTCTTCTGCCCATTTCACTCAGTGGTGTGGCTTCTGATAGCCTGGCTTCTAGATAACATTCCTATATGGATTGAGTACCTGCTTAATAGCTGAGTCTCATCCAGTATCAGCAAGTCACAGCAGGTATCCTGATGGTATCTGCTCCAGGGACTCTATAGCGCTTGGTAGAGATGAAGGAAAACCAATTAGTCTAGCCTAAAAGATAATTCACTTAAGCAATGTTATATCCCAAGTAATCAATGAGTAAAAGCAGTGTTAGGCCTTGGGATGGGAGAAGGATTAGGTTTAGGCACTAGGGGGAAATTTAGGGTTAGGCTGTGGGTTTAGGTGGTGAGGTATAGGGTTTAGGTTCTGGCACTGTCAGGGAGGGTAACAGTTAGTCTGTAGATAGGGAGGGTTTGGAAGGGGGAATGTAAGTATACTTAACTGACTCATGTCGGCATTACCTCCATTGGATAATCAGACCACCGGAAACCCCACCGCTGGTCATCTGTATGTATTCCATCTACATTACTCATCTGTGATCATTTAAGAACAATAAAACACCATAAGAGCACATATATTTAAATACATAATACAATATATGTCGGCACAAGAGGGTATACAAAGCCAGTTCTATCCTTTATATTTAATATACCTAAGCCCTGCTCTTGCTACAGAAAAGCACATTTTAAATACAAAATGAATTTTGGGGTAGATGTAGCAAAGCTTTGGATGGTACTAACCATCGAGCTTCTAAATGTTATTTTACAGACTGCATTTTCAAATGTGTTATTGTAATAAATTGTATTTGAACTAAATTTAGCCACATAAACCTCCACGTGCCCCTATAAAGCCTCTATGCTAGAATTCATGGCCAAGCAGCACCAAATCACCTGAATTGACCATCAATCCTGTAAGTAACAAATACTGTACCTTACTTACCACAGTGTCGAGTACATATAGGACTTGATGTAATGCAGAGGTTTTTGGATTATTTTTTAAAATGGGAATCATTTACAAGGAAAACTCATGCATTGTAAATGATTGCCATTTAAAAAAAATCTCAAAGTTCGGCACAGCCGCCGTACTCATATTGCATTTTATTCCAGTTTTTAGGCCAACTGTTTCTGGGTCAACAGTCAATACAGTGGGGGAAATTTACTAAGAATACAAATACGATATTTCGTATTCGTATTCTTAATGCAAATGAATACGACTGAATACGGCTGTTTCAGCCGTATGCAAATCCGTGTTCAGGAGGGTAATTTACAAAGCAGTCAAATACGACTGCTTTGTAAACCTCCGATGGCGTATCCATTTCTATTAGAGGCCGTATATACGACCGCTAATACAAATTATATAGGCAGTCTGCACAGATCAGTCAGATCCGTGCAGGCTGCAGTGTGTAAAAAAAAATAGATTTTTTTTTAAACGGGGTGGGGTCCCCCCCCGGTGGCCCCCCCCGCGGTGGCCTCCCCCGCCCCCCCCCCCCCCCCCCCCCCCCCACACAGCTGTAACCAGCACCAGGCTCAAAGAGCCGGGGCTGGTAATAAAAAATCAGGAAACCCGGCTCCAGGGCCGGGGCCAGTTTCCAAAATATGGGGGACAAAATGAGTAGGGGTCCCCCGTATTTTAAGAACCAGCCCCAGGCCCAACCAGCCAGAAGGGTAATGCCACAGCCGGGGGGAGACTTTTTATACAAGTCCCCCCAGCCAAAGCATTCATCCCTATCGACCAGTCAGCCTGGCCAGGGGAACTGGGGGAGTGGAGACCCCCCCAATAAAGCCCCCCCCTCCAGGACTTACCTGACCAGGCTGAAGCCTGGTGCTGTCCCCGGTGTCCCTGGGCTGTGGTCACCGGGCTGATGATCTGGTGTAAAAAAAAAAGAATAAACTATTGTTTAATACTGTGGAACTATGAGTCCCAGCAAGCCTCCCCTACATGCTGGACTTGGAGAACCACAAGTCCCAGCATGCGGGGCATTAAAGGGCCCGCTGGCACTTGTAGTTCCACAGTATTAAAAATAGTCAAATAAACACACACTGACACATGAAAAATAAAACTTTAATACATCCAAAGCCCTTTCATACTGATACTTACCTATCTTGAGCCCGAAGGTAGGTCCCAGTGTCCGGGGTCCAGGGATCCGGCTCCGGGGTCCAGGAACAGGAAAATTAAGTATATTTTCCTGCCGTATTTGCCCGGCCATTCGCGGCTGTTTTACGCCAATTAGCGGCCGTATTTTTAATACGGCCGCTTAGTATTCTATCGATGGTGTATTCATTCGTATTTCTAAATACAAATACGAATGTCCCATCAATACGAAAACGAAAATTCTTATTTTTGGCATAGTAAATGCCAAAAATACGAATACGCCAAAAAAAATTGTATTTTCCTATGAAAATACGATTTTTTTCTACGAATTCATCTTACTAAATTTCCCCCAGTAGGTTGACCACCATTGATCGACAGGCAATATGTCAGCAAGGTCAAAAGGTCGACATTGACATAAGGCCTACACATGCAATAGGTCCACACATGAAAATGTAATGATACTTTATGATCTGGTAAAGTGGGGGAAGCAAAGCATTGGGGGTCCATGTCCACCTTACACATCCGCCCGCATGAGTCTGCTCCAGCAAATGAAAAATGCGATAAAGGTGCTTGCTGCAGGGGTTTTGCACATGCGCATATCCCCACCATCTCGGAAGAATTTGGATCTGTGCAAACTGAATCAGACCCTTTATCTTTCTCTACTTTATCTCTCTCCAAGCTTTGATACATGTCCCCTGAGTCACACTGACTTATACTGTTCCACCTCTCTCACGAGCAGGGCCCTCCCTACCCTTTCTGTTCTGAGCACCTTACATGCCCCTGGTTTTCCGCTTGTCCTGCTTTCCCCAATGTCAGGTGGCGCTGAGGACTGTGGCTCCTTGCAAATCAATGATAATAATAATTCTGGTACGCTAGCACCAAATTTAAATGTGACTAATGGTGCTTTTCTACTTGAATGGTCATAGGATGAATCTGAAAAGCTTTTATTCTTCAAGATGAATAAATCTTATCAGAAAATAGTGCTGCGACGTATGTCTGCCTCTCCCTTCTCTGATTCCTCTGGCACTATTGTGACTGGCATTCAGCGCACAGATTACATTATACTTCCAAGCAGACATTTAATAGGGCTCATTAAAGGCATAACCTGCTTGACAGATTAGTGCTCATAAAACTAATGAAAGGGACCTATCAGTGGTGCTTTAATGTCTGCTGTCTAGCCTCTGTACCCTAGACAACTAATGGCACCGCGGCATTATGAAAACACTTCCACGCTGCAGCCACGGAGATTAAATACAGCGCAGTTATCATAAGTGTAATTCAGAGAAATGGAGAAAACTCTGCTCTGTAGCAATAGACCCCAGATATAAAATAAAATGTTATTTTATTACCCATTTATTCATAATGTTTTCATGTTGGTTTTGGTATTTATAGTACGAAATAAAAGTTACTAACCTAATGTTTCTCTATAATTGGGTAAGTCGGAAAGAACCTTCCATTATA
The DNA here is from genome assembly GCF_055691185.1 of Crinia signifera. Classification (NCBI taxonomy): domain Eukaryota; kingdom Metazoa; phylum Chordata; class Amphibia; order Anura; family Myobatrachidae; genus Crinia; species Crinia signifera. The sequence continues at coordinate 293,673,465 of NC_139220.1, read as the reverse complement.
CATTATTCTATAACCGCCCGAACACATCCTTCCCGGCTCAATAAATACACAGGCTGACCTGGTCATGTGTGTTGCAATCAGTTATTACCACCGTCTTTACCAGCATTCGCTGTAGTTTCATTTATTTTAGCAAGTGTTTATTTATCTCATCTGCAGCAACAAGAAATGCAGAACCCAAGCAGGGCAAAATGATGCTCTAGGTCAGCCCCTCCCCCGGCATATGTGATGTCATGATGTCACAAGGAAAGGATCAGGACATGTGTGTAGGCACATCCACTTTATAAATCCAACTCGGCGGGTGCCCGCAAACGACTTTTACAAAGTCCAATATAGGCAAACAAGGATAGCAGCACTCCAGCCTCTGTAAATAGTTTTTTTTTAAATCACCCACAGCTGTTTTTATTAATAAACCTATTTACGAGGCTGGAGTGCTGCTATCCTTGTTTGCCTATATTGGACTTTGTAAAAGTCGTTTGCGGGCACCCGCCAAGTTGGTTTTATAAAGTGGATGTGCCGGATCAACCTGCCTACATATATATATATATATATATATATATATATATATATATATATATATATATATATTCTCCACGTTGGCCCGGCACTCCGACTCCCCAGGGGTTAACTCGCTCAGTTGCCTTCAACCCAAGCAAGGCTGCTTGTAACACACGGCTCCAAATCAGTAGCTGCACTCTGAGACTTTTATAAGTGATGAAACAAGTGAATATTTTGTCAACATGTTTCGGGGCAGATTCCCCGTCTTCAGGACAACCAAATAGTGAACACACTGTGCATTAAATACCCCACATCAAACTTACCCCTCCCGCTCGGTTTTCCCGCGTCTGCCAGAGCCGCCTCCCCTCGTCTCCGTCCGTTCACCGGAAGTCTGTCAGCCGGAAGGCACTGTGCTGACTCCGGCGGTTGTCAGGGCAACCAGAGGACTCTCACCCCTCCGTTGCTCCTAAGCCGCCTCCTACGTCATCGCGCCCTCCTCCTCCACACTCCGATTACTTCCGGGACGCTTGGGGTCAGTTGTCTTGGAGACGGGTAAACCACTGCAATATACAGATAAAAAGACAAACGTGTAAAACATTAAAACAAATATTCTATATGTCTAAAATTCCTATAAAAATTTGTGGCTGTCAGCCCAACAATACCAAGTTAAATGTGAACTAAATACTTTGCATGTATATAGCAGTGAGATTCAATGTGCCTAACGCACGTGCCATCATATATAATAAGCTCCCAATCTGTAGTTACAACAATTACATAAATATCATAATAAAAACAGTTCATGGAAATATACACATTTAGAAAGAAAAAAGGGGGAGCTTGGTAAATAGCGTGCACTGTCTGTCAGTGAGGTGATGTACCATCCTAGTGTTTATACGGGTGGGAGTGACATCGGTCACCCTCACGTCATCTGCTTGGTGCTGTGTTAAAAAGGTGAGTTACAAGTGCACTAATAAAATCCAGTCACCCTGCAAACAGATATGGGCATGGCTTTGCTATTTAGCTGGAGGCCCTACTTAGTGGTACTAAGTATGGGTCTATATCTCAGTGTGCCAGCTGCCCAATGGTAGCAACTAGTCATGATGCACCCCTTTGTTTAAAAGTCTAAAAGGGATCTAAATAATGACCTACTAGGTTTAGTTACCACTGCGATATTCAAATTGCTTATAAAAAGTTAATTAGCCCTAAGGATTCATTCAGCCCCTTGGGGTTGAGCGTCTGTAGCCTGAAGATCCATCGGGTCTCCAGTTGCAACAGAGCCTTACCTCGGTTGCCCCCTCTCAGGCTGGCTGGCACTTGGTCTATGATCTTATATTTGAGGGTGGCCATCCCGTGTATCATGTTGGCAAAATGCCTGGCTACCGGCTGTTCACTTGTTCCAGTGTCCAGGGCTTGTCGAATGGCTAGACGGTGCTGTGCCATGTGGACCTTAAACTGGCACTCAGTTTTCCCGATATAATAAAGTCCGCATGGACACATCACAGCATAAACAACATAGCTAGAGGTGCAAGTCAGGGGCCACTTAATTTTGTACCTTTTACCCGAGTGGGGGTGAAGTATGGTGTCCCCAGTGGCCATGTAACTGCATGTTCGACACCCTAGGCATTTGTAGAAACCATTGCGCCTGCCTAAAAACATGGTGTCAGGGACGGTCTTTTAAACGGGGTAATGTCGGTCTTGACAACTAGATCTCTGATGTTGCGACCCCTAGTATAACAGGCGGGTGTGTTTAAAGCATTGTAGCTCTGGATCCGAGGCTACAATTGGCCAGAGCTCTTTTGCTCTTCTGGTTGTCTCTATACTGTTGACATTGTATTGGTTAACCCATGGGATCACCTGTTCTGTTTTTTTCTTTTTTATTTGGGTCACAAGCTCAGTTCTACTTTTTTGTCGAGCTTTCATTAGAGCTGGCTCTAATTCCCTCGCAGGATAACCTCGTTCCCTGAATTTAAAAAACATTTCCCTCAATTGTTTATCCAGGACCCCTGGATCACTGGTAGTGCGGCATACCCGGATAAACTGAGAGTAAGGTAGGCCTCGTACCGCTGCTCGAGGGTGGTGGCTCTCATACCGCAAGAGCGTGTTGCGGTCGGTTGGTTTTGTGTATAGGGATGTGGTTATCTTCCCCTCCTCAACCTTCATTAAAACATCCAGAAAACATATCTCCGTTTTGCTACTATTCAAAGTTAGCTTAATGGGACTATCAGATGTGTTTTGCTTAGACACAATTGTCACTAAGTACAGCCTCTTGTCCGGTCCATAGCACAATTATATCGTCTATGTACCGGAAATACATAAACACTTCCTTAGTGACACTGGGTGATGGAAAAAAGATGTTGCCTTCAGTCTCCCACATGTAGGTGTTGGCAAATGATGGGGTCACAGGGGACCCCATCGCACACCCCGTGACTTGGCGATAAAACTGCCCGTCATACAAAAAGTAATTATGCGTGAGAGTGAATCTGAGTAGCTCAATAAATACATCTATGTCAGGACCTGTGTACCTGGGGTTACCTGTGACAAGCCTCCTTACTGCCATCAGGCCCGCCTCATGCGGGATGCATGTATAGAGGCTTGTCACATCTAGAGTCGCCAATATTAGTCCATCAGGGACATCAACTATATCCATTAGTCTCTGCAACAACATCGCAGAGTCTCGCAAGTATGTAAACGTGCCTTGCACGCAAGGCTGCAAATAAGCATCAAGGTATACCGCCAAGGCTTCCCACAGTGACCCCCTGGCTGAGATTATGGGCCGACCAGGGGGGCACCGGGTGTCCTTGTGGATTTTTGGGATGCTGTAGAAAACAGGGACTTTGGGAAACTCCACAAACAATTTGTCCCTCAGTACCTTGGAAATAGTCCCCTCTGCGATGGCTGCCTCCAGTATACCACTCAGTTCATCTTGGTATTGTCGAGTGGGATCTCTTGTGAGCACTTCATACGTGTTCAAGTCACCCAAAAGTCTCTGGCATTCCGAGGCATAATTGTCAAGGCTCTGTATAACAATTGACCTGCCTTTGTCTGCCCCGCGTATTATTATATCTTGCCTTTGACTTAGTGCTTTGAGTGCTGTAGCTTGTTTCCGGGTCAGGTTGGAATAGGTGGTGTTCTCTCTGGAGACAGGATCTGATTGCTCTAGCAGGCGGTTAAAAGTCTTGATGGACGCGTTGTGAGATTGAGGTTCGAAACGCGACCTGGGTCCAAGTTTTTGATTTGGAGCCGCATATATATATATATATATATATATATATATATATATAAAACAACCAAGATGCTAGGCACAACCTCCGTGTCACGATTCAGCCTGGGTGCCTGTAGAACGTAGATAGAGCAGGAACATGCAGCACTCCACGGCAGTATAGCAGAAAAATAATCTTCATTCCAAACAACGTTTCAGTATCGTGTAGATATTATCATCAGGTTCTGAACCTGCATGTTCCTGCTCTCTCTCTCTCTCATATATATATATATATATATATATATATATATATATATATATATATATATATATATCAGTGCTCGAAGTGGAAATTTTAAAGTGGGGGTATGGAAAAATAAAGGTTGGGGTTATGCACGCTCCAAAAAGGGGCGTGGCTACTAGGAAGGGGGCGTGTCTTTAAGTAAGTAAGTAAGTGACAGCAGAATAGAGAGAGAGAGAGAGGGGGACAGAGAGAGTGACATCGGGGGCACAGAGAAAGAGTGACACAAGGAAAGCGAGAGAGAGTGATAGCGGGGGCACAGGGAAAGAGATAGCGTAAAAGCATATACTGTACATATATTTACACACACCTGGGGGGGGGGGGGGGGGCACCTAGAACTCAAGAAGTCTTAGCCATCAGCTGTATTATCATAATTAATCCTCTATCAATAGACCTTCCACTCTCTTTTCCTTCATCATTTCCCCTAATTCCCCAGATCCCAACCTATCCCCCACACTCTTCCTCTCTCGAATCCAAGCCTCCCAATCCCAAACCCGTATGATATTATTCCAACATTATGTACTGTAGGTCTGTTCTGGGAGGCAGTCAGTGGGCACGCAGACAGGCGGAATTGCATGAGGGTCTGAAGTGGACAGATACACTTCATGCCCTCTCTCCTCCGCAAACCGCTGGGTCCCTGTCTCCATCTTCTATGCAGCCTGCTCGCCAGCCAGACTTAGCAGAGGCTGCAGCTCACTTTTTGGCAAAATCAGCCATCATAGCCCATCTCTGCTCGGCAGTGCCGGCGGCTGTGACTGCTGTCACTGGAGACAGCAGCGCCACTGATCGGTAACAGAGTTCCGATCTGTGGCTTTTGGAGGGGGGCCCTGGCTGCATTGGGGGTTCACTGGCTGCAATGGAACAGCAGCCCACTTATTTATAGCCAGGCCCAGCAGCTCTTCTTAGCGGCCGGGTGTTTGAGCTGGGATTTTTTTCAGGCCCTCTTTGACATTGGGCATCAAGCTTAGCAGATGACGGTGATGGAATTGCATAGTCAATGTCGTGACCAGTGGCAGCAGCTTCAGCACTAGGAAGTGGTTCCTGATCTTTTACTTGTGTGTCTTCCTCCTCCATTTCTTATTAACATGCACCACTGCTGCACTTATACGGCAGCACAGGGCAGCACTGCTGGACTTATGTACAACACCCCTAACAGCAAAGGACAGCAGCACCCCTAAAAGCACAGGATAGCACCACAGGACATCGACCCAGAACAGCTCCTTAGGACAGCAGCTCTGTACACCCCTGTACAACACAGGACTTATACGGCAACACCCCTGGACTTATATGGCAGCACAGCACAGGATTCCACTGCTGGACTTATATAGCAGCACAGCACAGGACAGCACCACTTGACTTATACAGCAGCACAGGGCAGCATAGCACAGGACACCACTGCTGAACTTATGCAGCATCACTGGGCAGCACAAGACACCACCGCTGGACTTGTACAGCAGCACAGCACAGGACACAACCCCTGGACTTATACATCAGCACATGGCAGTACAGCACAGGCCACCACAGCTGTGGTTATGCAGCAGCACAGGACAGAGCCGTTGGACTCATACCACAGAACCACTGAACCTATATACAGTTTGCAGACACACCAATACAGCTCCTTCCACGACCCTCTCCAATGCTGGAGTGAAGATGGTGCCGAACAGCACCAATTGAGATCCTAATATAGGATCCAAATCCTACGAGACTCTGACAACTGGATGATGATGTTTTGCTGTGATATGGGAACCGAGTCTGGTGGGAAAACCAGAGCCTGCATCTGATCCCGTCACAGATCGTGAAGTTCGGGGGGCTCAGATCTCGGAGATCCAAACTCGCTCATCCCTACTATATACACACATTGATCAGTAACAAGTGTTTTCGTGTTAACCTTTTGACTACTCCCACCCATGTCCACTGCAATATTGTAAGCCTATTTAACACTATTTAATGATAAATCTTGTAAACCTATTTAACACAGACTAGAAGAGACAAATGTTCTGTGTGGAAAATGTCTTTGGTGCATCAATATTATAATAGCATGTAGATCATCAAGGCAGCGGTACAAAGAAATGATTGAATAATTAATAAAACAAAAAAAATTATGTGAATAAAAATAAATTAATAAATATGACCAAATATTTGCAAAAAAAAAAAAGAAAAAAGAAAAAATCATATAGGAGCAGATGTATTAAGACATAACAAGAGATAAATGCAAGGCTGATAAAGAGAGATAAACGTCCAGCCAATCAGCTCCTTACTGAATTTTTTGAAACACAGCCTGTAAACATGGCAGTAAGTAGGTGATTGGCTGGATGTTTATCTCTCTTTATCACCCTTGCATTTATCTCTTGTAAAGGCTAAATACATCTGCCCCATAGAGTGATTTGACACATCAATCAGATTCTGTCTATCATTTTTTAGGATGCAACAGAGAAATGTCAGAGAAAACCTGATTGGTTGCTATAGGCAACATCACCTCTTTTAATTTTTAGAAGCTTTAGTAAATGTACCCATAAGTTCACAGTCAGGCACTCTTACCCTATCACTGTCTGGGTAAAGTGCCACTCATGTGTTGCTTCCCTCCTTGCATTGCTGAGGTGTAGAAACTGGCAGTGATTCCGGTAGTCAATCAGCAGTCTAATTGCAGTGCTGTGGTGCTGCTTGTGCACTGCCTCCCTCCTTATTGGCCAAAAGCAGAACTGGTGTCCCGGATCCATGAAAGATTCCAGTAGATGTTCTGCAGTGTTACTGCTAGGACACGTGACGGCATGAGAATATGTATAGTGGCCGCAGATGAGTGGTTAAGCCTCACAAATCTAAAATGAAATCAAATGGATGTCTGTACTTGTAGCCTAGAAAATCACCAGCGGCGTAACTATAGCACCGCAGCCCCCGCCACATGTGGGGGCGCCGGGGGCTGCGGTGCTATAGTTAAACCCCCCATCAATCCCCCGCAGACTTACCTATCGCGCTGGTCCCGGCGGCTCCGTTCTTCTGCTGAGGACCACCACAAAATGGCCACCCCCATATAGCACACAGTTCTCTGAAACGGTCTGCTGTATGGGGGCGGCCATTTTCTGGTGGTCCTCAGCAGAAGAACGGAGCCGCCGGGACCAGCGCGATAGGTACGGCTGTGGGGGATTGAGGGGGGGTTTGCATGGGCGGCGGGGTAGGGGTGCTTGGCGGGACGGCGACGGGGGGGGTTGGCACCCCCCCTAATGGCGGGGGGGCGCCCAAAACTTAGCTACGCCACTGAAAATCACAATTGCTATTGTGTAGAAACATGAATAAAGCCCGTATATGATTTAAAAAAAAAACTGATTTGTCAACTTTTTTTACACTATCCCTAGCAAAAAAATCCTGATGTCGGCAGTATAAATGTCGACATATGGAATGTGGATCTTTTGACTGCGTCCCTATTGCCAGCGCTAAGTACATTCTATTTCCAATATTGAAGTAATAATTTTAGTACATATGCCCTCTAGAGTAGGGATGGCCATTGTTGTGATCGCCATCGATGGTTATGTTACAAACGGCCATTGATGGTAGCATACTATGTAATCGATAACCATTTCTGGTTTACCTATAGATGGTCATCCATTTTCTTTGACTGACTGGCCCACAGGCCAATCAGAACTTGGGGGCGGGGCTTTACAGGTGTCCTGGCACCTTGGGGGAAAAAAAAACTATTAGTTTATGCCGTGTCATCAGTCGAGGGGAAACATCTGGTTTTCCCCCATCAATGGTAAAACTATTCTACATCGACCATAATTTATCAATGATTGGAAAACATCAATGTCCGGTGGCCATCCCTACCATAGAGGGACAATTACATATCATTTTTATATAAAAGCATTTAATCCAATTGCATGTTTTTTGTTTTTTTTATTAAAAAATGGAGATAAATGGTTGGTGCTTAGGGTTCTATTTCAGCACAATGACTGAAGAACATGTTGTTACATAGAGATATTTGCTCTGCAGTGACTGGAAAGCAGAAGTAATATGTATTGTTGCCAGGCCCTGCCATCAGCAGTGTATGGGAAATGGCTTGGAAGAGATCACATGGTGCCTCGTCCAGCTGGTGTCTTTCCAGGACTTGTTCTTTGCAAACTGTTGTTTTATTCTTGGGTGGTAATTGTCAGGCTAGAACTCTTTAGTGCCCGTTTTAGGAGGAGGAAAAAATTACATCTGTGGTTCTCTATTTGCTAGACAAAGATGTTGCAGCATGTGTTTAAATATCCTAAGGAGGAGAAAATATACAGGACATCTCCCTCCAGGCAGCCACTCAGCTTCCAGCTGTTCAACAAACTGAAGCGCACAGAATATACAGCAGGGACCAGATGCTGAGTGGAAGGTAACTTGGCTGTAGACCCTCCTGCTTTGTGGACAATTGTGTCTAAGGACCCTCGCTGATATTTTCCAAAGTAAAAAACTATGCCCTGTTATTCCGACAGCTGTGGAGATACTGCTAATCTGTTTGTTGCTTTATGCGCATGTCCACCAATACTTTACGTGTCTCTGTAGGCCATATACTGGTTTTCCCATCCACAGCCCTTATGCTTAGTACTGGGACTCATACACACTCTATTCTGGGTGCAAAAGATTAGAATGCTGCCCCTAACTGGAATTGCAGTGACCCAAAAAAGAAGACAAGCCAATCACAGAGTGAAATAGACTGGCCAGAGCTAAAGTGGTGAGGTTGAATAAAGCCACTGAATATCCACTTGTTGGGCACTGAAGGACCACTGCAGACACCAATAAAAAAGTGAGTCGTCTAAGAGTTGAAGACTCTGGGGGGCCACAGCTGAGTGAAGGAAGCAAAAGAGATTCTTAAATACTAATATATGCTGAGAGTTAGTCTGTGGGACTGTGTTTGGGCGCAAAGCTCTTTGGGCTGCTGTTGCTGGGCTGCTCCATGGCATCATATTATACACTTTCCATTAGTTTGTTTAGTATATATGTAGCACCCTCCACATTTATTATTACCTCTTACTTAGGTAAGTCCTATCACATGTAATTTCCCTTATCCCTTTTACTATCACTTTAATTTCACACCAATGTGATGCCGTGGGGTGGTCCTGCTGGGCTGGCCTGGGGGGTCCCGTGTCCTAGACCTGTCTCAGAGTAATGTTAGGGACTTGTCCTATTGAGGTAACCTGGACACGGTGGACAAGCCGATAATAATGGCCATCATTATGCTAATGACCTCAGAAATGCTATATAGCAAAGATATTAAAAGGTCTAGCATTTATATTTAGTGTGCACCTGCAAACTCCTCCTCCTGCTTCCTAAATACTAATAAGCACTGGTGAGAACCATTTAAGTAGTATTGAAAAATATATGAAAAATACTGACAACTCTTGATAGATACTGAGAAATACTGAGAGATCCCGAGATCTATTAAAAGTATATTAAGAAGCATATTCAAAGTAATATGTAATCCTGAATTGTAGAAGGAAGTCTTTTTAGCAATTAGTGCAACAGTTTAAGGAGAGAAAGACATTTTGAATTAATCAAACACTGATTAAAGAACACTTAGTGACTGTACTATTGATACTGTGAAGTGCTGAAGATAATTGCCATTTTGAAAATAGAACTATGTTTATTGAGCTGTGTCATCAGAACCCCAAATATATTGTTGCTGAAATCAGGAAAAAACAGCATTGGATGCTTTTACTGTACATTATATATTTGTTTTGCAAAGGTTATTGAGAATCTAGCATAGTGAGACAGGTGAGAAATTCCATTTGTCCCTGTCATAACATTTAAGATAAAGAAATTACTTTAAATTATAGGAAGAGTTATTGCCCATTGCTTATTCACTATTGTACTGTGCAAACTAGTGTGTTGAAATTGCTATATTCTTTTTGTGCTGCATATTCCTGGCATATTATTACAGGTTGAGTACCCCTTATCCGAAATGCTTGGGGCCACGAGCATTCCGGATAAGGGAAAATTCAGTTTTTTGGAATATTTTATTTTTTGCCATACTTACCTGCCCCTGGTGGGTCCCCGATGGTCCCTCGGCGTCCATGGAGTCCTCTGGCGTCCACGGCAGGCCACCAGCACCGTCTCCGGCGTCTCCAGCGGTCCCAGGAGTGCTTTGCGCAAGTTCCCAGGCGCGCTGGTGACGTCACCGGCGCACGCGCGCACTCGCGCAAAGCACTCCTGGGACCGCTGGAGACGCCGGAGCGGATGCTGAAGGCCTGCCGTGGACGCCGGAGGACTTGGTAAGTATTAAAAGAGGGTTAGGGGGGAAAAAAAAAATATTTGAATTATTCAAAAAAAACACGGTTTTTGGAATAATTCGGATACGGGATGCCCGGATACTCGACCTGTATTATTATTATTATTATTATTATTATTATTATTCCTTATTTATATGGCGCCACTAAGGAATCCGGAGCATCCAATTACAGAGTACATAAAATGAATAAGCAAAACAGTGAATTTCAGTTGAATAATGTAGAGGACAAGTGTACATACATATACAAAACATAACAATACTAAGCTGTTGTGTAAAACAATAGAAAGCTGATTGCTGAATTTTCACAAGGAGATATGGGACTACATTCCATCTAAGGATAACATCCACTCCGTTTGTGGCGAACAGCTCAGTAATTATATAAAACCTCCGGAGAAATCCCTTATACCTCCAACAAAAATGACACAATAATGCTTTATATATACCCCTAAGCCAAGCTCAGATTGGTATGGCTCAAGCCTCAGGCCTCCGCATAACCATGCTTTTTTAACCATTTATTTTTATTTTGTGTATTTATGAATATATATGCATATTAAAAATTGTTTATATTTTACTAAACATTGTTCAGCGCTGCTTTATAAGCTAATTTGTTTTACACAATTTAACAATTGGGTACTTATGTAGTATCTGGGCGTCCGATTTCGGGATGTGATGCGATGACCCGAAGCGTGGCGAGCGTAGCGAGCCCCGCGAGAGGACACAGAATACCGTCCCCTCGCGGGGCTCGCTACGCTCGCCACGATTCGGGCTCGGTGGCTCGCTACGCTCGCCACAGGTTTATATCCAACTCCATGCCCACTTGGATAGTAGGGGTATGAAAAGGACCCCTTTTTCCCATTGAATTCCATGTTAAAATGGACTCAGTCCATTTTAACATTGATTCCTATGGAAAAATCGGGTCATCGCATCGCATCGCATCCGATGGTCGCATGCGATGCGATGCGATATCGCATCACATCGCATCTGATTGTATGCCTTAACTTAAGGCATACAATCAAAAAATCGGACGCCCAGATACTACATAAGTACCAACAATTGTTGTATTTTTGTTTCCTAAGACGACTGACTACCCTCTATCTAAAGCAGCTGCTTTTTTAGAGAACATACTTCATAGTAAAGCGCTCAAACTGGTAATTTTGGTTACCTAACTTCTACATAAATATAAAGTCAGGTCCATAAATATTGGGACATCAACATAATTCTCATATTTTGAACTCAATACACATCCACAATGGATTTGAAATGAAACTAATAAGATGTCCTTTAACTGCAGACTTTTCATTTGAGGGTATTTACATCCAAATCAGGTGAACGGTTTAGGAATTACAACGGTTTCTATGTGTTTAAAAACTAAAAATACTAAATAAAGAGAGCGCACTGTGTTGATCCATACAATTTAATAGGAATAAGAAGTATAAAAAATTATACACATAACCATACTAATTGATAATTCACTATCATCAGGAAAGGTACCAAAAGACTGGAGAATAGCAGAGGTAGTGCTATTATTCAAAAAAGGAGGATCCCGCTAATTACAGACCTGTTAGTTTAACATCAATAGTGGGTAAACTATTTAAAGGATTTTTAAGAGATGGTATCCAGTAATATTTAGACCTTCATAGTTTACTCAGTAATAACCAGCATGGGTTTGTGAAAAATCGTTCATGCCGAACTAATCTACTTGGTTTCTATGAAGAGGTTAGCAAAAACTTTGATAATGGAAACGCTGTAGATGTGATTTTCCTAGATTTTGCTAAAGCCTTCGACACAGTACCACACAAGACGTTGATAGATAAAATGGAGAACATGGGATTAGGGGCAAATATCTGTAGATGGGTAGGGAACTGGCTGTGTAATAGAGAACAAAGAGTGGTCGTGAACAGTGCCGTATCATATATGATACCAGTACTAAGTGGAGTGGAACCGGGTTCGGTTCTTGGGCCCATTTTGTTTAACATTTTTATTAACGATACTGGGATGGGGTTACTCAGCAATGTATCCATCTTTGCAGACGATACAAAACTGAGCAGAGTTATTAAATCATCAGAAGATGTCAGCATGCTTCAAAACGATCTTGACAATCTAGATGAGTGGGCAAAAAAGTGGAAGATGAGGTTCAATGTGTACAAATGCAAGGTCATGCACCTTGGGAGACATAACCAGTGTGCTAGTTATAACCTAAGTGGGGATGAATTGGGTAAATCAGTACTCGAAAAGGATCTAGGAGTCCAAATAGACAACAAACTAGGGTGTAGTGCTCAATGTAATATAGCAACAAAAAAGGCCAACAAAATTCTAGCATTTATTAAAAGGGGAATGGAAACTAGGACTCAAAAGTAATTATGCCTCTGTACAAATCAAGGGTTAGACCGCTCCTCGAATACGCAGTGCAGTTCTGGGCCCCGCACTATAAAAAGGACATCATAGAATTAGAAAAAAATCGAAAGAAGAGCAACAAAGCTTATTAGGGAAATGGATAATTTAAGCTATGAGGAAAGATTAAACAATTTGGGACTATTTACACTAGAGAAAAGACGTTTAAGGGGGGATATGCTCAACATGTATAAATATATTAGGGGCCAATATAAGGAACTGTCAAACACCCTTTTTTCTACTAGAAAGGAATCTAGGACGTGAGGGCACGAGTTTAGATTAGAAGAAAAAAGATTTTGTTCATCTAGAAGAAAAAAATTCTTTACAGTCAGAGCAGTCAAACTTTGGAACTCTCTTCCTGGAGAAGTGGTGTCGGCAGAAACTATAAATACGTTTAAAATAAGGTTGGATAAACATTTATTGGTTAAAATCATCCATGGGTACGAAAAAGTAACATAATCGGTCTTTAAAATATCAGAACATACTATACAACAAGGCATAAGCCACTATAAACATAGGTTGAACTAGATGGACGCAAGTCTTTATTCAGCCTCATCTACTATGTAACTATGTAACATACATATAAGATATATCTAAAAAAAAAAAATATATATATATATATATATATATATAAACAATGGATATTCAGCATTGATGTCTCAATAAATCTGATATTAGTGCTTTATATCTTTATTTTATTATCAAAGTCCCTTTAGTTGGATGGTTGATTGAAATAAAGTCAATTCTCCATATTGACTTGTTTGACTCTGTTTGTTATTAATTATGACAGTTCAGGTGTCTTTAGAGATATATTAATATTCCAATTAATGAGAGAACTCAGTATATTTACCAGAGACCACTCTTGAAGTGAGGTGATGCCAGCGGGGTATGATGACTTATAACGGTGATCTTCGTCCGCTACAACCGGCGGGGCTCTGTTGTTATTGGAGCCACCGTCGGGAGCTGACAGTTGCTCTCCCGTCTCCCGCTGTCCTCTAGGAGTTTGAAGAGGGAGGAGGATGTCACACTCACCAGCCTGATGTTAGCGCTGTGGGGATCGCCGCAGGTCACTCCCAGCGTTCGGCTTTAAAGCGGAGGTCTCAGGAGTCAATGCCGGAATGGAGATGAAACAGGCAGGGGGCTGTAAATTCAATGCTGGTAGCAGACTTGTGATGGCTTGACGCATTTCTCCGTCCAAAGTGACTGACGGTTTCCACAGAAGCCTTCCGGTTGTAGCGGACGAAGATCACCATTATAAGTCATCATACCCCACTGACGACATCTCACTTCAAGCATGGTCTCTGGTAAATATACTAACGGAGTTCTCTCATTAATTGGAATATAAATAAATCTCTAAAGACACCTGAACTGTCATAATTAATAACAGAGTCAAACAAATCAATATGGAGAATTGACTTTATTTCAATCAACCATCCAACTAAGGGGACTGTGATAATAAAATAAAGATATAAAGCTCTAATATCAGATTTATTGAGACATCAATGCTGAATATTGATTGTATATTTTTATTGTCCAGGGATCCGCACACTCATCCAGGGATATGTATAAATACGGGGTGCTCCCCTAAGGAAGAAATCTTCCAAGAATAGCAACAAGTCCGTTTTTTTAAAAATTGCTTTTTAATCAGAGATGTACTCAGGCATGGTCCATGCCTGAGTACATCTCTGATTAAAAAGCAATTTTACCTGCTGTGGTGGTGAGTGCCCTCTCTGGCCTAAAAAAACGGACTTGTTGCCGTTGTATATTTTTAGATATATCTTATATGTATGGTTATGTGTATAATTTTTTATACTTCTTCCTATTAAATTGTATGCCTCAACACAGTGCGCTCTCTTTATTTAGTCTTTTTAGTTTTTAATTGTATCCGTTTCATTTGGGAGCAGCATAAATATAGAACTGGTGCTGTGATTTTTTAATTAGTACTTAATTGGCTGCGCCTGATATACCTTGTGTATATATTTATTTTTGGTTTCTATATGTGCCTTCCACTTTTAAAAGGGACCAAAAGTAATAGGACAATCGACTCAAAAACTATTTCATGGACAAGTATGGGCTATTCCCTCGTTATTTCATCAGCAATTAAGCAGGTAAAAGGTCTAGAGTTGATCCCAGGTGTGACAATTGCATTTGTAAGCTGTTGCTGTGGACTCCCAATATGAGATCCAAAGAGTTGTCACTATCAGTGAAGCAGGCCATCATTAAGATGAAAAATCAAAACCATCAAAGAGATAGCAAAAAGAAAGAAAGCTCAGCAACACCAAAAGACCAGAAAGACCATGAAAAACAACTGTGATGGATGACAGTAGAATTATTTCCCTGGTAACCCCTTCAGAACAGTTGGTCAGATCAAGAACACTCTTCAGGAGTTAGGTGTATATGTGTCAAAGTCAACAATCAAGAGAAGACATCATAAATATAGAGGGTTAACCACAAGATGTAAACCATTGGTGAGCCTCAAAAACAGGAAGACCAGATTAGAGTTTGCCAAACAACATCTATAAAATACTTTACAGTTCTGGAACAACATCCTATAGACAGATGAGACAAAGATCAACTTGTACCAGAGTGATGGGAAGAGAAGTGCATGGAGAAGGAAAGGAACTGCTCATGATCCAAAACATACCACCTCATCAGTGAAGCATAGTAGTGGTAATGTCACATGGCGTGGGCATGTATGGTTGCCAATGGAAATGGTTCCTGTGTATTTATTGATAACGTGACTGCTGACAAAAGCAGCAGGATGAATTGTGAAGTGTTTCGGGCAATATTATCTGCTCATATTCAAATGCTTCAGAACTCATTGGCCGGTGCTTGATAGTACAGATGGACAATGACCCAAAGCATACTGCAAGAGTAACCCAAGAGGCAAATAAGTGGAACTTTTTGCAACGGCCAAGTCAATCAGCTGACCTGATCAAGCTGCAATTGACTGCAAAGGATTTGCAACAAAGTATTAATGTCTGTCCCATTACTTTTGGACCCTTAAAAAGTGGGAAGCAAATAAAGAAACCATTGTAATTCCTATACCGTTCACCTGATTTGGATGTAAATACCCTCAAATTAAATCTAAAAGTTTGCAGTTAAACCACATCTTGTTTGTTTCATTTCAAATCCATTGTGGTGGTGTATAGAGAGGTGGTGTAAATGTCACCTCGCCAGAGTGTTTCTCCGCCCCTGTGCATGGCTGCGATTGCATTCGCAGCCATACGAATGGGGTGAAATCTATTTACAATCATTCAATCAATGCTGCGATGGCTTTGGGAAGATTGGGACCGCTGATGACGTCATTAACCCTCCCAATGGCCGGGCCCACCTGCGGTTTTCAGCAGCACCCCCAGAAAACATCGGAGTGCTGCCTACAAACACCGGCCAGCTGTCATTCATCTTGCGAATGGCCAGCCATCACTGTCTTTGTTCTCAGGGGGACCTTGCACATGCGCATAGCGAACCACAGGAAATCCATCTATAATCAGCAGAGCTGCGAATTTGCAGCCCCACAAAGAGGTCGGAATGGGGCCCTTTGTGCGAGTCTGCCCATTTTTTTAGGCAAAAACAGGTTGTCTTTGCCTTGTAAATGATTGGTGCTTTTAAAAAAAACAAAACGGTACTTGTTTCCTAGCACGGCCACACCGATCAGAATCGCGGTCATCGGGGGTAAAATCGGGGCCATCGCGGGCATCGCGGCCGCTAAAAAAATCGGGTGCGATGGCCAGACGCGATGCCTGCGATTTCCCCATAGAGAACAATGTTAAATGCCTCAATTTACCCGCGATGACCACGATTTCCCATAGGAAACAATGTGAAATGGCTCAATTTAGCCAAATTATCATAGGGAACAATGGTAAATGGCCCAAAAACACCCCTGAACATTGAAATGTCCCCCCAAAAGTTATTGACGCCACCCCGCCATCAACGTGAAGCCGAAACGTGGCGAGCGCAGCGAGCCCGCGAGGGGCGGCGGTATGCGTCCTCCGACCTTTTCATGCCCTACTATCCACTAGAGCGTGGAGTGAGAATAGAATAGTGTGGCGAGCGCAGCGAGCCACCAAGCCCGAAGCGTGGCGAGCGCAGCGAGCCCCACGAGGGGACGCGGATACCTTCACAGTTATACGCGTCCCCTCGCGGGCTTCCCAGGTGTCCATGGCGACGCGGACACCTGGGAAGCTCGCGAAGGGACGTGTTTACCTGTGAAGGTATCCGCTGCGCTCGCTACGCTTCGGGCTCGGTGGCTCGCTGCGCTCGCCACACTATTCTATTCTCACTCCACGCCCTAGTGGATAGTAGAGCATGAAAAGGTCGGAGGACGCGTACCGCCGCCCCTCGCGGGCTCGCTGCGCTCGCCACGCTTCGGGTTCACGTTGATGGCGGGGTGGCGTCAACTACTTTTGGGGGGACATTTCAATGTTCAGGGGTGTTTTTGGCCCATTTACTATTGTTCCTATGCTGATTTGGGTAAATTGATCCATTTAACATTGTTCCCTATGGGGAAATCGGGGGCATCGCGTCTGGACCATTTAAGCATTTTTAGGTGCACACGACGCAACCGACCCGATTTTTCACTGTTTTCAATGCATTTCAATGGAAAAATCGGGGGCATCGCGTCGGTCGCGTCGCAGGCCACTCAAATTACCCCCGATGGCCAAGATATGTGGCCGTGCTAGGAAACAAGTACCAACAAAACAGCAATCTCACACATAGACCCGTACCTTTTGCAACTCAGAGGCTATTATTTTTAGCCCATTTTGTGATATTGGCCATGTTTCCTCCTTATTAACCCCTTCAGTGGTGTTTTTTTTTTAGGGAGCGCTCCGACTGGGCGAGTTTTTTATGGGGAGCACTCCCTAAAAAAAAAAACACCACTGTGTCCCCGGGTCCGGACGGCGGCGCTGATCTTTGTAAATAGCTGCTGCCTGGCCCTGCCCCTGGTAGCCCGGCTATATGCGTCGTGGCGTTACAAGACCACACAGCACACAGCAGGGGGGAGGGAAGCAGGAGCCGAGCAGCTGCCGAAGCTGAGTGCGGCACTGATCTCAGCGCTCAGCGGCGCTGCCCGGCAATAGGGAGCCCAGGCAGTGGCACTCCCAAGAATTTTCCGGGTTAGCCAGTCTGCGCACTGGAGCAAACCTCTTAAAATTCTTGGGAGTACCAGGGAAGGGGTTCAAAATAAAAAAGTGGCAATCCTCTAAAACCAACCCTGTCTTGATCATTAACTGCATTTTCGGCCTTGATAAATAGGCCCTGTAGTGTCCCAGGTGTTCGAGAAAGGCATTACAGATATTTCAGACATTCTAGCCTGTCAAACATACATACTCCATAGACACACAAACAAACTCCAGTGGTAAGAATGCAATATCCAGTGAAGTACAGTGGTGTTCTGTTTAGTTCAAATAATAATAATAATAATAATAATAATAATAATAATAATAATAATAATAATAATAACAACAACAACAAGAATATATATTGAGCTGCTTATTAAAATTCGATTGAGCTGCTTTTTTTTATGTATGTATTAAAAACATAAAAAATAACAAAAAAACTACATAATATTGGGAGAGGAACTGCTATGTAAATTGAGTTGAATAATAAAAATAAAAGCCCCAGAACATAATTTTACTACAAATGGCACTTAATAGCATAAAGCATTTTCTACCAGTTATTTGTCTATTTTTAAGGCCCGGCTTATTCAGCACTGTTCAATGGCGGATAGTACACAGAAATCTGATACAAAAGAAATCTAGAGCACATTCATCGGGAATTTAACGAGGACCGGGTTTGATACAGCTCATGGCCCAGAAGGGCATATTTCAGGAGGTAAAAGAGATTTATACAACGTTATTTTGGGTCTGTCACAATACTACACCCCCCCCCCCCCCTCTTTTCTTTTGCTCCTGAGGCGTGTATGAAAATTTCTCCATAAAAAGGATATTTTTAAAACTTGGCAAATGGAGGTAGAAAGACATAAGCACTTAATGATCTTTGCAGAAAGTCGCAGTAAACGGATGTATGTTTAAATGGCTGCCAGAACTGCACTTACAAGGTCAAAGTCTTCCGCAAGCCAGCAAAGCGATCATATGTGTGCTAGGGTTAAGGGTTCAGTATTATATAGGCATATGAAAAATGCAATCAATTGGAGAAGGGGGAGGTGACTTGAATTGCTCTTAAGATTTTCTATTCCCTGGAATAATAAAAGAGCATTTTTTCTTCTACATACGTTATTTCATACTGAATAATGACCCTTACATCGAGGGCTTTTTTTACATTTTCATTTCGTTGGCCTTAACAGCCGACTGATTCAACGTCTGCGTTTACCCTCCGACCAGGAAGGTCACTTTGTATATGCGCTGGAGGGTAAAAGTGATAAGGTTCTGGAGATATGTGAATTATTCATGACCCATCAACCCACCTTTCACATAAAAAGGTGGAAATATCAGGAACATTGTAATTAAGCAGGTTGTACGAGGTGCATGTCTGCCCACATTTCCCAGGATTAGCTTTGCTGCCAGAGGTAAAGCGACAGCTTCTCAGACAAAGTGGAAGCACACAAAGTAGGTCTGCCAAGGCTATGTGCTGCATTATTAATCAAGATTTCCAGACAATTTACACATATCTGCATACATTATTCTAAAAGAGAAAGCACGCCTCGTTCCTTTTGTTAGAGCAATACATATAGAGAAGTCATACGCTCCCTAGAAGCGCTTCACAAGATCTTCACCTATTGTCATCTGCCATTGGGGGCTATTCTAGTTCACTCTTTCTGACAAATTCCTTCTAAGATGGACAAAACCATGTGCACTGCAGGTGGGGCAGATGTAACTTGTGCAGAGAGAATTAGATTTGGCTGGGGTTTTACTTCAAAGTGAGATCTATATTGCAGTGTAAAAATAAAGCAGTCAGTATTTACCCTGCACAGAAACAAAATAACTCACCCAAATCGAATTATCTCTGCACATTTTACATCTGCCCCACCTGCAGTGCACATGGTTTTGTCCATCTTAGAAGGATTTTTGTCAGAAAGAGTGAACTAGAATAAGGCCCATTGTCACAGAACACAGCTCATTCTCCCCTTGGTCTTCAAGTTTTAGATACTGGCAGAGAACAGACATAAAGCCATGGTCAGGGCAGGCAGGCTCAGTACGCATTCCTAGGTCATGGCGGGCAGTGAGCGAAGGCAGATATCAGTATATTCAAGGACAGGAAAGAACACTTAAGCTCTGCGCAATATGCGTGTGCTATATAAGAAACTGTTAATAAATAATACATAAATAAATTAAGTCTAATAAATGTAAGCATGTTATTTTCGTGCTGTTCAACCATCTCCGCTATACATTTCCGGCGGAAGTAGGTACGTTCCACCTAGATGGAACGCACGCCGGCAAGTACGATTATTTAAGCCTTTTTAAAACTATTTCATGGTATTCATTATGTGTATATTGTAAAATGTGGTTGCGCCCAAATGGTAGTTGGTGCACTACAAGGGTTACTTACCTTACCAGAACATTAAAGCTTTTTATAGTGATTTATGTAACCACTCCCCTAAGAGGATGTCCTAGACTTCTAAGGTATAAATAGAGTTCCAGGCAGAAGGACTTTACACCTTAAAAAAGACAGACACTGTTGAAACGCGTTGGTGTTTTTTTGATTCAGGAGAAGGCTATATGGACTGTACTCGTAAACATATATGCCTCTTCTTTTAGTATTAATTTTACTTTGTTCTTAAAATAAATACCATTTTTTATCATCTGCCTGGATATCATTTCGCTGAAAGAAACCATTATATGAGGATCCATCGTGAGGCTAATGTAAGCATACAAGTGAGCATTTAAAGATACCTTGATATGTTTACCACTACTATTATGAATGTAAGCTTATCGTAAGCACCATTTATTTTTGCCGCACGAAGGGTGAACCTATAAGGAATAGAACCTCCATTCTATACAAGAAGACCAGGCATATTATCCATGGTAAGATAGTCCCCATAAGAACTTTTTGTTGAAATACTACACCATGAATTTTGTTGTTCACTTGTTTTTCATGTATGGACTGTCCACGAGAAACTTGATGTGATACACTCTAGGGCCACATACAACAGAGGATACGTAATTATTTCCACACGTTTGTATTATTTTGAGTGCAAATAGGATTGCATCATAAGTTTTTTTGTTGTCTAAATTAAGTCTATGGTCTATCCAGGTCAACAACCACAAGCTCACTCAAGGGTAAATGTATGATTCTTGGAGAAGTGCTATCTATCCCCAAAAAGAACATTATGTGCAAGGTGATAATGCTCCAGCCAATTAGCACTGTCAATTTACATATTGGAGCTGATTGGCTTGTGCATTATCACCTTGCACATATTGGGGCATATGTATTAAAGCCTGGAGAAGAGATAAAGTGGAGATAAAGTGGAAGGAGATAATGCACCAGCCAATCAACTCCCAACTGTCATTTTCAAACACAGTTGATTGGCTGGTGCTTTATCTACTTCCACGGGCTTCATACATCTGCCCCAATGTTCTATATGGGGATAGATAGCACTTCTCCAAAAATCATACATTTATCCCTCAGGAACACAGGTTCAGCACACGGGGTTAGCAGAAACTATCAACAGCACAGGTGAGATACTGTAGGGAGAAAACAATTTAAATCCATTAGAAACATAAGAATCGAATGAGGATTGGAAAAACTCCATATCTACCCAGGGGAATAGAAGGTTGCTTATATTGCCCTAGGTAATTAACTTTGGGCTGAAAGAACAGCAATGCCTGACCTCAGGGCACTGGTTTTAGGCATCAAGCCATAACGTGACACCTGGTACCTTTGCTTGAAGTTTGGAACAACTACTAATTCCTCCGCGATACTCTGGAAAGGTGACGGTCTCCTTTCTTTCTTCCAAAATATGATTTGCAATTCAAATTTTTGTATAACAAAATTAAACAGGTCCAGTCTCTTTGTTTTACCATTTAATTTTGACAATCATTTTTTTTGTCTGGCCACCTTTGCACAGATGGCTCGCGCAAGCGCCGTGCGTACGCCTGGTCATTCGATAATCGCACGTGTTGCGAAATAGCTGCCATGCAATCCGGTCTGAATCAGGCCCAAAGTCAGGACCCATACATCCCTCCACTGCATCCCATTTTGAAATAAGCTCTCAGTGTATCTCTTGCATCCCTATCATACAGACTATCTGGAAGACAAGCATTGTTTTTAATCTGTTATTCCACTTTGCCTGCACATAGACATAATGTAATCCCCTCCCTCTGCAGCGGTGTGCAGCACATGTAGCGTAAAGAACTGTTGGCACCAGAAACGTTTGATTTAGACAAACAGCATTGTTACTAAAGGCTCATATGATAATACAGTTTACTTATTGGCAATATGACCGGAGTCCTCTCTGGGGAAACACACAGTTCAATAATATTCATAAATAAAATAGCGTGAACCCAAGCTCTACGTCAATTAGACTTTCATGAGCAACAGTACTTTGTATTCTAGACGACTTAAAGATTTATTGTTTTAAACAACCTTGGCAGCAGGAAGGAGATGCCTGGCTTCTCCATATTTCTCCCGGTACCTGGGGGGGAAGCGGCTTCCTATGAACTGCAGTACAATAAAAACAAGTGATCTCGCCTCAGGTGCTGCCGTACATTTGTTCTGCAGCCCGTCAGCTGGAACTGCAATGTTTCATTTATACTAACAAAATGTAACGCCGCTGTGTACGCTACTGATGTGTGCACTTCTTCTGCCGTGGCCCAGATGCTTCTGTATGCAATTATACAGCAGTACTCAGCAATGCAACAGTTGTGATCGAGTGAATGCGCAGGTTAGATTGTCTCATTTGATGACCTCATGGAGATGAAGCAGACTTTATAACACCGGTTAGACCATTATCTAACATTTTCTGTTGATGTGCAGGATAATAGCCGGCACTGCTCTGTATGTGGCATAATATAGTAATGCTGATGTGACTATGAGCCAAACTGAATGCCATGTTAGGTTCCAATTACAGGTTGGGTATCCATTATCCGGCTATCCCAAAACCGAGATATTCCGAAATATATTTCTGACTATTTTGGGTTTGTTTTTGTTTTTCCCCCTGTACCTTTATTTATACTCTCACCTCATCCCCCGGTGTCCACAGTGGCCATCGGACTCTTCAGTGGCATCCCCAGTCGCAAGGGTGCATTGCACAGGTGACGTAACTGGTGACACCGTGGACGACAGAAATCTTTTCCCCAACCTGTAGGACAGGCCTGGTCAACCTGTGGCTCTGCAGCTGTTGTGAAATAGCATATCCCAGCATGCACTGTCAGAGTTTTAGTATTCCTTAATAGCAAACCTCATACTGGGCATGCTGGGACTTGTAGTTTCACATTAGCTGGAGAGCCACAGGTTGGCCAGAGCTGCTGTAGGATATCATAACACAGCTTGTTAACAATCATATCACTTAAGGTGGGCAGTAATTTGCCATGGGAGTTACAGAAGCAGACTAGCAGCCAATAACTAGAGGTTCCAAAATAATATGTGTTCAGTCAGGTTCTAAGTCAGTATTATTGTAAAATTAAAATGCTTGAATAAGTCTGGTTGAAGTGCTGACTGCCCACACACTCGCTGCATAAACTGACAGTGACTGACAGCACAACTAGGCAGACACCTTTAAACATGATCTGCCAGTGTGTATGCAGGACGTCCCCATAAAAAACACTGGAGCCTGTGAACGCAGGCATTGCTTGGTTTCATGTAAATGTGGGAGGCCCTGGGGCGGGGCCAGGCGCGCACCACTCGCTGCGCGTACTCACCTCGCTGCGCTCCGCCTCTTACCTTCGGGCCTGCGACGGTCCCGGTACCTTCCTCTTGCTCCACTGGTCTTCGGGGGCGACTGCACCTGTAGGGGAAGCAAGGGGGAAAACCCCCTAAGGGGGGGAGGGGATGCTCATCACAGGCACTATTGGCCTCAGAGTGGTTACACCCGCTTGTGGAACACGGCAGGCGTAACTGAGGTGGGGGAACGCTCCAGGGAGGGGAAGGAGCACAAACAACACGACAGATTCAATACAATTTCTACTCACCAGTCGTTTACTGGTCCGCCGTCACGCTTCCAATGCGGATACCGGCATCTGAAAAGGAACTCACGTAACCTCCTGCTCCCTAGGGCAGGGCAATACACCAACGCGCATGCGGCTTACCTCCTGCGCACCCTGCGGCATGAAGCCGTCTTACGTACTCGCGACCTAGCGCTGGATCCTTAGATGCCACAGCCTAGCGTCGCGCAACCTATGCCCTAGCGCCGGATCTTCCGATGCCACGGCCTGGCGTCACGCAACCTGGCGCCTAACGCCCGCGCAACCTGTGACCTAGCGCCGGATCTTCCGATGCCACGGCCTAGCGTCACGCAACCTGAAAAGAACACAATCTGCACAGGGCCACGATTGGTGAACCCAAGTACAGCATACAGTACACGGTGTCAAGTAAAACAGTACAATGTAAAGAGACAACACTGCACCAACACCTAGCGAGGGCCTACCTCCCTCTGACTATTCCTAGCCTTACCGCGATTACCCTTGTGGCGATAACTGAACTCGCGGCCTGTCGATACAGGCCTGTTACTTCTACTGAGAGGCCCCAGCCCAGTGGTGCAAGTAGAATTTTTTTCTTGGTGGTACTGATAGCCTCCACCAAAAATGGGCGTGGCCATGTGTCATGAGGGGGCGTGGTCACACAAAGCTAGAGAAGTGACTAAACGACAATAGTAGCGTGGCATCAGGAGACAGTGAATGAGAAACAGGGAATGATGGGGGTGGGTTGGCTCTTGCTTGGGGTAGAGCCGGGCAGCTTGTGCTTACAATTGTGGAGCCTGCTCTTCATGCTGTCAGCGCCGCTGATGCCTGTCAGTGTGACAGGCTAAATCAGCAGTAGCCGGTAGCTGCATTAACCCCTTCCCGACATTGCCTTTTAAGGTAATTTTTTTTTTTTTTTTCCTCCTTGTGTTCAAATAAGCGTAACTTTTTTAATTTTCCGGCTATATAGACACATGAGGGCTTTTTTTTTGCGGGACAAGTTGTACTTTCTAATGGTACCATTTACTATACCGTATAATATTCTGGGGAATCAGGAAATAATTCAATGTGGGGTAAAAAAAAAAAAAAACGCAATTCCACAATTTTGCGCTGGTTACGGTTTTTTTGGAGTTCATAGTTCGTTTAAAATGATGGGTTATCTTTATTCTATGGGTCGTTACGATTCCGGTAATACCAAACTTATATAGTTTTCGTTACATTTTACCACTAAAAAAAAAAATAGAAAATGTTACGGTTTTTCGAATTTGCGTCGCGTCGCCATGTTCTGCGGCTTATAACTTTTTTATTTTTCCACCTACGGACCTGGGTGAGGGCTCATTTTTTGCGGGCTGAAGTGTACTTTTTAATTAATACCATTATGGGATATGGGCGACTTTCTGATCTCTTTTAGTTATTTTTTTTTGGGTACGCGATGCGACCAAAAAGCGTAGTTTTGGCGTTGGGGATTATTTTCCGTTTACGCCTTTAACCGTGCGGGATAACTAATGTTATATTTTAATAGATCGGACTTTTAGGAACGCGGCGATACCAAATATGTTTATTTTTTTTATTATTTATTTATTTTTATTTGGGAAATGGGGAAAGGGGGGTGATTTGAACTTTTAATATTTTATTATTTTTTTTTTATTTTTAAACTTTTTTTTTTTTTTTTTTTTACTTTTACTACAAGGCCCCCTAGTGTACTTGACCACTAGGGGGCGCGATCGCCTGTACTAGGTTCAGCCATAGAGCTCTATGGCTGAACGTAGTGATTTTTTGCACTTCCTATTACATCCTGCCTGAGGCAGGATGTAATAGGTATGAATACACGGACAGCACAGGGGTCTACATTAGACCCCTGGCTACCATGGCAACCGATCGGCACCCTCCGATCGCGCTGCGGGGGGCCCCGATCGGCGCCGGAGGGGGGCGCCCCCCCCTCCGATCAGCTATTTAAGCACTGCGGACGCTTTGCCCGCGGTGCTTAAAGGGTTAAACGGCCGCGATCGGCGAACTCGCCGCTCGTGGCCGTGAGAGCAGGGACATGGCTGTAATATACAGCCATTACCTGCTCTCTATCAAGCCAGCTCACTCCGTGAGCTGGCTTGATTCACCCCCAACCGACATATGGCGTAAATGTACGTCATATGTCGGGAAGGGGTTAAGCACCAATCATAACGCTGGGTGGGCGGGCTGCGGATGCATTATATTTAGACTTAAAATAAAAATAGAATTGACAGTGGGTCAGAGGGTAAGTGGTACTGCGTACCTGCAACATATTTCTTACAGGTACTCCGTACCACGCCGTACCCCCTTACTTGCAACACTGCCCCAGCCCTAGCAGGGTCTGGGCCTCGTACACAAACAGGGCCTTGCACCCCGCAACACAGATGGGCCTGGTGCCCAGTAACCCAGGTGGGCCTGGGGCCCAATAACACAATGGGGCCCGAGGGCCTACTATGTAGGGGCCTAAGCCCAGAGCACCACTGGGCCTAATGCCCAACAACACACCAAGGGGCTAATGCCCAACAACACAAAAGGGGCCTAATGCCCGACAACACGAAAGGGGCCTAATGCCCAACCACAACCAAACCTTGGGTCCCCACGGGCCTAGAGCCCGACTACGATACACACAGGCCTGGTGCCTGAATTGGGCCCACGGACCTAATGCCCGCACACCTGGTGGTCTAGGGAGGGGACCCACATTGTGGACTTACCCGTCCTATGGCCTTCCGCTGGACCAAGCCTGGTCCAGCCACGGGGGAGGTCCGTCTTCACCGGAGGTGGGATGCTTCCCACCACCTCCGGGCTTCCTGCAGTCTTCACCGGGGCAGCGGGGGCCGGTGCAAGCTCTTTTGCGTTGCACCCCGCCGCACCCGGGCTTCTTCCGTCTTCGCCGGCTGTCCCCGGCACTGTGTCCTTCGCCCGGCGGGCAGCAGCGTGTAGCAGTACTGCGCACACAGCTGCCGCCTCCCGGGGCTTCCGGCGGCGATTCTCTCCCCGTCCAGCGCTCTCCGTTCTCCTCGTCCTCCGTCGCCGCACTCCTCTTCCCGCCCCCGGCACTGGTTAGTTCAAACCAGCGCCCGGGGGCGGGGCTCGTGACGTGGCGAGCCAGGATTGGCTCGCCGCCGCCACTTCCCATTGGGTGCCAGAGCGAGAGCCATGATTGGCTCTCCTTTGGCGCCGTATTTGAATCGCCTTTGTTCGTGGGGATCAGCGGCAAGGGCTCGCCGCTGCCCCCACACCCGGCGTCACTGGAGGGTCTGCCTCCGGCTCCCTGGGGTGGCGCCAGGCCACCCCAGGCCAGGAAGCAGGCGCCAACCAGCAGCAGGGCCAGTGACCGCACTAGTACACTGGCCCTGGCTGCAGGGGGCGGCGCCACCCGGCGGCGGCACTGCCCCTTTCGTCCCGGTGCAATAGCACCGGGGCGTACTTCTACACTTGCCCCCCCCTTTTCCTTTGTGGTCCCCACAAAGTGAGCCATTACCTGCGGTCCGACATCAGGGTCACCCTGGTCCTCTCGGGAGGTCGGTCCTGGTCTGGGTGTCCCATCTGGGGTGCCCGGGCCGGCATCTGCGGAAGGAAAACTCACCTCCACCTTCTCGTCTAGGGGGGTGGCTTCCGGGTATAGGTCTCCTGTGTCGCGGGGGTTTGCCCCCAGGGACTGGTCCTGGTCCTCTGTGGGCGGTGGACTCCTGCGGTTGGCTTCCGGCCTCCTCCGCCGACTCCTCCGAGGGAGGGGTCGTTCGCCGGGGTCACCCGCCATAGGCCAACAGGGAGATTCCCCTTCCAAGGGCATCACCTCTACCCATTCTTCTCCCATCCGGCAGGGGGCCTCCATCTGGTTTTCCTGTTGAGGGGTTGCCCTCTGGCCACCGGTTGTTCCTTCTGGGGCACTTCCTACCTCTCGGGCAGCCGCCCTTGAGGGAGGGGGGTCGTCCTCCTCTTCCATAGTCTCCCAACCGTCGTCCTCAGATCCTCCAGGGTCAGTCTCTTCCCGCGAATCGTAGTCCATAGGCCAGGGGCATTCAGGGCGTATGTGGTCGAGGTCGCCGCAGCCCGTGCACCTCTCCGATTCCTCTTCGCTCCAGTCGTCCTCTGAGGACCAGTTGGTGGGGTCATGGTGGTCGACATACCCTTGGCACCAATTCTTAATCGTCTGGGCGGAGACGTAGGGGCAATCCGGCGGTTCGTGGTCCACCTCGTTGCAGAGTTCGCACCAGGGTTCGTCCCATTCGGTATCCTCTCTTGCTGTGTAGCCTTCGTCTCTCTCGCTGGTATCTGCTAGCCACTGTGCCATCGGCGAGACGTCTCGCTCCAGGACGTCCTCTGCCTCCGCGGACTTCCTTCCTCCCATCGGCACGTCCCTACCTTTTGGAGCTTCTGGTCCCAACCGTTCGATTTGGAGACTGGTCCTGCAGGGGGAGTGGCGAGGGTTCCCTGTTGTGCCTTCCTGCCCCGCCCAACATGGGGGCCTTTCCGCGATCCAGAAGGGAGATATCACGGCCTCCTCCGTCACCAAGGGGTCTGGATGCCTTGGCCCCTTCCACTCCGTCGATCTGATGGTTTCCATTGCAGCATGGCTCTGGGGGCAGTCGCTGGTAAAGTGTCCCATCTGCTGACACGTCCGGCAAGGGGTCACCCGAGCCTTCGCGAGCCTCTCCTCCCGTCGCTGGTCCTTGTCGCGCTGGATCGACCTCTGTACAATCCTCATCAGGTCCGCTCCTGTCACCGTCACCCAACCGTCTTCATCAACACAGGGGTAAGGTGCTTCCGGAAGGTCCCTCCGGCGGGTCTCCCTGGGGGTGCCCCACATCGCAACTGTGGATTCAGATCCTGCCGACTACACCAAAATGTGGGAGGCCCCCGTGGCGGGGCCAGGCGCGCACCACTCGCTGCGCGTACTCACCTCGCTGCGCTCCGCCTCTTACCTTCGGGCCTGCGACGGTCCCGGTACCTTCCTCTTGCTCCACTGGTCTCCGGGGGCGACTGCACCTGTAGGGGAAGCAAGGGGGAAAACCCCCTAAGGGGGGGAGGGGATGCTCATCACAGGCACTATTGGCCTCAGAGTGCTTACACCCGCTTGTGGAACACGGCAGGCGTAACTGAGGTGGGGGAACGCTCCGGGGAGGGGAAGGAGCACAAACAACACGACAGATTCAATACAATTTCTACTCACCAGTCGTTTACTGGTCCGCCGTCACGCTTCCAATGCGGATACCGGCATCTGAAAAGGAACTCACGTAACCTCCTGCTCCCTAGGGCAGGGCAATACACCAACGCGCATGCGGCTTACCTCCTGCGCACCCTGCGGCATGAAGCCGTCTTACAGTACGTACTCGCGACCTAGCGCTGGATCCTTAGATGCCACAGCCTAGCGTCGCGCAACCTATGCCCTAGCGCCGGATCTTCCGATGCCACGGCCTGGCGTCACGCAACCTGGCGCCTAACGCCCGCGCAACCTGTGACCTAGCGCCGGATCTTACGATGCCACGTCCTAGCGTCACGCAACCTGAAAAGAACACAATCTGCACAGGGCCACGATTGGTGAACCCAAGTACAGCATACAGTACACGGTGTCAAGTAAAACAGTACAATGTAAAGAGACAACACTGCACCAACACCTAGCGAGGGCCTACCTCCCTCTGACTATTCCTAGCCTTACCGCGATTACCCTTGTGGCGATAACTGAACTCGCGGCCTGTCGATACAGGCCTGTTACTTCTACTGAGAGGCCCCAGCCCTAGCAGGGTCTGGGCCTCGTACACAAACAGGGCCTTGCGCCCCGCAACACAGATGGGCCTGGTGCCCAGTAACCCAGGTGGGCCTGGGGCCCAATAACACAATGGGGCCCGAGGGCCTACTATGTAGGGGCCTAAGCCCAGAGCACCACTGGGCCTAATGCCCAACAACACACCAAGGGGCTAATGCCCAACAACACAAAAGGGGCCTAATGCCCGACAACACGAAAGGGGCCTAATGCCCAACCACAACCAAACCTTGGGTCCCCACAGGCCTAGAGCCCGACTACGATACACACAGGCCTGGTGCCTGACTTGGGCCCACGGACCTAATGCCCGCACACCTGGTGGTCTAGGGAGGGGATCCACATTGTGGACTTACCCGTCCTATGGCCTTCCGCTGGACCAAGCCTGGTCCAGCCACGGGGGAGGTCCGTCTTCACTGGAGGTGGGATGCTTCCCACCACCTCCGGGCTTCCTGCAGTCTTCACCAGGGCAGCGGGGGCCGGTGCAAGCTCTTTTGCGTTGCACCCCGCCGCACCCGGGCTTCTTCCGTCTTCGCCGGCTGTCCCCGGCACTGTGTCATTCGCCCGGCGGGCGGCAGCATGTAGCAGTACTGCGCACACAGCTGCCGCCTCCCGGGGCTTCCGGCGGCGATTCTCTCCCCGTCCAGCGCTCTCCGTTCTCCTCGTCCTCCGTCGCCGCACTCCTCTTCCCGCCCCCGGCACTGGTTAGTTCAAACCAGCGCCCGGGGGCGGGGCTCGTGACGTGGCGAGCCAGGATTGGCTCGCCGCCGCCACTTCCCATTGGGTGCCAGAGCGAGAGCCATGATTGGCTCTCCTTCGGCGCCGTATTTGAATCGCCTTTGTTCGTGGGGATCAGCGGCAAGGGCTCGCCGCTGCCCCCACACCCGGCGTCACTGGAGGGTCTGCCTCCGGCTCCCTGGGGTGGCGCCAGGCCACCCCAGGCCAGGAAGCAGGCGCCAACCAGCAGCAGGGCCAGTGACCGCACTAGTACACTGGCCCTGGCTGCAGGGGGCGGCACTGCCCCTTTCGTCCCGGTGCAATAGCACCGGGGCGTACTTCTACACATACACAGCCTAGTAAACCGGTCTGAATCAGTCCCACTATGTCTAGCAATATCTACCTTGAGATTGCTTGTAATTGGCTTCCGATAACCCTGCAAGTTTGTTTTCTGGCCATAGTACTGGGTGCAATTCTATCATCATGCGGTGGTTCACTGTGGCCAGGGGCGTAGGGAGGGTGGTTCCAGTGGAGCTTGTGCTCCAGGCGCTGGAACCTCTAGAGGGCGCCTTCTCTCCCCTCCCAGTTACAGCGCAGAAGCAGTGGCAGGCTTCTTTCTCCCTCCAGTGTTAGCTTCTTACCAACAGCAGCAGCATGGCTGGAGGCTGTGCTGTCTGCAATGCATATACCTGACAGCCGGCTGGATGCTGCACAGGGGCTGATGGTGCCGTGTCCAGGGCTCTGTGAGGTCACTCTGTGAGGGGGCGGGGCTTATTGGGTCGCGAGGGGCGGGGCTTAGCAGAACATGACCTGTGGCAGTATGTGGGGTTGAGACATACTGCTGGCTGTCTGCTGGGTGCAGGCAGCATCATCCCCACAGTTCCTTCCCACTCCTCCCCTTCCTTCCCACTGTCCACTATCACTATCATTCAGCCTGCAGAGATTAGCTCCGCCCCCAAACACACAGAGGAGCTGGTGGTCTGATGCAGCTAATGCTGCTGCCTTTGAAAGAGGAGGGCTGTCAGTGATAAGGAGCATGGCATGCAGCTGTACAGCTTTATCCTGCAGCTGCTACTCACACAGTAAGGGAATTGTTTCTTTCTATTTCTTTTTTTTTTGCCCATTTAAAGTCACTTTACCACTCAACGTCTGTGGCCTACCCGGCCCCCAGCATTCCCCGCTGTACTGTGTCTGTTACATTACAAACAGCGTGCCCAGAGTCTGTAAGCGCACCCTGCGCAGTGTGTCACCTGCGCTGCTGAGTGAGAGCAAGGGATCCCGCACTGTGTAGTGTGATGGAGCCCCTGCTGCATTATATATATTGATTCCTCATCTTGCTGCTGCTTGTTGGCTCTGCTGTCGTCTTGACAAAGGCCGGGTATCGGCCGAAACGTCGACTTGGACCTGTGGTCCTATGCACTTTGTGGTGATGTATTAAAATCATTTACTTCTACTATACTGCCTGGTGAGTGCCCTGATTGGACCCTGAGGGGCCCGTCGTACACTATATATATATATATATATATATATATATATATATATATATATATATATATATATATATATATATATATATATATATGGGGCACCGTAGCATTAGCTTGCTCCGGGTGCCATGACTCCACGCTACATCTCTGACTGTGGCACTTTGATTAAGGGATGGCCATCGACCATCGATGATTTAAAATCATCGATGGTTTGTGGCCGATGTCAAATAATGTTGCCATCAATTTGGGAGTGCCAGATGGTTTTCCTACATCGATGGCAAAGGAGAAGCGATGTTTCCTCCTTTTTTTTTTTTTTCAAGGTGCCGGGACACTGAGCATAGCTCCGCCCCCTGCACCCGGAAGTCCTGCCCCTGTGTTCTGATTGGCCCACGGGCCATTCAGTCAAATATAATGGATGACCATTGATAGCTAAAACTATCGATGGTTATCCATTAAATAGTTTGCCACTATCAATGGCTGGGTGCAGAATTGTCATTGATGACGTCTGCACCGATGGCCATCCCTACTTTGATTGCTGATATAGGGCACAATCTGACTGTATAATTAAGCAAAGACAATGTGACTCCCAAAGTAGTCCCGGGAAATATCAACAAGTCCTGCACACTGCTAAGCCCTGGTCTTGTGATATTAAATGGTAGCAAATTGCACCCCAGACTTGCTTGCTGACACCCCTCAGAATATGGATGAATGTAATCTACAAAACACGCACCTGCCTCTGACCACCATTGTTACTTCTTATGTTACAGCTTTAGCTGCCTGTAATCCTCTGAATCTTTGTCCCAGATGGCTAGAATGCAATCTGTCCACCATAGTCATTTGCATATTAACAACAGCTTTCCCTTTCACATCAGAAACTGTTTTCTTTTCTGTGTTTGATACATGTTCCTAGAAAAGTTCTTAGTTAAACACAAATGGCTTTTCATTTATGGTACATAGGGCCTGATTCAGGCAAGGCTTGTCCGCATCTTGCTGCTGAACCCCCTTGGTACCATGCAAGAGGATGCATGCAAAAACATCCACTCGCATACATCCGAAGGGGAGATAAATCATTTGATGTTTGGCGACCAATGAATGACTTCTCTCCCCTTCGGTAATAAGTCAGTCTATACTACGCCTAAGAGGGTACTGGCGCTGATGTCATGTGATGTCATCTGCCTGCCCCGAGCAGACATTGGCTTGCCTGCGTTCACAGGGGAACGCCCAGTGTTGTCATGGGGACGCCCATAAAACTCTGAGCATTCCCCCTGCTCCAGGCCGGTGTCCGCCCCGACATGTGCAAATGCTTTGGGAAGTGTGATAAGCGCATGTGCAGAATCCCCACCATCGGAATTGGACCAAATTTGGCGCCGGTCGGTTACTAGTGAATTATCACTATAGCGTACATATTTTCTCTGAACATGCAGCCCATGTGCCGAAAGTTGACTTTATCTATCATCACGGCAAGAACAAAGGGATTTCTGTTTTGTTATTGTGAAGTGCAAAAGGAAGACATGCTTTTTGAAAAAAGTTGATTATGAACCTTGGAAACTCTTGAAGAGCTTTTAGAATTGGTACATTATGTAGACATGGATTCTACAGCAGCGGCAGCCAACTCCAGTCTGCGGGAGATACCAACAGTTAACGTTTTCCAGGTCTCCTCACTGAGGGGTAGATTGATTAAGCTTGGTGAAGTGATAAAGTGTCTGGTTTTTATCACCGGCCAATCAGCTCCTAACTGTGAAGTTACAGGCTTAGTTTGAAAAATGACAGGTAGGAGCTGATTGGTTTTTAGCACCGGCCAATCAGCTCCTACCGGCCTTTTTTTTAAACCAAGCTTGTAACTTCACAGTTAGGAGCTGATTGGCCGGTGATAAAAACCAGACACTTTATCACTTCACCGAGCTTAATAAATCTACCCCCAAATCACAAGTGAAGTATTTAGCTCCACCTGTGGATCTTTTAAAACGTGTAAGTCAGTAATGAGTGCACATGTGAGGTGACCTGGAAAATGTGAACTGTTGGTAGCTCTCGAGGACTGGAGTTGGCTACCCCTGCTCTACAGTTTCCACAGAGGTTAATAAACAATCCGCTTGCATGGTGTTCAGAATAAGTTCTCAAATAATTGTTTTCTAGGAGCAGATCCAGAATCTATAACATATACCCACTGCTAACACTCATTTGTCAGTAGATGTTGAGGTTCATTATTCACAAGTAGGACACAGAATTTTCTTAGGGGGAAATCCAATAAGCTGAGAGTTTGCAGAAGGCAAAGTCACATCATTACACTCAAACACTTGTCCTACATGCATGCACCTGATTATAATACTTGCATTGACATTGCTTTTTGTACACAATTTGCACAAACTGGGAAAAGAGCATGAAAAAGTGGAGACACCATCCTGGACCTCCAATAAAGTGAATTTTGGAGTAGGAGCAGATACGGCTGGGTATAAGGGAAGTCCTGAAAGTTTTTATTTTCATTTTTTTTAAGTGTCAAGTGCATAAGTTGTATATTTACAACTAGGTGATTCATCGCACCCTGCAGGCACTCTTCACACCGTCGTAAGAGGATTTTCCCCCTTAACCTGTGAACCCATTTATTGCGTGGGTGAGGGTTGGGTGCAAGGGTACCTTGGGTGTGGGAAGGTGCTTGTGGGTGAGGGAAGTGGTGGGTACGGGGATACTGTGGGTGGTGGAGTTGCGGATTGTGTACCAGTTTAGTGAGGGGCAGTTGCAGGGGTGCTGTGGGAGGGATGGGTGTGTCGGTACTGATGGCAGGGGTTGGGTGGGTGCGGTGTTGCCGCAGCTGGGTGCATGGGGTACTGAGGCGGTCCGGGTGTGGGGTGCCATGGGTCGGTGCATTAGTACCACGGGTGTGGGGGAGTGGCATGTTCGGGGTTACCATCCGATTGTGCTGGGTGTGTGGGAGGGGCAGGGGTGCTGTGGGTGGTGGAGGGGCGGGTGCGTGGGTGCCGTGTGTTGGGAAGTGGCAGGAGCAGGGATACTGCAGATTTTCCGCTTCAGAGGAGGTGGAGAGGTTGTCCTGGCCACGGGAGGTAGCATCCATGACTGGGGAGGCAGGTGAGATAGGAAGAGTGGATAAGATATAACCAGGGCCAGCCTACCTGCGATTGACTTATGTCGTTTTTTTTAATAGTAAAGGCAGGGCAGGGGGAGACAGGCTGGCTGGCTGGCTGCAATTCGCACATGACAATTTTTGTTTACATACTCCTTCAGAGGACGGAGGGAAAGAGACGCTAGTCCAGGCATGTCCAACGTTGGCCCTCCAGATGTTTTGAAACTACACATCCCAGCATGCTTTGCAATAGTTTTAGCATTCTTTAATAGCAAAACTGTGGCAAAGCATGCTGGTATGTGTAGTTTCAAAACATCTGGAGGGCCAACGTTGGACATGCCTGTGCTAGTCGCTTACGCTCCGCAAAGGAGCATGGGAGGAGATGCGTGCAGTCGTGTATGTGCACAGTCCTTCTGTGGCTATCTTTTTGCTAGGACAAAACGGTCGGTGGCGGAGTTCATCCAGCGGGTTCGCTGCTTCACAGGAGGTGGAGAAGTTGTCCTGGCTGCGGGAGGTAGCATCCACATCTGGGGAGGCAGGTGAGATGGGAGGAGTTGGTGAGCAAGGTCCAGTGGTGTGTCCACCCAGCCGTGGGTATCAGTCCAGATCTGTCAATGTATAATGCTGGGTGGAGTCATACAGTGACTCCGCCCAGCATTATACACACAGTCACAGAGTGACAGATCTGGGCTATTTTATAAGAGATGTAACGGTACTTGTGAGTTATCCGGGCTGCCGATTTTGTCCTTAAGTTTGGTTAACTTAAGGACACCCGACCGACGCGATGCCCACGATTTAGCTTCAAATCGGGGGCATTGCGTCGGTCGTGGCCGTTATAAGGGGCCGCGACGCGATGCCCCCGATTTCCCATAGACAGTAATGTTAAAAGACACGATATCGGGGGCATCGCGTCGGTCGTGGCCGTTATAAGGGGCCGCGACGCGATGCCCACGATTTCCCATAGACAGTAATGTTAAAAGACGCGATGGACCCGATTTCCCATAGACAGCAATGTTAAAATAAAATTACAATGTGAAATTGGGCAATATGTTTTTAAAAAAAATGTTTCATGGCCCCCCACCACCGTTAACGCCACCCCGCTATTGACGCCAACCCGAAGCGTGGCGAGCGCAGCGAGCCCGCGAGGGGCGGCGGTACGCGTCCTCCGACCTTTTCATGCCCTACTATCCACTAGGGCGTGGAGTGAGAATAGAATAGTGTGGCGAGCGCAGCGAGCCACCGAGCCCGAAGCGTGGCGAGCGCAGCGAGCCCCGCGAGGGGACGCGGACACCTGTGAAGCCCGCAAGGGCACGCGGATACCTGTGAAGGTGTCCGCGTCCGTTCGCCACGCTTCGGGCTCGGTGGCTCGCTGCGCTCGCCACACTATTCTATTCTCACTCCACGCCCTAGTGGATAGTAGGGCATGAAAAGGTCGGAGGACGCGTACCGCCGCCCCTCGCGGGCTCGCTGCGCTCGCCACGCTTCGGGTTGGCGTCAATAGCGGGGTGGCGTTAACGGTGGTGGGGGGCCATGAAACATTTTTTTTAAAAACATATTCGCCAATTTCACATTGTAATTTTATTTTAACATTGCTGTCTATGGGAAATCGGGTCCATCGCGTCTTTTAACATTACTGTCTATGGGAAATCGTGTCGGAAATCGGGTCCATCGCGTCTTTTAACATTACTGTCTATGGGAAATCGTGGGCATCGCGTCGCGGCTCCTTATAACGGCCACGACCGACGCGATGCCCCCGATTTCGGGCGCGATGAAAAAATCGGCAGCCCGGATAACTCACAAGTACCGATGTAACAATCTTATGGATTTTATTTAATTACAAAGGAATTTAATTAAAAATGGCATTTGAAATACAATTTGGGGTCTAAAAAAAAAAAAATTGGATTTGGGGGAAATTTGGGGCCTTTTTTTAACCTTAATGTAACATGTGATTTTTGGCCCAACTGAGCAAATTTAAATTGTCCAAGTACCTAATTAGTAATATGGGGGGGTAGGTAGGTAGTACCAAGTAGGTAGACAAGCATTAGGTTGACACCACTAGGTCGGCATGGGTTAGGTCGACAGGGTCATTAGGTCAACATGGTTTTTTTTGTACTTGTTTCCTAGCAGGACGCCCACTAAGCAAATTGCCATCCCGAAGTGTGGCGAGCGGCGGCAGAACGCATCCTCCCGACCTTTTCATACCCCCACTATCCACGTCGGCGTGGAGTTGATTTTATATAGTGTGGTGATCGCAGCAAGCCCGAAGCGTGGCGAGCCCCGCGGATTACTTTACATGTATTCCGCATCCACTCGCCGCGCTTCAGGCTCGGTGGCTCGACACACTATATAAAATCAACTCCGACGTGGATAGTGGGGGTATGAAAAGGTCGTAAGGACGCGTTCCGTTGCGTTCGCCACGCTTCGGGGTGGCGTGGATAGTGGGGGGGTCAGTTAAACCTCATTGTATGTCATACAACTGTATAGATAATGGCATGGCATAACACCCTATAAAATCGCATGTGATTTTGTGGGAGATGCGATCCCCCGGGGCCAACACAGCAGTGAATAAATTACATGAAAAAATTGCATCACACTGCACTAAAACGGCCCATGTGATGCAATTTCACTACGCTAGCGTACGTAGGAAATCTGGGCGCCCTGCTAGGACACAAGTACCATTTTGTTTACAGTTTTTTGAGCCGTCATGTGCCAACAGGCGGTATTTCATGCAATACCATCCACTAGGGCATGGTGGGAGAATAAAATAGTGTGCCAAGCGTAGCGAGGCCCCGTGCCCGAAGCATGGCGTGCCATGTGAAGGGACGCGGTGGTACGTTTTAGTGTTTGTGTTGACATAAGGGTAAAAAATTTTGGTACTCTTTACCTAGAAGGGCGACCATCGCGACCATCGAATGCATTAAAAAATCGGGTGCGACGCGATGATTTCCCATAGGGACCAATGTTAAAAATGAGATTGGACCCGATTTTAGTGTTCAATGCCTCAATGCCCGCGATTTTTACATAGGAAACAATGTTAAATGGGCCACAGAGCCCTAATAGTCACCGTGAACTCTGAAATGGCCCCCACAATTGTTAACGCCACCCCACGATCAACGTGAACCCGAAGCGTGGCGAGCGCAGCGGTACGCGTCCTCCGACCTTTTCATGCCCTACTATCCACGTCGGCGTGGAGTTGAGAATAGAATAGTGTGGCGAGAGCAGCGAGCCACCGAGGCCCGAAGCGTGGCGAGCGGACGCGGATACCTTCACTGTTATACGCGTCCCCTCGCGGGCTTCACAGGTGTCCGTGGCGAAAAGCGGACACCTGTGAAGCCCGCGTTTACCTGTGAAGGTATCCGCGTCCGCTCGCCACGCTTCGGGCCTCGGTGGCTCGCTGCGCTCGCCACACTATTCTATTCTCAACTCCACGCCGACGTGGATAGTAGGGCATGAAAAGGTCAGAGGACGCGTACCGCCGCCGCTCGCCACGCTTCAGGTTCACGTTGATCGTGGGGTGGCGTTAACAATTGTGGGGGCCATTTCAGAGTTCACGGTGACTATTAGGGCTCTGTGGCCCATTTAACATTGATTCCTATGGCCAAATCGCGGGCATTGAGGCATTTAACATTAAAATCGCGGTCAATCACCGTTTTTAACATTGATCCCTATGGGAAAATCGCGGTCATCCCGGGCACCCGTTTTTAATGTACCCGCGATTTACCCGCGATTTTTTACCCCCGACGCCCGCGATTCCAATCGCGGGCGCCCTTCTAGGTAAAGAGTATCAAAATTTTTAATAAAAAATAAAAAAACCATGTCAACTTTCATTGTCGACCTTACCCATGTCGCCCTAAAGACCCTATCGACCTAATAACTAACAACTTGCTTCTACCAACTGAGCCACACCACCTGAATTTACTCTGCAAGTAATTAAGGAAATTATTTTGGTTCAGTCCTTCTGGCAAATTCCTTCTTAGATGGACAAAACCATGTGCACTGCAGGTGGGGTAGATGTTACTTGTGCAGAGAGAGTTAGATATGGGTGGGATTTTACTTCAAAGTGAGACCTAATGCAGTGTAAAAATAAAGCAGTCAGTATTTTCTCTGCACAGAAACAATATAACTCACCCAAATCTAATTCTCTCCGCACATTTTACATCTACCCCCCTGCAGTGCACATCGTTTTGTCCATCGAAGAAGGAATTTGCCAGAAGGCGTGAATCAGAATAAGGCCCTAAGTTTCAACTTCATTCCTGGACTTACTGGTCAGTGGCGGTTGCAGAAGCGGGACTGCAGCACAGACCAAATTCAAATAGAGGAGCAACACCAAGGCTTGTGAGATACCCTATTAGAATTCAAGTGCATATTTGAAGGACTCTAGATGGACGCTGGTGGTGTCAAATCTGCTCCAGCTAATAAATATAACTGTCATGTACCACTTTTCTGCCTATACCACCTATAAAAGGAATAAACATAGCCAAAGGGGAATAACTGTTGTCTTGGAGGGATGCAGTTTAAATCCCGGGGTTCAGAATCCCGACCGCCGAAATCCCGACACTTTCTCCCTCCAGGGGTGTCCACGACACCCCTGGAGGGAGAATAAATTAACGTGCTGAGCGTAGCGAGGCACCGGGCCCGCTGCGTGGCGAGCCCGCAAAGGGGGGCGATCCACGTCCCCCCCTTGTCGGGATTTCGGCGTCAGGATTTTGAACGCCGGGATCCCGACCGCCGGGATTTCATACTGAATCTGTCTTGGATACACCAGCATCCTCTTTATGTATTTTTGGTGGTATACTCCACTAAAGGATATGAGTCACCCTTTTCCATCTGGAGAGACCTTTGCCAGGATAGCTCCTTAGTAATACATTTACTAACACTATGAAGGACACCTGAAGCGGTAGTTCATGTAAGTTACATACAAAATTGGCCAGATGCGAGATGACACATTTTTAATTACGATACTCTTTTACCAAACGGATTAAATAAGGATTTTGAAACTAAGTGGTTTTTATAGCTATTTTAAAATGTACCTTATTTTTATGTATTGGTCTTATACTTCTTGTATTGTTACTAACTTCCATTCATTTATTTTGAGGTAAACTGGAAGCACTATATGCAATTTACTCCAAAAGATGGAACAAAAAAAAACAAAGCTGCCGTTTCCCTAACAGCGGGGACACTATTTCAGCGTGGTGCTTCTAATGAGGAGGCAATTACACCTGGAACAGAAAACCTGGGATGGATTATTGCAGATCGCCTGTTGATTGTAATGTGTACCTAGAAGCTAGAAAATCCATGTCTGGAATTAGGAAATACTTTGTAAATTTGGGATTGTAGTATAAATACCCCTACTGGTGACCACTTTCTGTATGCCTTGAGAAAGATACCGCAAAGGTATCGAAACCGGTTGGCAGTGGTCATTTGAAAACACTCTGGAAGGGGACCGGACGGACTTCACCTTACAGCCAGTATCTAGGGACGCCTGTGGTGGTTTTACATCTCATGCTTTTGTGTCTACAATCACTTGTGGACATAATTAAATGGTGAGAGTCCTGAGATCCCTTACATTGTGTGATGTTTTAATTGTGTGTGAATAAAAGTATGTTCTACTGCACCATGAAGTTTCTCTCATCCGTTTGAGATTCATCAGCATCTAAAGAAAGTGAGAGGAGTTCTTGGTTCCATTGTGACAAGCATATGTCCCTCCCTACGCCTTATTGTCTACCTCATATGTAGACCATTTAATTCCGTACAAGTCAACTCCAGTTTTAATTGAACTGTTAAAACCATATTACACTATTTTTTTTGGGGGGGGGGGGTTTCACCTTGAATGTTTGCAAAGCACCTTGATTACCTACCAAATTCCACACAGTATTGCATGTAAGAGCTGTAGGTTTCATGACTCCTCAATCTCGATTTCCTTAAAGTTACACTGCAAAGGCTGCAACAGAAGTCTCAGCACAGGCAATGCTCCTCCACAGATCAGCCACATAGTGGGGGCAGCAAGTACAAGTCATCCCTGCTCCCTTCAGGCATTTTCTAGTCACAAACGACAATTCAAAGTCTTACATTTCTAAAAAAGGACCTTTCAGCTGTGTCAGGTGAAGTCATCAGACCTACAACTAAATGAAGAACTACATCTGGAACCTAAGGGAGTAATACATATCTACACTGCCTGGGGCTTACCTGGCCTTTGGTTCAGACTGCTTTCCTCAATTGTGTGAGGACAGCGTGGCTGCTCTGTATATATAGTCTTTAGGAATGGCGGGTAGACTGCTTCAGCTTCCTGCACATACTTGCATATGACAGCCTGATGCCACAACCCACAATGCATTACTCGTGTCATCCTGCTACCCGCAATATAATTTTGTAGGTAGGCGTTTCAAAATGACACATCTCAAAAAGTCATTATTCATTTGTCCATAATATATTTCAAAGCAACTAGACAATTACTATAGTCTTACTTCAGTAATAAACTGATGTCCTAATTACTGTAGTCTAACAATGGGTATTTATAGGGTTTCCAAAGATCAATTTTTAATGCCTCCGTATAGTAGGCAATTGGGTACTTGTTTCCTAGCACGGCGCCCATCGCATCGCATACCATAAGCCATACAATGGTATGCGATGCGATTGGCACCCGATAGTATACAATTTAAAATTGTATATGGCATACAATGCGATTTTAAATTGTATAAGCACCCTAATGGGTGCTTACAATGTTAAATGCACCCCCCCACTATGAATGTCAACCCGAAGCGTGGCGAGCGAGCCCGCGAGGGGCGGCGGTACGTATCCTCCGACCTTTTCATACCCCCACCATCCACGTCGGCGTGGAGTTTAGATAGTGTGGCGAGTGCAGCAGAATACATGTAAAGTAATACGCGTCTGCTCGCCACACTATATAAAATCAACTCCACGCCGACGTGGATAGTGGGGGTATGAAAAGGTCGGAGGACACGTACCGCCGCCCCTCGCTGCGCTTCGGGTTGACGTTCATAGTGGGGGTGGCGTGGGGGTGCATTTAACATTGTAAGCACTCATTACGGGGCTTACACAATTTAAAATCGCATCACATACGGGCATACAATGCAATGAAAAAAAATGCCATGCGAATGAATATCGTGGGCGCCGTGCTAGGAAACAAGTACCGGCAATTGTGATCATGTAACTTGTGTGATGTGCACTAGCTTGCATGTAAAGTGTATATACAGTATTATCACAAAGGGGGATATTCAATCTCAGGTCACGACTGTCGATCCGTTCCAACAGCCGTGTGACCCTGGCTCAGTTTTCATTTTGCTGGACCGCATATCGCCAGGCGAGATTCAATGCCCTACCTGGAGTTTGGTGAAAAGAGTGGCAGTGAATTGTCGTTATCTGCCAGTGATTGCGACAATTCACGACAAAACAGTCCTGACCGCTTTTAGAGTCTGACCCGTTCTGAGGATTAGCCTCTTAAATGCTGTCGGTCAAGACAGCATTGCATAGGCACCTGCCGCTATTTCCGCCGTCATAAATAGTCGGCAGGGATTGAATACCCCCAAACGGTTACCCAACAAGTAAGGATCCTGACAGCAGTAAGATCCAAAGCCTTAGCTCGCTGTAACTTCTCACCAAACTTTATGACCACTACTCTGGGGTTCACACAGCAGGGTGCAACTTCCATGAACTGGTGTGATTGTGGCAGTTAAGCATATAGATATTTAAAAAAGGCAAG
The DNA here is from genome assembly GCF_055691185.1 of Crinia signifera. NCBI lineage: Eukaryota > Metazoa > Chordata > Amphibia > Anura > Myobatrachidae > Crinia > Crinia signifera. The sequence continues at coordinate 293,630,987 of NC_139220.1, read as the reverse complement.
ATTTTTTTTTTTTTTTTATTATTAAATGGCTGAGATAAAAGCAAGTTCACAGAAGTCAAACTCCATTACTTACACCCATATGGTCTTCTGCCACAAATCGCTCCAGCACTGGCTTCTCCTACCAAGTACCATCTCACCCAATGAAAGGCCTAATTCAGATATGGACGCAGCAACAATGCTACATATGCTAATGCTGCAGGTGGCTCCTGGGGTAGACACCTATTGCATGCATGTGTGATTCTCTGCTGCGTCCAGCAATGCAGCATGGAAACCATCAACGATCAGTGTAACCTACAAGCCATCACAGCACCACAAATTAGGCCAGGAAAAATGCATTAGTAGATGCTTACCATGGCCTAGGCCCTCCCAGAGAACAGGACCAGCGCCAACCGCTTCCTCCACTCAAACCAGACTGAGGCTTTGGGGCAGTCTTAGAATGATTGCAGATCTGGTCGGGTGCATGCGCAGACCACCCATCATTAGAAGTGTATGTAAACCACTGGTAATCTGAAGGTTTTCATCGGCTGCTTAAAAGGTTTGGAGCGGCCATCAATGAGAAGCCCACTGCATGACAAAGATCCAGAGGGGAAAACAAAAAAAAAAAAAAAGGGTGGTTGCTGGAAGGCAACCTTACAGCAGCTGACAAACTCAGAGAGACCTTATGGCCACGTTGCTTCCTGATTTCTACCGCCAGTTCCTGCCATTACTGATCAGGTAGCCCAATGAGAGATTAGCAGCTGCCAAGGAAACACAAGCAGCTCTTACCTTCCATGTGTACACAAAAAAACTGCAGAGAGCAGCCACCACCGGAAAATGCAAATCCAATGGTCTGATTGTCTACGATGGGAAAAACCTCCAAATAGGACTCAAATCAGGCAAACCAATCAATCAGGAACCACCAGATTATTATACCCATTTATTGTAAATAAACAAAAAAAATAGTATTTTAATCCTAATACTCATATTACCTTAGTCGTATTTAAATATATTATAGGGGATACATGTAAAACATTTCCATAAGTCCAACATCTCCTCTCATAAAATGTAGATTTTTTTTTATTTCTGAAAAACTTTGAGAAACGTTCGGACAGGCGACGCATCCATCGGAGTGAAAGATCGGGATTCTGCAATTACAAAGAATAGTTTTAGCTACAGCACAGAGAACAAGCAGGAAACAGAAGAAGATCTAAATACAGACATCACATGCAAGCTCCGTGGTACGGAATACAAATATCAATGCTGAAACTTACTTAGTTGTGTTGACAGCTGCTGTAGGTGCGAGGAATTCTCCTCCAAGGAGGAATTTATAAACTGGATTGATTCCTTGAGCTCATCCACCTTTTAAATAGGGACAGATACTAATTAGGTTTTTTCAATTTTAAATTAAATACATTTGTAAACCAATCCCAATAAGGACAGTATCCGGCATATTCAGCTAGCTGCGATGGCACCCTTGGGTAATTACTGATCGGTCAGGGGAACAGCCATTTAATATAACAGCCTTTTAGCCGCGCATACAATCAGAAAGGACTACGCAAAAATGCAGATTCTGCCTTAACTGTAGAATCTTTTTTTTTTTCCAGCGCTTGAACCACCGATACACGTCAGTTAGGCGGTTAAAGAGCCTTATCGTACCCTATAAAAATAGTTATTCACAGGCACATGATTTATAACAATCTGAATATTAATGGCCTAAAACGTTCTGCCCATGATGCACAATATAACATCAGGTCGAACATTGAGAAAATAGCGATTTATTACATTTCCTGAAACTGCAACATAAAGATGCTTATCATATAAAAGTACATTGCTTTTATTTGATCATTGCCGCAGTAGTGATAAAACTATACCATGAACTTTGTTTAAAAAAAAAAAAAAAAAAATCCATCCACTCCTTTCTCCAGCATGAAACATACCACGACTTCCATGCTGCTAAACACTGCCCCCTGCTGGTGTAATATAGCTTTGTAGTCTGGCTTGCTCTGAAGCACATAATCTTGAGACGTTGGCAAGTCAGGAACGCTAGCTTCTGGAGTGTCCTTTTCTTTCACTTCTTCCAGCTGCCTAAGAAACAGTCAATAGCGTTAATGTTATATTGAGCAAAAGCATTATCTAGCAGGCTGCAGTGCACAGGGAAATACAAGAGCAGAAAATCAATAACCTGGGTGCCAGGCACTGTTCTAGCACAAGAGATTGACAGAAAGACGCACATGCCATATTAAAACAGGTCGGCCCTCAGAGTTCTGTCATTAAGTAGGAATTGACCTGCATCCCTTGCTGTGGTACTAGGGAGTATCTTCTCATTGCCACTGACTGTCTCCATTTCTGGGGGTAGATATACTAGACTGTAGGATTAAAGAAGTGGAGATTTTGCCCAAAGAAACCAGATTCTAGGTATGATCTTCTAGAAGGAGCTAGATCAATAATAAACAGAATCCGATCTCTTGCTATGGGCAATATCTCCCATTTCTGCAAACACACACCTTATACCTGCTGGACTCTGATTGGGATCCTTTTCAGCCCTTAACACACAAGGTGAAATCTCCCTTGTGCTTCCTGGTGGCTAGATCACCCACACACATAGCGATAGTGCATGGGTGATCTGTGCTAACCAGTGTTCTCTGGATAGAACACTGGCGATCTGACTAGATCTTGACTACATTTAGTCAATATCTAGTCAGGCGTCGCTCGGGGGAATACACTGAGCCTTCCATGCTTATTTTTCTAAGCAAACTAGACAGATAGGGTTGACTTTGCCTGGGGTATGCCCCCTCAGTCCCCAAAATGGCCAGTTATGTTTAAACCCACATTTAATACGAACATTTAAAATAAAATCCTCCCAGGTTATAGCCTTAAGTTACCAGTGTACAAACTACGGTTTGCACCATACTTGCCTACCTGACCCTCTCCATGAGGGAGAACATGCTCTGTTCCTGGGCTTCCCTGGTAATGTAGGATTGCCATCACCTGTGAGCGGCTAGATTATTGATAAGAAATGTATTTCACCACAGGTGATGACAATCATACATTACCAGGGAAGTCCAGGAACAGAGCAATTTCTCCCTCATGGAGAGGGACAGGTAGGCAAGTATGGTTTGTACACAGATAATGACATGTAAATTAGCCTATAGCATGGGTCTTCAAACTGTTGCCCTCCAGATGTTGTGAAACTACAAATCCCAGCATGCTTTGCCACAGTTTGGCTATAAGGGAGTGTTAAAACTGTGGCAAGGCATGCTGGGATTTGTAGTTTCACAACATCTGGAGGGCCACAGTTTGAAGACCCATGGCCTATAGTCTCAGCTACATGGGACAATGTCATTACTGGCTTGAATGGGGGCTCCAGTTATTTGCTTCTTTGGAAATTGACAAATGATGAAGCAAACAATTAGGTGTTAACAATACATATGGTTATATTTCTATTTTGTGGCCTAAACTGATTCATGAAAATGCAATCTACGTATTCATTAAGAGTGAGGTGTGTGTCGGTGAGGTCACAAATTCCAAGTGACGGGATAGGCTATGTTCTTCGGCTGCTTAAGTTCCCACCATGCCGGCTTTCAGTGACTGCAGATACATGTAGTTATGAGTTAACAGCTGTGGTTACCGTGCCTGTAGATGATAACCGACCATACAAAGCAGTGGGATGTGCCCATTTCATGTTCAATCAATGATCATCTGTATATAAAAAGTCACTCTTCCATATAATCCTACGACATGAACCAAATACGTAACGAACAAACTCATTTGGAGTATCTGGTTTCTGTTTAATTATGTAGGTGTAATAGAAACACTTTGCGCCTCTTTACAATGAAGCTAACCTGGACACCGCGCCGGCTTTCGTCTTGTACTCTTCCAGGAGCTCCTCCCAGCGTTGGCCCTCGGCAGAAAACCTAAGGATACAAAGAGACATAGCCCAAGGCTCTTTAATAAATGTCTGTCATCTGGAATTAGTAGACTGATCAAACGCAACTTCAAAGGGGCTTTTCCTGTGACTAAAAGCTTAAAATCCTAAAGAACGCCTGCTGGTCCCATTATAAAGATATACTGTTAGGAAGGAATAGGGTGTATTAGTCATCCAGGTGACAGCTGCAGAGCAGGAGGTTACTCATCCTTGCTGTAAGGTCTAGTTTAGATATCCAATTATTAGGATTTCTCTATCTCCTCTGCACGACTTGCTGCAGCCGCCAGAGCAGTCAAGGGTTCCTTAGTGTTCAGTTCAGATAACTTCCTGCTGGAAACTCGCATCACACTAATTACACCAGAAAGTCTTTGATGTTCCTCTGTTCGCTCCCTTTTGAAGCGAGAGTCAGACAAATGGAAATGTGAATAATTATCCTCATTTATCTTGACGGCTGGCACTATACATAGAGCAGCACCTGTACGTCACGCTGGAGTCCAGTGTCAGATGCCTACACAAAGCCTCACGCACTAACGCAGATTTACCCGAGTGTTCTACTAAAGGATCAGTAGTGCTCAAACCGCCGTCATTGTTTCCATCACAGCTATAAATTATATTTTGCACGATACGGTTAGCATCCTAGTTCCGGAGGAAGTTCAAAGCCGCTTAAGAACCTTTACACCCAAGAATGCCTTGTACGGATCATTAATAGAAGGAAAGCAATGTTTAAAGTGTACCAATACCCAACCACACTAAGGAGTAAGTTTACAAAAGTTTTGAAAAAAAAAATGAAACCAAGGGTTACGTTTCCCATAGCAACCAGATTCTGTCCATCAGGTCTCTATTGCATCCTAGGAAATGAAAGAATCTGATTGGCTGCTATGGGCAACAACACCTTTTCATTTTTAGAAGCTTAAGTAAATTTACCTTTAAGAGCCCAATTCAGGGTCAGGTCCTCGTGATTTTTGGAAACTGCACATGCAACTATGGGCAACTCAGAGCGGTCTGCATCTTAGCTTATGGCCGAGTGGGTGTAACTGGGCAATATGCGAGATGTGGAGATAGAAAGGTGGGCTATACAAAAGTGCACACAGATCTGGCCGATTTCAGATGCCATCCCCAAATCATGTGCGTATCCAAAATTCTGCCCACACTTCCCCCCTTCACTGGAATAAGCTCCCTCGCTTTATTAGACTCTCCCCGCACCTTACAAAGCTTCATATGTTTAATGAAAACCCAGCGGTTCATCAAAGCGCACCCTCCTGCATAACCTAGTACTGAAGCCGCTCCCCTTCATCTGCCGCCTCATGTCCTGGACATCCCTGCCATGCTCAAGTCCTGCCTTCTGGAAGCTCCTTGGACCAGAGCCCTCTTCTCCAGCACATCAACTACAGCTCTTACCCCATCTCTTCTCACTTAAGTATATCACGGACTACTTAGCCCTGGTAACATGCAGACATCTGCTCTGCTTCCCTACATCTCAGCTGTATTGTGTACTCAGACTTGTGCAGTTGTTACCTGTGCTCAACTCTACCACTGACTACTTACCCCTGGTAACATACAGACTGCTCCTCTACATCTCAGCTGTGTTGTGTAATGAGACTTGTGCTGCCATTACCTGTGCTCAGCTTTTGTTCTTCAGTTACTGTTATGTTTAGTCCTGTGTACCATGTACTGTTCTAATTATGTGGCCTATGTCCGGCGCTGCCAACCACTTGTGGCGCCGGTACTTGTGGAGTATCACGGCTCCCACGATGGGCATCGCACAGGAAAAAAATCGCATGCCATGCCATTTTTCACAGAAAGCATTGACATGTGTTAAAATCATGTTAAATGCACCCCAAAGGGCATTTGTTACTGTACCACCCCCACTATAAACGGCAACCCGAAGCGTGGCGAGCGCAGCGAGCCCGCGGTACGCGTCCTACGACCTTTTCATACCCCCACTATCCACGTCGGCGTGGAGTTGAGAATAGAAAGGGTGGCTCGCGCACCGAGCCCGAATCGTGGCGAGCGCAGCGAGCCCCGCTGATACCTGTGAAGGCCACGAGGGTACGCCGATACCTATGAAGGTATCCGCGTCCCCTCGCCACGCTTCGGGCTCGGTGGCTCGCTGCGCTCGCCACACACTTTCTATTCTCAACTCCACGCCGACGTGGATAGTGGGGGTATGAAAAGGTTGTAGGACGCGTACCGCCACCCCTCGCTTCAGGTTGGCGTTGATAGTGGGGGTGGTACAGTGTGAAAAATGACATTTGGGGTGCATTTAACATGTTTAATACTAATTGGATGCATTTGTGATCAAAATCGCATGGCATATGATTTTTATGACAAATGCATAAAAAATACATAGAAATCGCATCGCATGCCACTACATATGGCATGCGATGCCATGCGATGGGAGCCGTGATACTCCACAAGTACCGTGGCGCCTTATAAATAAAAGACAAGAACAACCACCAGCAGTTACAAAAGAACAGTGATGACCGCTACTTACACAAGCTTGGAAAACATGACAATAAAAAAAAAAAAAAAAGTACTTGTTTCCTAGCACGGCGCCCACGATTTTAATCTTATGCCATAGTTTTGATCACATCACATGCGATGCGATCAAAACGATGATTTAATTGTACATGCACCCTGATGGGTGATTACTAGGTTATATGCACCCTGATAACACAGATATTTATCTGATAAGATTAGATATGATAAATAACCCAAACCAAATTTATTTACTTTATTACCTTTAAATATAACGGCAACGCTGAAATGATTGCACACCCACACAACCTTGTTATAAAAGGTATGACAATGCTTTACTTAAAGAATAGCTTCATTACAGATATTTGCAAATGCAGACTAACACAAGAAACATAAAATTGATTAGCTAATACTTAAACAGTAATTCTAAACCAAATCAAAATGGACACCTTTCAAGTAATTCTAAACCAAATCAAAATGGACACCTTTCAAGGACAGTGATCAGCCATGATTAAACCTCCTTCATAATTACCTCCAGCCCCCCCGTGCTTGCTGGTTCTTCCTCAACTGCCTTCCCCCTCCTTCTATCACTCTGATATTTAAACCTTTATCACATTAATTAATTACTCATAAGCATTGAGTCTTATTGGAAAGCTCTGCTTTCAATCATGATGTCATAATTAACCCAACACCCAACTTCAGTGGCCTTGTGGGTCTACGCATGTGTGGCCTTGTTCCCATCTTATTCAGTTTGTGGAGACTAGCTTCCTGTCCTTGCTACATTATACTGTCAACATCACATTCTTAAGCTTCTAAAACCAAAAACAATATTCTATAAGAAATCACTTTTACAGCTCTGTTCTGAATGATCAGCCATTTTATAATATTTATGCAAGTCATGGTTCAACAAAATGGCTGCTGCTTCTAACAAACACCTGCTGCTTAGCGCAAAGGGTAGGCCTCATACGCAGTGAATAGTACATTGTGCAACAAGCTAAAGTCATCTGCAGCAATAATAGCAATATTTGAGAAAACAGAGTATAACAAAAGTATATAATTATTGATGCGTTATTTCAGTTTTAACAACCCCCATTGTTAACGCCACCGCCACTATGAACTATGAACGCCAACCCGAAACGTGGCGAGCAGCGGAGGTACGCGTCCTCCGACCTTTTCATACCCCCACTATCCACGTTGGCGCCACCGAACCCCGCGGATAACTTCACATGTATTCCGCGTCCGCTCGCCACGCTTCGGGCGCGCTACACTATATAAAATCAACTCCACGCCGACGTGGATAGTGGGGGTATGAAAAAGTCGGAGGACGCATAACGCGGCCCCTCGCTGCACTCGCCACGCTTCGGGTTGGCATTGATAGTGAGGGTGGCGTTAACAATGGGGGTGCATTTAACATAGTAATCACCCATCAGGGTGCATGTACAATTAGAAATCGCATGCCATTGTAATGACATTCAATGCGATTTTAAAATTGTACAGTGCGGCTCTTAGGACCCGAAAATCGAGTCCCATCGCATACCACTAATTAAGGTAAGCGATGGGCGCCGTGCTAGGAAACAAGTACCAAAAAAAGCAATACACACACACACACACTAGATAGATACACACACTTTCTATTATTCTTCAAGGTAAACATATCCACACAGCTTACAGCAGGTAGCGGATATGGTCACTAGGTCGACAAGCATTGGGTCAACCACTGAAGGTCGACACAGACAAAGCATTAGGTCGACATTGGGAAGGTCAAAATAGGTTTTTCAAGGTTTTTTTGCCGACAGGCAATATTTCTAGGGCGTGGAGGAAGATTATTATAGTGTGCCGAGCATAGCGAGCCACCGAACCCAAATGACAATGAACACACATCAGAAGTGTGAAATACACATTCAGCAAAAAATAAAAAGATCATTTAGAATAGGTAACCCCCCCCCATATAGACCTTAATAGTCACCATAAAACTGACGTAATTCAGTCTATAACCTTAAAAATAAAATAAAAACACACACACACACACACCACACATTTACATCCCCACCTGTTTAGTGGTACACTTACTTCGAAATAGCATCTTTAATTTGTGCCTGAGCAGCCTCCGATTCTTCACTGGCTGTTAAACTTTTTGAAGCCGGAAATTAAAAAAAAAAAAAAAAAATATTAAAAAAATTAATATAGAGCTCAATGCGCAACCACCATGTACTATACATAAATGTCATTGGTGTTTGTCCATAATGCAGAGACTGGATAGATTACACCATATGTAATCATCTAAATCTGTGTGATTTCACAAAACCGAAGATGCTCCAGGCCACATTGTAGTTCAAGACAATATTAAGATCGGTTTAATCTTCTCCAGGAATTACGGATGTTGGATAAAGCAAGAAAGAAGACGAATAAGCTGGTCACAGTATATTTTGGTCCAACATGCACTACAACTGTATGCATTAATGCTTTTATGAAATAAAAAAAAAATAAAAAGTGAATCCTACTTATTCTATTAATCCAGTGAAACACTGCGATGTATAGGAAACCATGATCCAGCATGTTTGAATTGTAAAGGCCCATACACACTGGGCGACAGCTATAAGCCGCTCAAAACAGCATGTTTGAGCGGCTTTCAGCTCAAAGCCACCCAGTGTGTATGCCCTGGCGATAAACGCACGGCTTTGAGGACGACTTTGCAAACTGGTCCTCTCCCCGCTGACGGCGCCAGTCAAGGGGAAAGCCGCTCAGTGTGTATGCACTGAGCGGCCTACCGCCCAGCGATGATAGCGATCATCACTGACCATACACACTGGGCATAGTCGCCCAGTGTGTATGGACCTTAACATTAATTATTAGCCTTTTAAATACTGAACATCTTTAAAAAAAAAAAATAATAATAATTGACGGTATCTTATTTGGATTACAGTGAATATATGTTGACAAGACTAAGGGAAGTATTCAATCCCTGCCGCTATTTCCGATGGGGGAAATAGCGGCAGGTGCCTTTTCAATGCGGTCTTTCCCGATAACATTGAACAAACATCTCTGCAAAAACGAGCCCGGCTTTAAAAGCAGTTGGGCTCGTTTTGCCGAGAGCCGCCGTGGACTGTTGAGATCACAGCCGGATCTCGACAATCCACGGCCGTTTCTCGTGCCACACCCTCTTTTCAGCACTTGGCGGGACATTGAATCCCATCTGCCGATTATCAGTCGAGCAGGCAGAAAACGGGACAGGATCACGGCTGTCCCAACAGTCGTGACCCGGGATTAAATATTCCCCTAAACCTTAAAGAAAAAAAAAAAGAAAAAAAAAACACACATACAAAAGTTCACTCAGACAGATAAAATTTAACACAAATTAGGCTGGTATCCTATCCAGCAGCTAGTGCATTTAGCCCACGGAAAAGCAACAACACATGGGATCGGCAACTTATCCCAGATCCCACGATACTGCATGATAACGAGTAAAAGGGCTATAAAAAAAACAACCACTGGACTAAAATCACGATAATGGACCTTTCGGGCAAAGTAATAATTGCATGTTACATAGTAGATCAGGCTGAATAAAGACTTGCGTCTATCGAGTTCAACCTACGTTTTAATAGCTTATCCCTTGTAAAAGACAGAATATGATTCTTATTAGTACCCTTGGATGTTTTTATCCAATAAATGCTTGTTCAACCTTATTTTGAACGTTTATATTGTATCTGCCGATACCACCTCTCCAGGAAGAGAGTTCTAAAGTTTGACTGCTCTGACCGTAAAGATTTTTTTTCTTTTGAGGGAACGAAATTTTCTTTCCTCTAATCTAAATTTGTGCCCTCTCGTCCTAGATTCCTTTCTTGCAGTAAAAAGGGTGCTTGATAGTTCCTTATATTGGCCCCTGATATATTTGTACATGTTGAGCATGTCCCGCCTTAGACGTCTCTTCTCTAGTGTAAATAGTCCCAGCTTGCTTAATCTCTCTTCGTAGCTTAAATTCTCCATTCCCCTAATAAGCTGTGTTGCTCTTTTTTTTTTTCCAATTCTATGATGTCCTTTTTATAGTGTGGGGCCCAGAACTGTACTCCATATTCAAGGTGAGGTCTAACCAATGCCTTTTACAGTGGCATAATCACTTTTGAGTCCCTAGTTTCCATGCCCCTTTTAATACATGCTAAAATTCTGTTGGCCTTTTTTGTTGCAATGTGACATTGAACACTGCACCCCAGCTTGTTATCTATATGGACTCCTAGATCCTTTTCAAGTGCTGAAGTACCTAATGCCTCCCCACTTAGGTTGTAACTAGCACACTGGTTATGTCTCCCGAGATGCATGACCTTGCATTTATCCACATTGAACCTCATCTTCCACTTTTTAGCCCACTCATCTAGCTGGTTAAGATCATTTTGAAGTATGTTCACATCCTCTGTTGATTTAATATCTCTACTTAGTTTTGTGTCATCAGCAAAGATGGATACATTGCTGAGAATCCGCATCCCGATATCGTTAATATATATGTTAAAAAAGATGGGCCCCAGTACCGAACCCTTAGTACTGGTATCATAGTTGATACGGCACTGTTCACAACCACGCTTTGTTCTCTATTACACAGCCAGTTCCCTACCCATCTGCAAATATTTGCCCCTAATCCCAGGTCCTCCATTTTATTTATCAACCTCTTGTGTGGTACTGTATTCAAAAGCTTTTGCAAAATCAAAATAAGATACCAGCTTTTGTGTTAAACATTAGTCCTACTTATTAAATATAATACAAATCGGAAAAGTAATTCAATTCTGACTTGGGGATGTCAGCCGGCAGCACTGCAGCGCGAAGTGCTCACGGCATCCTTCTCCTTCGCGATCTTCCGTTACACGGTGGCACCTGGCTGAATATGTGACGCGGCCAGCACGCTCTTCTCTGCGGCCACATCAAAAACGAGGGGGGGGGGGGGGGGGGGGGGGGGGGGGGGAAGCACATATCCCTCAGCCCCAGATAGAATTAACGCAGTGAAGACGATCTGGGCGGAGTTTATCACAAGGGACGCAGCCATAAAAAAAAAAAAAAGGAATCCCTGGTGCTCAATAGCGGGTATAATACTCGCTATAGTGAGTATTTGTGAACCCCGGCAGCATAAGAAAATAAAAAGCAGTTAGAATTTAGCCAACCATAAATCAGCTCAAACTGCCTATGGCAATATATTTCCAGCATGTGCAAGTGTGATTTATAGATAAACAAATGGCCATGCCAAGTTACTGTGGGGCAGATTTAGTGAGCTCATAGAAGTGATAAAGTGGCTAGAACTTTATCACTGTCCAATCAGCTCCTTACTGTCAAGTTACAGGCTTAGTTTGAAAAATGACAGTTAGAAGCTGATTGGCCCATGATAAAGTACAGTACCAGCCACTATTACTTTACCAAGCTTAATAAAACTGGCCCTCATTCTCTCCTGGCCACATATAGTAAGCTTTTCCGGCTCTATGCACCACTTATTCTTCTAGACATCTGGTCAGGTGGCAAATAAAATATGCATCATCAATGTTCATACAGCTCTTTACCTGCTCGTTTTCTCAGTGCATCTTTTAAATGTTCCATCGCGAGAAAATCGTTCAGCCAAACCCTTCAGCTTCTGTTTCGCTGACAACACTGCAGGAAGATGGAAATAAATCAGTTAGTATTGGTCGAATGATTCGGGGGGGGGGGGGGGATCCACACATTACAAATGTAAAGCCCTACTTTCTCGTGGGATCCTGTCTACCAGAGAATAACCGACTCAGCCTGTGGGTAGAGCAGAGGCTTTCAGCAACGGCCCAGAAATGCCACCTGCTATGTGTGCCTATACACCACTGTTATGGTAAACCCCACAGCAAGCTTGCACAGTCACACACCTAACATTATGGCAAATTCCAATGACCTGCTCAGTCCTCTGTCAGACTACATCTGTTCTAATAAACTAGGAGAGGGGATATTAAAACTAGTAAGCAGCAAGTACTGTATATGTGTCTTGAATTTAGTGTCTTCTTTGGAGTGTGTGACTGCAGTAGAATGGAGGGGAGGAACGGTAAGGAAGTACTAGGCCTCATAGGGGGAGGATAGCACCTTCTGAATAGTTACAAGGGGCAGATGTATTAAACCTAGTAAGAAAAAAAAAAAAAAGACGCGTGGGTGATAAACGTCCAATCAGCCACTAACTGTCACATTTACAGGAGGCACGAGCAGCTTCCAGCTGCCGGCACTGCTGCATGTCAGACATTGGCCCTTATTCTAGTTCACTCTTTCTGACAAAATCCTTCTTAGATGGACAAAACCATGTGCACTGCGGGTGGGGCAGATGTAACATGTGCAGAGAGAATTAGATTTGGGTGGGGTTTTACTTCAAAGTGAGATCTATATTGCAGTGTAAAAATAAAGCAGTTAGTATTTACCCTGCACAGAAACAAAATCACTCACACAAATCGAATTCTCTCTGCACATTTTACATCTGCCCCCAACCCCCCCACAGTGCACATGGTTTTGTACATCTAAGAAGGATTTTGTCAGAAAGAGTGAACTAGAATAAGGCCCATTGTGACAGGAGCAGGTCCGGCAACAACAGGACAGAAGCAGGGCGAATGGTGATGATGGGGGGGGGGGGGGGCAAACCCCCTAGTGACGCCACTGGTTGTGGTATAGAATATCAGTGATGTCAACAATGACAGTCAACCACCAATGGTCAATGTTACTAGTTAGACATCTAAAAAAAGATAGAAGCGTTTAGATCAACTGAATAAAATCGTTGAGAAAGTAAACCCGGATCGCTCTGTGTGTACAGGGTATATCGATGGCAATCCAGCAGGTCGCCATCTCCCGCAGGGATCCTGTCTATCCTAACAGTGCAGCATTAGCATAGGCAAAAAGCTGCTCTGCTTGGATCACTCAGCACATGTCGTGGGTGCATCACAGGTGTGCTGTCATGTGTACAGAGCGATCCCAACTTAAGCGCTTCACTCCATTGCCCCATGTGATGGGGCTTTAGGGCCATGATGGTAATCAGACCCATGACTTCAGTGCTGTGAGGCAGTAATGCCATTAGGCCGTCTGTGCTGCCCACGTAACGGATATCACTTGGTTATAATGAACCGATAACCGCTTTATTGTGCGCGACTCTTAGGAGCAGGTCATGAATATCGGTTTCACATGGAATTGCAGAGTTTGTGTTGCCATTGCCAATGGAGCGTGCATGGGACAGCTACAACAGAATAGCAGCCAATCTATTATTTACAGGTAAAATAACTCCAAGGTGCACAAAGATTTTACAACCAAATTAAAACAGAACAGCCATTGATACTGATATTTTGACAGGAGAGCGCAATATCAATACCACTTATTAATGGTCTCTGACAGGGATACCTTGTGAGGAGGGGATGGTGCAAAGACTTCCACTACTCACCACTAGCATTGAAGGATTCTGCATGGAAACCATCCGCGCGAGACAGGGAGTTTTCTAAGTTACGAAGAGAGTACTTGAAAAGGAAAATAAAATAAATAAATATTGAACAACAATAAAAAGACAATTTAAAACAAGATTGGGATCATGCCCAAGGGGAACCTCATGCCTTCCACTTATGTATCCAGCAACAAGCTATTTCTCTCTGCTGGGCAGATCCATTCATTACCAGAAAATAATTAAAGAGGCTTCCAATGTATTTAGCATAGCTATCCACACAGAGACAGTCAGCCGTGATCCCCATGGGCTGCACATGTAGACAGATAGCAAAATTGGATAGGCCTGCTGAGCAGGTAATGTGGTGAACCACAGAAGACCAATGACAGGTCTTTATCCTGATTCACAGAGGTGTCAGATAGTGTACTGGAAAAAAAAAAAAAAAAAAAAATCAGGATCATATTTTGGCACTCTGCTGGTGACACGAAAGCAACCTGCTAGCTTATAAGTAACTTCTCTCATGTGTGAAGGATATAACAAATAATTAGATATTACACCATACTCGTTACCCAAGTAGTGTTCCCTCTAAGCTTCTTATGCAGGGTGCTGCACCCTGCTTGTTTTTAATACCTAAAAACCTTTTTGTGTGTGGCACTGAGCGCCCTACCATGCTGACATCCCACTGAGAACTTTTGGTGTGTGCCATCATGTGTAATGGGTATTAGGGCGTGGGCTTATACCGGTTTCCTCCCACAATCCAAAAATATACTGGTAGGTTAATTGGCTCCCAAAAAAAATAAACCCTAGAATGAATGTATGTGTGTGTGTGCGTGTACATGTGGTAGGGAATATAGATTGTAAGCTCCACTGGGGCAGGGACTGATGTGAATGGTCAAATATTATCTGTAAAGCGCTGCGGAATATGTGTGCGCTATATAAGAAACGTAATACACAAATAAAAGTATGCCATCATCTGTAATGGGCATTATGGTGTGTGGTATAATGTGTAAGAGGCATAACGACAGAATATGTAATGGGCATAGCAGAATATGACAATGTTAAATGGGCGTAATACTAGTGCAGTGTGCAATTTTTTATATATGTTTTGTTTCTAATGTAAATTTCGAATATAAAATGTGCCCTACCGACTGAAAAAAAAGTGCCCTGCCCGAACACAACCAATAAGAACTTGCCTTAAACGTTATCCTCAAGGCTAAAGTTTAGTGCTAGTTTTCAGCTATATACTACTCAGATATAGCATAACAGAGGATAACTACCTGGAAGCAAGACTGCAGAAGCTCTGAGAGGCGGTCACTCTCCGGTAATGACAAGCTGATGGCTTCACTAAGCTCTTTAAAATGGAAAAACAAATAGGAAAAGATTAAAACAAATAAAACTAATACTGGGGTTAACCTCTGTGCACGCACACACACCATCGATCCTTTGCTGCTTTTTCTATACATTTAAAAATAACTTATAGGTGGAGACACATTATAAGAAGGCTCAGAGGCTGGCGGTTACCCTGTGCTGGCCCCTCTATTGGTCTGTTATGCATCTGTCACCTGTGGATCTCACCCCCGCTCCCACTGCGCACGACAATGCCTAGTCAAAGCACCTCATACATTTTTGTTCAGTAACTATCCTTAATCATCTAGAAACCATTCGTTTTACACTGTCAAAGCATTGTTTTAAGTGATCATTTCTGGAAGGAGAAGGCTGCAGCAAATTGAGATTTTAAAATGACACATTATTCCTTCTCTAAATTGCATATTCTAAGTTTAGATACTATGCTTATGTGATTAGAGTAGTAGTTTTTATTGCTCTTCAGTATGTATCAATAATGCCCTGAGCGATGCTGCTGCGCATGTATCCAATAATCAAGTCTGCACAAGACAATTTTACTACTTTTGGCGATTAGGGTAAAAAAATTATAGGGATGTGTCACAATTCTGGCTGTTGGGATCTTGTGAGTGTCGAGATCACGACGGTGGGTATTCCATAAATAACCTATCAGAGGCGTTTACTTACCCATTTATGTGAGAATTGTGCAATTATGATTACATGGTACATTGAGCGCATAGCAAAATAATGCTATGCTACTGTCCCTCATACATATATTTTAAAACATTAAATCACTTTACCACATATTACTGACAATGGGAGTATAAGTGGATCGATCATATGCCAGGTCACCTCCAACACATGGCCTTACTTTTTCCCCTGTTCTCTTCTCCGGGTGCGGTGTAGGGGTCCGACAGTCGGGATCCTGACTGGCCGGACCCAGACAGCATGCTGAGCGCAACTAAGGCCCTTTGTGGGCTCACTGCGCTCGGCACGCCGCAAGCCACGTATTCTATTCTCCCTCTATGGGGGTCATGGACCCCTACGAGGGAAAATAGCGGGTGGCCATCGGGAACCCGGCTGTCGGTGTTTTGACAGTCGGCATCCCTCTTCTCCAAAGGCTC
The DNA here is from genome assembly GCF_055691185.1 of Crinia signifera. NCBI lineage: Eukaryota > Metazoa > Chordata > Amphibia > Anura > Myobatrachidae > Crinia > Crinia signifera. Next base: position 293,614,741 of record NC_139220.1, on the reverse strand, counting down.
GTCTGTCTGGTCCCTGCGGTGGAAGCCTGTAGTCCACTAACATTAGGTGTAATGGGCAATTACAACAAAGTAATTTCAATTGCACTTTAATTTCATATTGTAGCCAAGAGTCATATTTAGGGGCAAAGACTAGTATAAGCAGTAGCAAAGAAGGGTCGCATCTAATGGAGAACATGTGGGCACATATCTAAAAGCGTGTGGCACAATGGGGCAGATGTATTAAGCCTGGCGAAGAGATAAACTGGAAGAAGATAACGCACCAGCCAATCAACTAACTGACATATTTCAAACACAGCTGATTGGCTGGTGCATTATCTCCTTTCACTTTAACTCCAGTTTATCTCTTCGCCAGGCTTAATACATCTGCCCCCATATGCTGGTAGTGTGTGTGTGACCATATGCTGGTACAGTGTGTGTGTGTGCGCGCGTGTGTGTGTGTGTGTGTGTTGGGGGGGGGGTTGTTAAGAGTGGGGTCGTCACAGGCGCTTACTTCATGCAATTACAATCAGATGCTATTATTCACGTAGGAAGAGTATATATGTACACAAAACACCACCCCCTTCTAAACGGCTGGGTTATGACGCTGAGCTCTTGGTTGGAAACCCTGCGCCCTCCTCACCTGTGGCGCTACGGTAGAGGGGGGGCAGCGTCCTGCGACGCCTCTTCACGGACGACCTCCGTAAGGACTTCCTCCTGTCGCGCGGGCTCGGGGACGCCTCTCGAATGGTCAGACTTGGGCTGGTCATATGCCGCTGCGCAAGATCCTGCTCAGGTCGCGCTTTGGTAGGGGTGACCTCCATGTTTCCCCTCTGTACAACGGGCGCCGAAACTCACTACCAGCAGGCACACATCTCTCCCCCGCCCGGCACTTTGAACGGCAGTGAGTCGCGCTGTGATGACGTGAACATTGGCAGCAGTAAAAGTTAGCAACACAGCGGCACCTATTGGCTGCGTCACAGTGACGTCACCGAGGGGCGGAGCATTTTTCTCCTATGAGATGGGCAAAACGGGTCACCAACGAGAGCTGGGATCCAGCAGCTCAGTTAGTGAAAAGATCCGTATCTTTTGGGCGGGGCGACGGTTCGCTTTGAAAGAAGGGGTAATTAGAGAATAGCAGAGCATAATTTGTTTTAAAATCATTTATTGCCATTTTTTATTTACTTTTTTTTTTTTTTAAACAGTGAGCTGAACAATTAAGAACATACAAAACCGAGTAAAACACTGATCGATGGCTGGGTGCAGAATCGCCATCGATGGCAACCATCGATGGCGTCTGCACTGATGGCCATCCCTAGCAGCAGCAGCCTTGTTATTCTTTCTTTTACTTGCAGTAGCAGCACTGAACTCAGTCTCCAGAGTTAGTACATCTCAGCTGCCACAGGTGGCAGTGCTGAGATCAGGCAAATGCACTGTAATCAAAAACGAAACTGAAAGTAAAAGAACGACAGATCACCTTTTTGGGATCAGCGGCTCAGTCGTTCTTGAATGTGATCGTCTCAAAGATTTGCTTCGTTCGCGAACGCCTCATCTCTACTATGAGGGATTTTAGGGATGACGATCGATGGCAAAAGTTCAGCTGCCCATCTCTACAGTCGCTATGCTCAAACAGCTTCAGCACGGCTACACATAGGCAGAACTATTGCAGCATGACTATCTGAATATTAGACTGGGGTGGGATCATCTGAAGACCATCAAATGTTTACCATTTCATGGCGGCAGATATTGGAATGTCACCATTGATACAAAATTGTTAAAGGTTGAGAAACATGATGTAAGACCTACCCCTCTGGGAAATGTAGTTCATTTTGGGGGATACGGTTACTAGGTCTCCAGTAACTTAGTCCACAAGCATTAGGTCGACACCACTAGGTCGAAGTGACTGAAAGTCGACATGGGTTAGGGCGACAGGTTATTAGGTTGACATCAGGAAGGTCAACATGAGGTTTTTCATTTTTTTTAAACCAATATGTGCCATATTTCATGCCCTACTATCCACTAGGGCAGGCATTCCCAACCACGGTCCTCAAGGCACACCAACAGTGCAGGTTTTAGTGATATCCAGGCTTCAGCACAGATGGTTTAATCAGAATCCCTCAGATACTAATTAAGTCACCTGTGCTCAAGCCTGGATATCTACAAACCCTGCACTGTTGGTTTGCCTTGAGGACCGTGGTTGGGAATGCCTGCACTAGGGTGTGGTGTAAGAATAAAATAGTGTAGAAGCATGCCGAGCGCAGCTACGGTACTACGTTTCAGTGTCCATGTCGACTGAAAAATGAACAGGAAACAAGTCCTGGCGCAAGTGCACAATAACCTCAGAAGATTGTACGATCAATTCTTACCTGGCTCGTCTTAGTTGCCATTATTTGTTAACAGTTTCTTATATAGCGCACACATATTATGCTGCACTTCACATAGTATAGTTGAACATTCACATCAGTCCCAGTGGAGCTTACAATCTATACTCCCTACCACACGCACACAGACATTCTAGGGTTAATTTTTGTTGGGAGCCAATTAGCCTACCAGTATATTTTTAGATTGTGTGAGAAAACCAGAGTATCCACAGGAAACCCACGGGGAGAATATACAAACTCTGCACAGTTAGGGCCATGGTGGGGATCGAACCCATGACCTGCTGTGAGGCAGTAACACTAACCATTACACCAGGCTTTCCCAACCACGGTCCTCAAGGCATACCAACAGTGCAGGTTTTGTAGATATCCAGGCTTGAGCACAGGTGACTTAATAAGTACCTGAGTGATTCTGATTAAACCATGTCACTAAAACCTGCACTGTTGGTGTGCCTTGAGGACTGTGGTTGGGAAAGCCTGCATTACACCATTACACCATCCATACTGCCATGATCTGGGGTAGCCAACCCTTGTCCTCGAGAGCTACCAACAGTGCATGTTTTGCAGGTCTCCTCACAGAATCACTAATGAGCTAATTAGCTCCATCTGTGGATCTTTTAAAATGTGTCATTGATTAATGAGTGCAGCTGTGGAGCAGCTAGGTTGTCTGGAAAATGTGAACTGTTGGTAACTCTCGAGGGCTAGGGTTGGCTACCACTGGCCATGATCATATAGTGGTTAGAACTCTGCTTTGTGATAGCAGCAACCCCGGTTTGAATCCAAAATACCGCATTTTGTGGGGTTTTTTTCTCAAACGATTTCTTACCAATATTCAAGGTTTGGACAATTTCAGAAATTAAGTAGATTCTTTGCATGTCCTTGCACAATTTGTCTTTAATGCTTTTGTGAAGCTATCTTTACATGCTTTGATTTATTTGTCTGTGAAACATTCTTTTGAAAGAATTAAAATTTGACATTAATTCCTGAATCCTGGAAATTAAAATCTTGAGGCTTTGTCTTAGCAAGTTCATCACACACTCAATATCGGATCTATACTTTTCTTCTAGGGGGGGTGGTTTACTGTTTAATCTTGACCCTCCCCCCTTCAGTCCTGACTCCTCCCCTTCCCTGTCCTGACTCCTCCCCTTCCCAGACCTATCTCCTCCATCATACAAATAAATATATTGTAAGTTTATTTGTTTTATTTTAGGCAAAACACCAAACAGCCATAAATCACAACAATAAAAGCACCAAATAATGAAATAGACAGAATATTCAGCAATAACAAGAGAAATAAACACAAATAAGTAACTTTTTACAAAACAAAATCCATTCTCCATACGCCATGCCAAACAATAATTGCATTCCTTATATATATATATGATGTCACAGAATAATAGCGCTCCTTTTACATATGATGCTAGACAATAATAGTGCACTTATACACACAAAGCCAGACAGCAATAGGCCTATACACGTAGCTGCCCCATTTTCTAAGAAATCTGACTATTGCCCTTATTCAGATCTGATCCCAGTACAAATTTGTTCTCAAAATGGGCAAAACCATGTGCACTGCAGGTGGGGCAGATGTAACATGTGCAGAGAGAGTTAGATTTGTTTGCGTTATTTTGTTTCTGTGCAGGGTAAATACTGGCAGCATTATTTTTACACTGCAATTTAGATTTCAGTTTCAACACACTCCACCCAAATCTAACTCTCTCTCCACATGTTACATCTGCCCCACCTGCAGTGGACATGGTTTTGCCCATTTTGAGAACAAATTTGTACTGCGATCAAATCTGAATAAGGGCCAATATCGCTAAAGGTGCCCATACACGGTACAATGAACTCCGTGCTTTTAGTACTAGATTACATAGCACAAAATAATACAAAAAGCAAACCATGTGCTACAATACCGTGCTTTTTGTTCTAGATATGATGCGATCTAGTACTAAAAGCACAGGATGCACAGACTTTATGTGCTGTGCGATGGGATGTGCATAGGAGCGCGCATCTCATCGCCACTGCCTTTTTGCACCGTGTATGGGCACCTTTACAAATGAAGCACAAATCGCTCTGTGTCTAGGGAGCATAGCGATGCACGGCCTCGCATGTCGCTATAGCCATTCTAGATCATTCAAGCACGCAGTATAAATCTAGTCAGATCGCTTAGCACAGTGCAAATCGCTCATGTGTACTGCGATGTGCAATCTGCTATTAAAATAACCGGTACTTGTGTATTTTGGCGGCGCCCGATTTCAGCATCGTACGATGAACGCATCGCATGCCATGTACCCGATGGCATGCGATGCGATTCGATTTTGACCCCCTATGCGATGAAAAATCGTATAAGCACCCTAAAGGGTTCTTTTGAGCACCCTAATGGGTGCTTACAATGTTAAATGCACCCCCACGCCACCCCCCCCCACTATAAACGTGAACCCGAAGCGTGGCGAGCGCAGAGAGCCCGCGAGGGGCGGCGGTACGCGTCCTATGACCTTTTCATACCCCCACTATCCACGTCGGCGTGAAGTTGAGAATAGAAAGTGTGGCGAGCCACCGAGCCCGAAGCGTGGCGAGGGGACGCGGATACCTTCACAGGTATACACGTCCCCTCGCGGGCTTCACAGGTGTCCGCGTCCCCTCGTGTGGCTCGCCACGCGGACACCTGTGAAGCCCGCCAGGGGACGCGGATACCTGTGAAGGTATCTGCGGCCCCTCGCGGGGCTGCGCTCGCCACGCTTCGGGCTCGGCGGCTCGCTGCGCTCGCCACACTTTCTATTCTTAACTCCACGCCGACGTGGATAGTGGGGGTATGAAAAGGTCGCAGGACGCGTACCGCCGCCCCTCGCAGGCTCGCTGCGCTCGCCACGCTTCGGGTTCACGTTTATAGTGGGGGGGTGGCGTGGAGGTGCATTTAACATTGTAAGCACCCATTAGGGTGCTTAACATTGTATAAGCACCCGGGCTTCCGGTTCCGACCTTGAGGAGAGAGGTCGAGGCATGTAAGCGCTCCGTTGCACCTCCACCCCTGGCCTCCTACCTGGTGTCCCCCTCCCGATGTTGAAGCAGGGCGCCCGGCCACAAACTTAGCAAAGCCCGCGGCGAGAGCCTCAGCACCGCACACGCCGGCAGTTCAGGACGCCTTGGCTACGGCGCCGGATGCGCGTCATTTGACCCGGCAGTAACCCTACACAGCGCGGCTCCGGCTCCCGTCTCGTGTCTAAAGCTTACTCACAGCATACCATCAACGAGGGGAAGCCTCACGGAGACCAACAGCTTGATTGAGCGATGTCCTGCAGCCTGCACGGATCCACGCAGGTGTCCCTGTAATAGCCTGCGGCTTGCCTCCGTCCTGGCTCCATGGAGGTTGCCGCAGTATACTGCCAAGGAGAAATTTTTTTTTGCCTGAGTAAGTGATACCCGCAGCCTGCACGGATCCACACAGGGTATTGTGCAATAGTCTGCAGTCTGCTCCTGGTCCTGCTCTATGGACTCTGCTACAGCACACTACTAGGGAGACGTAGTTCTCTGGAAACCTCCTGCCAGCCTGAGTGACACCTGCAGCCTGCACGGATCCACGCAGGCCTAGGTGCAATAGTCTGCAGTCTGCTCCTGGCCCTGTTCTATGGACTTTATTACAGCATACTGCTAAATAAGACGAAGCTTTGTGGAAACCCCCTGTCTGCCCGAGTGACACCTGTAGCCTGCACGGATCCACGCAGTGAATTGGGGCTGTGGAGATGCAGCTACTTCCCTGCTGTGGAGAGACCTTCTGAGGGGATTCTGGAATACTGGAGTGGAACTGACGGGCAGCAGTGAGGGGTAAGAACTTGTGTTATACTTAAAGTATTGCTGTAAAGTAAAGTAACTTTCGGCCCTAAAGAATTGGGAAAAAGGGGCACAGTTGAGCAGACTGGACACTGTATAATACCAATCTAGGCTACTGTATATTTCTGACGGTGGCACAAAGTGGACAAAGGCGTAAATAACTTTGGCAGGGAATTTAGTTCCCTTTAAAACTTGTCTTCAAAAACTGTGCTTATAAAATACTGCCGTATATATATAAATAAATAAAAAAGGGAAAAGGAAAAAAAAGGAAAAGGGGAAAGAAAATAAGGATAAAAAAAATAAACAGAAACTTATTGGAGAGATCCTTGCCTCCATAAATTGGAACCAGATAAAATTAACTGGTGCTCTGACCCCCTTATATGGTATCAACAACGGATGGAGAAATTTCTCTCACCGCAGATGCCGAGGGGATCCCAGAGAAATCGTGCTCTTAAATCACAAGCTGCAGCAGAAATGGCTGCTATAACCAATATACAGCAGGAGAAACAAAATAAGCAGGAAAAGACACCATGCCTAAGTACTCAATCCCTCCATTCCCAGTCTGTCTCCCCAGAAAGAAACCCTCATGTTACGTATGCTGAGGTAGTAAAAGCAATCCAAGAGACCATGGCTCCGTTGATGGAAGCACAAGCAGCGAAGATTGACGTGGCCATACAAGACATCACAGGGCAGCTTAAACAAATAGCACACGTACAGCAAGTTACTGAAGTAAGAATGAGGGAATTATTTCAAGATGTCTCTACGTTTAAGGAAACTATCCCTGGTCTTCAAAATAAATGCCAGGAAATGCAAATTAAAATCGATACCTTGGAAAACAGATTGAGAAGAAATAATTTAAGAATTGTGGGGTTAGATGAAAAATTTAAAGGCCCTGAACTTAATAAATTTCTTCAAAATTCGCTGCCCGAATTACTAAATATCTCTGACACCTGTCAAGGTATGGTGGTGGAAAGAGCCCATCGTTTGGGCCCACTGAAAGAAGCACCAGGGAGTAGACCCAGAGTGGTTATCTTCAGATGCCTCAATTTCTAAAATAAAGAAGCCATATGGATAGCATCAAGAAAACACCATGACCTGATGTGGGAAAACTCAAAACTACTGATATTTCAGGACTATTCAATGGAAGTAGCACGGGCCCGCAAAGAATTTGCCCCAATCTGTACAAAATTATTTGAAGCAAAAAGAAAATTTGCATTAATGTACCCCGCCCGATTGAGAATATTCGAAGGAGACAACATCAAAGAATTTTCACTAGCGTTAGCAGCAGATAAATATGTGACAGAACAATTTAGCAACGCCCCTCAAGGATCTGAGAACTCTGCAAGCTCATAATCATGAAATATATGTGAAGAAGGGACGATTTCTACCCCCCCTCATCCGAATACGGATAAGCATGTTAAAAAATAATAAAAAAAAAAAACTTAATTGAAAAAAAGGGGATGATGGGAGGGTGGGGGGGAATCTTATCTATGTACATATATAAGTATAAATTGATTAAGATGTGTCAGACAGGAGCAACATTATAATTTGGGATAAAGAGTTTGAGAAAGTCAGAGCGAGCCAAAAAAATGATATCCTTCCCACCAGCGCATCTAAGTGTAATAGATAAAAATGCCTTTGTGAAATGGATGAATTGGTGGGGGGTAAATATTAAGTATTAAAGGCTAATAAAAAGGGGGAATATAAAGAAGGAGAAAGGGAAAAGAGAAGAGAAAAGGGAAAGGGGAAAAAAAAAAATTCTTCGGTACTCTTTACCTAGAACGGCGCCCGTCGCGGGCATCGCGGGTACATTTATGTATGGCCGCGACGCGACCGACGCGATGCCCGCGATTTCCCATTGAAACCAATGTTAAACATGGAAATCGTGTCGGTCGCGTCGCGGCCGGCCATAAATGTACCCGCGATGCCCGCGACGCGATGCTCCCGATTTCCCATAGGAATCAATGTTAAAAGGCGCGATGGACCCGATTTTACTGTTAAATGGCTCAATCCACCCGATTTGGCCATAGGAATCAATGTTAAATGGGCCACAGAGCCCATTAACCCTTAAATGTCCCCCCAAATTTTTAACGCCACCCCACGATCCACGCCAACCCGAAGCGTGGCGAGCTCAGCGAGCCCGCGAGGGGCGGCGGTACGCGTCCTCCGACCTTTTCATGCCCTACTATCCACTAGGGCGTGGTGTGAGAATATAATAGTGTGGCGAGCGCAGCGAGCCACCGAGCCCGAAGCGTGGCGAGCGCAGCGAGCCCCGCGAGGGGACGCGGATACCTTCACAGTTATGCGCGTCCCCTCGCGGGCTTCACAGGTGTCCGTGGCGAGGCGGACACCTGTGAAGCCCGCGAGGGGATGCGTCTACCTATGAAGGTATCCGCGTCCCCTCGCGGGGCTCGCTGCGCTCGCCACGCTTCGGGCTCGGTGGCTCGCTGCGCTCGCCACACTATTACCGTGTTTCCCCGATAATTAGACCTACCCCGATAATAAGCCCTACCCCAGATTTTGGACGCTGGTCCAAAATAAGCCCTCCCCCGAAATTAAGCCCTATCATTTTCCCCATGTTATTTTATGTGATCGATATGTGTATCCCCCGCTCAGCCCCCGCTGACCCCCGCTGACCCCGCTGACCCCGCTGCCCTCCGCTCACCTCCTCTCACTCACGGTATCTGTGTGGTGAGCAGCAGCCAGCCGCGTGATATGTGTATCCCCCGCTGCCTCCCGTTGACCCCCGCTGACCCCGCTGCCCTCCGCTCACCCCCGCTGCCCTCCGCTCACCTCCGATCACCTCCGATCACCCACGCCTGCTCACCTGCAACACCGCAGCTCCCGTTCCCAGGGATGCATTGCGGTAGGCGTGACGTCACGCCTACCGCAATGCATCCCTGGGAACAGGAGCTGCTGTTTTGCTGGTGAGCGGGCGTGGGTGATCGGAGGTGAGCGGAGGGCAGCGGAGGGCAGCGGGGGTGAGCGGAGGGCAGCGGGGGTCAACGGGAGGCAGCGGGGGCTGAGCGGGGGATACACATATCACGCGGCTGGCTGCTGCTCACCACACTGCTCACCACACAGATACCGTTTAAGTACGGTAATAATAAAATAAACAGGTGGGGGCATGTAATTAAATTACATTAAATTATCTGGATCACTGGGATGGCATTTCTTAAAGGCACAGTGGGGCATGTAACATGGAGCATCTATTAAATTAAGCCCTCCCCCGAAAATAAGACCTATGGTCTTTTTTGAGGAAAAAAAAAAATAAGACAGTGTCTTATTATCGGGGAAACACGGTATATTCTCACGCCCTAGTGGATAGTAGGGCATGAAAAGGTCGGAGGACGCGTACCGCCGCCCCTCGCGGGCTCGCTGCGCTCGCCACGCTTCGGGTTGGCGTGGATCGTGGGGTGGCGTTAAAAATTTGGGGGGACATTTAAGGGTTAATTTGGCCTATTTGGCCCCAAATCGGGTCCATTGAGGCATTTAACAGTAAAATCGTGGTCAATCTGCCGTTTTAACATTGTTCCCTATGGGAAAATCGCGGTGATCGCGGTCATCGCGGGCATCGCGGCCATCCCGATTTACCCGCGATGCCCGCGATCACCGCGATTTTTACCCCCGACGACCGCGATTTCAATCGCTGGCGCCGTTCTAGGTAAAGAGTACCAATTCTTCTTAACAACCCAAGTCAAGGAAGGCTGATGACTCACCTAATTAAAGATAAAAAGAAAAAAAAAAGGAAAAAAAAAGGGAAAAGGAAGGAAAAAAAAAAAAAAGATGAGAAAATGTACAAAGGGAGGGGTGAAGGGGGTAGGGAGGGGATGGGGAATGGGGGAGGCTAGGAGGCTTGCAGGCTATTAGTGAAAATTGTATAACTCTTAAGCTTGCTTTTCTTTCTTTTAAGTTTGAATCACGGAAGTTAGCAAATTAAATAGTGAAAAACATCGGTGTTGAAATACATCACAACGCGGATGTTTAGGCTATATGTTAAATGTATGTGTGTTATTCCCCTATGTGTTGTACGTCAATTTCCCTTTATGTATCCCTTAGCCAGGAGGAAGTTACTTAGTAAATATGACATTAAATAAACAATGAAGAATTTTAGAATTGGTACGCTGAATGTGGGGGGATTCAATACCCCGGTAAAACGTAGGAGAATTCTGACATATTTAAATAAAAAAAAATTGGATATAGTTTTCTTGCAGGAATCACACTTAATACCCCAAGAGGTACGGAAATTGAACATTTTGAAATGGTTAGTATTAGCCGCTGCTACATACAATTCCAAAGCACGAGGGGTAGTGATTCTGATAAGAAATACTATAGACCATGAAATTGTATCAGTGGATAGTGATAAGCAAGGAAGATACGTCATTATAAATGTAAAATTGGAAAGAGAATTATATGCCATGTGTAATATCTACGCTCCAAATGTTAATCCTCAGGCTTTTTTCACTACTCTGAATAAGAAACTTAATCTCTATAAAAATCAAACATTAGTGGTGGGAGGAGATTTTAATGTGGTTGCGTCGAACATTTTAGATAGAAGCACACCCTCAAAGAAAAGAAAACGGGCCGCTGAAAATATAATTACTACGCTATGTGAAAAATTTCAATTGGTGGACGCCTGGAGGGCGTGCTACCCAGTAGAAAGGGAATATACATGTCTTTCAGCAGCTCATGGGTCCCTATCAAGGATAGATTATATCTTAACCTCCAGACGCCTATTCCCTAGAATAATTGATTCTAAGATAGAAACAATAAGTATCTCTGATCACGCTCTATGTTGGGTTCAGGTGGTTACTAGGGTTGACAGAGGCCCAATTCGGCAATGGCGCTTTCCAGCATATTTGGCTAACTCTGTACAATTTAGGGCCATGTTGGAAACAGAATGGGAGGAGTATAAAAAAAACAATGTAGAGACAGAGATAGAGGACCCGCTATTATTTTGGCAGGCTTCTAAAGCGGTGATGCGAGGATCAATAATATCCTATTGTAAAAAAAGAGAACAAGATATGGATAGTAATTATCTGGAAGCACAGTCTAGACTAACTCAGTCTTATCAAAATTTTAAAAATAATCTAACAGCCGAGACAAAAGCAACATACTATAAAGATAAAACAACATTTGAAAAAAATCTAGGAGGCATAGAAGCCAAATATAGTTTCCAGAGGAATAGTAAATTCCATCGTTTTGGAAACAAGGCGGGAAGATTGCTGTCACACCTCCTTGTAGGAAGACATCCTCCTTCCATGATAAAATCTATAAGAGGAAGGGATGGTATCCTGAGGAAGGGAAACGGTGAGATATCTAAAGTATTTCATGGTTTCTACTCCACACTATACTCACTGCCTGAAATAGACAAAGGAGGAAAGGAAGAGTTCTGGGCTAAAATCAATATACCTGGTATTACAGCTGAACAAAAAGAATCCCTTATAACTCCTATATCCCTGAAAGAAGTCCTGAGCACAATCTCAGCATTAAAAACAGGAAAATCTCCAGGCCCAGATGGGGTAACAAATGAATATTTTAAAATATTGGCTCCAAAATTGGGCCCCCCACTAGTGGCAATGTTCAGAATAATTATGGATGGAAGGTCTCCTCCAAATTATTTCAACTCGGCGATAATAAGAATACTACCTAAGGCGGGGAGAGATATGGAAAATCCTGGGTCATATAGACCAATATCTTTACTAAATACCGATTACAAAATTTTTATGAAAATCCTTGCTGACAGATTAAAATTAATACTTCCATCCATAATCCATCCGGACCAATCAGGTTTTATATGGGGACGCCAAGCAGTTGTTAATATCCGGAAAGTAATAGCAGTAATGGAGTGGCTTAGGGCTCATCCCGCCAGGGAGCAGAATGCGATTCTCTCCCTGGACGCGGAAAAAGCCTTTGATTTAATCACATGGGACCATTTATTAGAATCACTGACTAGATTTGGTGCTCCGGTCCAATTTATTGACTGTATACGTTTGATATACGGGAAAGCGTCCACCCAGGTGATCAATAACGGATACTTGTCCCAACCGTTTGAACTGAAGCGAGGGACAAGACAAGGATGTCCATTGTCTCCACTCCTCTTTGCCCTTGCCTTAGAACCTTTGGCCATAGCTCTGAGAGCCTCCACAAAATACAAAGGTATAAAAGTAGGCGGAGAGGAGGTTAAAATGGCACTCTTCGCCGATGATATGTTGTTGTTCATAGCAAATCCCTCAAAAGCTATCCCAGAAATAGTATCCTTGATAGAACTGTTTGGATCTTTTTCTGGGTTTAAGGTTAATTATAATAAATCGGAACTAATGACTCTTACAGAGAGAGAGAAGCCTATACTGGCAGGCTCTCCTCTGTCTCAATTTTCTAGGGTAAAATATACAATGAAATACCTGGGTATATTAATTCCCCCATGTATAGCGGACGTATATTCAGTCAATTTTAGACCGGTAATAGCAGAAATATCAGCCCTACTGCATAGATGGACTACCCTGCCCCTATCACTCTTGGGAAGAGCAGCAGTCATTAAAACAATTGCATTCCCGAAATTATCTTATCTGCTACAGATGATTCCAATAAACTTGTCTAGGCAAGATTGTATAATTGTAAAAACAATATTTTCTAAATTTCTGTGGGCAGATAGGAAACCAAGAGTAGCATATACTAAACTGCAGCTACCCAAGAGTGAAGGGGGGCTGGGGATACCAGACCCATTAATATATAGTAGGGCCGTTAGTTTTAGATATATAACGGACTGGTGCTGGAGACAGTCGAAGTATACAAATGGAGCGATAGAAGAGGCATTATTTGCACCTTATTCTCTGGCAGCCTTAATACATACACCTAGGGGAAAGCTTCCGTTACAGATCATTAACAATATATTGTTCAGAGATACGTATAAGGCATGGAAAGATACAAATAAAAAGTTAGGAAGGTCCCCTTTTGTTTCAGGTTTTATTACCTTTTGGGGCAACCCACAATTTGTACCAGGACTAGAAAACCCTCAGTTTCTAGAGTGGAAGAAAAAAGGCATTTCAGCCATAAAGGATGTATTTGATCCAGGGGGACATATTAGATCTTTCCCAGATATAAAGGAAGAATATAGCCTACTACAATCACAATTTTATATGTTCCTCCAAATAAGACACCTTATTCATTCACTGCCACCTGTGGGAGTGGAGGAAATGAATGAAGATCCAATAGGAAGCATTCTCCAATTGGCCCATAAAACTACCTATAGATTAAGGCACTATTATACGAAGGCATGGGTTACAGAGGGAGGGAAAAAATGGACGAGAGCAATAAAAAGTTGGGAGGGAGATATAGCAGCAAACCTACAAGGTACGATAATCTTGAAACAATGCCAACAAACATTGAAATACTTACACACTGCTGTACTCCAAGAGGTGTACCTGAAGGTGCTATATAGGGCCTATATAGCGCCAGCACAGAGAGCCCATATGGTCATTGGAGAAACGGATGCATGTGTGAAGTGTGGTCAGAGAAAGGCTACATTTTTTCATAATTTTTGGCAATGTGGTAAAGTGGCAATATACTGGAATAAAATTATAAACTTTATAAATAATACATTTAATTTAAGGATCAATAGAAATCCTAAGGTATGTCTATTATCCGTAATGGATGAATGGGACCTGGGGAGAAGGAAGAAAATCCTAACCCCAATATTGACGATAATTCTTGGTATAGCAAAAAAAATTATCTTAAATCACTGGATCAAACGCTCAGCTCCAACTATATCGGAGACTAAAAATTTCCTATTTAATATCTTATATATGGAAAGACAGGCAACCCTACCGGATATAGAGACAGGGGTGATAAGATTCTATAGAAAATGGGGTCCATATATTGAAACCCTCCCTCGGGAGCTACAAACACAAATTCTGCACATGTATGAGAAGACAGTATGGTCAATGACTAGACAATTAGGAAATGTAGAAAATTGAGATAGCTGCCCCTATTAAATGAGATATAATAGTGCCATAACGAAAGGTAGAAAGAAAAGGATAGCAAAAAAAAAAAAGAAAGAAAAAAAAAAGGGGGAAAAGGAAAAAGAAAAAAAAAAAAAAGGATCCTCAATGGCTAAGGGGCTGAATATGTTAGGGAAATGTTTGTTTGTATTCGTCTTTTATGTAAATGTATGTCTTAGTTATCCCCATGTCAAAATTCCATCCCTAGTAAAATTAGAATATAGTAAATGAAGCGACATATAATATGGTCGAAATACCCCGTGAGGGTAAAAGTCAAAACAAGACGGGCAAGGGTTGGTTAGGTTTTTTCCCTTTTCCTTCCTGTTTTTTTTTTTTTTTTCCTCCATACAAATGCTCTTCTTCTTGGTTATTAGGAAAAAAGAAAAAAAAAAGAGAAAAATATATATATTAGTAAAATAGGAGGAGATGGACATAGAAAAGGGTACAAGTGAATGAAGGAAGAGGATAGGAAGGAAAGGGGAAAAGTGAGATAGGGCAAACAGAATCCCTGAAGGGGGAAAAAGGAGGGAAAGTAAGAAAAAGAAAGATGGGGGAAAACCCATAGAAATCTGGTCATATGAAAAAAAATGGAAGAAAGAGGAGGAGGGAAGGGGGAAAACACTAAGGGGGAGGGAGGGGAGGTGAGAGGGCGGGATGAGAGGGGGGGGGGGCAGGATTAGATCACTATGGGCCAATAAGATAAATCACAAGTAAAAAACATGAAGGGGGGGGGGGGGGTAAGGGAGGGGATAGGAATATAAAGACACATAAGTAAACACCTTTTAAACACAATATACACTAGGTCCCAGAATAAAATAAATAAGACGAGCACAACTACACATCACACATATAAAAAAGGGGAAAAAAAAAAATAGATACACACTGAAACCCCCAACCCATAGAAGGGAGAAATAGTAGACCAAAAGGTAAAATAATACTACCTTTCCTGAGTCCCCTAGGGAAGATAGACCCTAAGGGAAAATATAGATATATATGATGCCGCGTAAAGATATGAAAAATATATGTCGAATAAAATTTAATATGAGAGAATGGAATATATGTGTTAGATGTTAATGCAGAAAATGCATATTTATGTTATGTGATTATATTGTGGAAAAAAAAATACTAATAAAAAAAGTAAAAAAAAAAAAAAACATTGTATAAGCACCCATTAGGGTGCTTATACAATTTTTAATCACATCGCATCGTAATGGCATTGTATGCCATGTACAATGGCATACAATTTGAAAATTGTATGCTATCGTACACTATGGCACGAAATCGCGTCGCATCGCATACCATCGTATGCGGAATTGGCATTACTGTTTGTGTAATTATCTCTAATGGGCATTAAAGTGTGTGGCATCTTGTGTAATGATAGGCGGTGATGGACATGTCCAGTGATTGACATGCCCCTGGAATGGTGCACCCCCTAATAAAATGGGCTACGCACACCTACTGTACAGTATGTACAGGAATGCTTACTTTCTTCCTGGCGGATTAATGCACTAATAAAATGGGCTACGCACACCTACTGTATGTACAGGAATGCTTACTTTCTTCCTGGCGGATGGATGCACTAATAAAATGGGCTACGCACACCTACTGTATGTACAGAAATGCTTACTTTCTTCCTGGCGGATGGATGCACAGGGGCTTGTGTACTCGAAGGGGTACAGGGGACGAGGAGGGGTGGCCAGCCAATGAGGTCTGGTCAGGTCTGGCCCTGTAAAAAATAATAAAGCACATTGGCCCCTGTACAATACAGTATTGTACAATGTACAGTACTGTACACGCATGATTGCCCATCCGCCAGCGCAGGGGATGTGGCGGTTACCGGCACTGTGTGAGAGTCGCTTGCTACTGTAGGTTGCCTGACTATGCAGGGCTGCCGCTGGGACACTACGCTTACTGCGCTAGGCTGCCGTTGGCCGACACTGACAGCGTCAGCCAAGGGCACGCCAAGAAAAGATACAAGTTCAAAAGAAAAAAACAAAACACAAATACTGTACAGTACAATAAACAAATGACAGGACTTACTCTCAGACGGAGCGGCGGCGCTTGTTGAGGGGGGGGGTGCTGCAAGGGTGCCCTGGTCTTCCTCTAGGCTTGGCACTGTGGGGAAATGAAAAAATGTGCTGTTAAAATAAAGTTATTGTTCTTACTGTAAATGGGGAGGAGGGGGTGTTAAAAAAAAAGCCGTGGACTGTTTTCCATAAAGTGCTGCGTCCGCCACACTTGATAAAATTGACTCCACGTCAACGTGGATAGTGGGGGTATGAACAGGTCGGGAGGACACTTACTGTGTCCGCTTGCAGCCTCCCACACACTCACGGCTGCCACAATTTGAGGGGGCCGTATGGGGCGTACCCTTTCCATCTTCCTCTGAAGTCCTGTGTAAAAATAATTACATTACAGTATACTCTACTGTAGTGTCCTTTGAAACATTAGTTCACACACACTACTGTGATCAGTGGTAGAGTATTCAGTATTACACTACAATAGATAAACAATGTCTAGGTCAAAAGGCCGTGCAACAGACGTATTTGCGCACCGCACCCCTCCACCCCCACCCCCTTTGTGCACGAGATGCAGAGCTGCCTGACGGGACACTACGGTAATTGCACAGGGCTCCCGCGGGGACACTACGCTGACTGCGTTAGGCTGCCGTTGGCCGATGCTTACAGCGTCGCCCAATGGCACGGCAAAAAACTACACTACGTACAGTAGTTCAAACACACAAAACAAAAATAAGAAATGACAGGACTTACTGCTTAGCATCGTGGCGATGCTTGAGGGGGGGCCTGCAGCATCCCGGCAGGGAAGGGTCCCCTGTTCTTCAAGCGGAAGCACTGTGGGCAAATGACAAAAATGTACTCTTACTGTATTACTGTAAATGGGGCAGGGGTGGGTTTACAAAAAAGGCGTGGACTGGATTTTATAAAGTGCTGCGGCCGCTATAGTGTACTTTATAAAATCCACTCCGCTCCAAAGTGGATAGGACCGCTGCGCTTGCCCCGCTTACGGCTGCCCTGGATAGTGGTTGTTTCAAATGGAGGCATTTGCCAGTGCAGTACAGGATTTAGTACTGCCACTGGCAAGTGCCTCCTTTGTTGTGCATCAGAGGCATTGGCGCAATGCTCCACCCCCACCCCCCCTGACATGGACACTATGCTGACTATGCAGGGCTGCAGCGGAGACACTACGCTGACTGCGCTAGGCTGCCGTTGGCCGATGCTGACAGCGTCGCCCAATGGCACGGCAAAAAACTACACTACGTAGTTCAAACACAAAACAAAATTAAGAAATGACAGGACTTACTGCTTAGCATCGTGGCGATGCTTGAGGGGGGGCCTGCAGCATCCCGGCAGGGAAGGGTCCCCTCTTCTTCAAGCGGAGGCACTGTGGGCAAATGACAAAAATGTACTCTTACTGTATTACTGTAAATGGGGCGGGGGTGGGTTTACAAAAAGCCGTGGACTGGATTTTATAAAGTGCTGTGGCCGCTATAGTGTACTTTATAAAATCCACTCCGCTCCAAAGTGGATAGGACCGCTGCGCTTGCCCCGCTTATGGCTGCCCTGGATAGTGGTTGTTTCAAATGGAGGCATTTGCCAGTGCAGTACAGGATTTAGTACTGCCACTGGCAAGTGCCTCCTTTGTTGTGCATCAGAGGCATTGGCGCAACGCTCCACCCCCACCCCCCCTGACATGGACACTATGCTGACTACGCAGGGCTCCCGCAGGGACACTACGCTGACTGCGCTAGACTGCCGTTGGTCGACGCTGACAGCGGCGGCTAACGGCACACCAACAAAAGATAGATACAAGTTCGAAAGAAAAAAAAAAACACAAATACAGTACAATAAAGAAAGGACAGGACTCTCAGAAGGAGCGGCGGCGCTTGAGGTGGTGGGTGGGGCAGCTGTTTGGGCCTTCATGTCTTCAAGCGGAGGCACTGTGGGAAAATGACAAAAATGCGAAAATGTGCTGTTTACTGTAAATAAACTTACTGTACTCTTAATACTGTAAATGGGGCGGGGGTGGGTTTATAAACTACAATACAGTACATTAGTGGGGGTTGGTGGTGCAGAGCTTTACCAGATAGAAATGCTAATGAGTTATACCCCTTTTACACCAAGGAATAACCCAGTTTGGACCAAGGTCGGCCTTGGTGTAAAAGGGGCCAACCCAGGTCCAGTAACATTGGTCTCCTACCCAGGTCCTGACCAGGGTTGAACACTGGTTGGACCCGGGTCGTGGGCGGTGTAAATGGTCCCAACCCAGGTTGGGACATCCGGGTAGTGCTGAAAGGATACCAGAAGTGATGGACGCCTTTCCACAGTGCGCTGCAGTGGCAAAAGACAGCAGCCAGGAAGGATACGGCCAGTGCACACAGAAATCATAATTGGATGCAGTATCATTTATATTATTATTATTTGGGGGGGGGGGCACATGGGAGATTCGGTCTGCTGCTGCAGGGGAGGGGGCTGAAGAGAGCACATGGGTGATGCTGCACCTTTATACCGCTACAGTATGTGCGCTTGAGCACTGAATGTAAAACTTTTTGAAAAATATTTTACTACTGTATATAGGATTTAGTACTGCCACTGGCAAGTGCCTCCTTTGTTGTGCATCAGAGGCATTGGCGCAACGCTCCACCCCCACCCCCCCTGACATGGACACTATGCTGACTACGCAGGGCTGCCGCGGGGACACTACGCTGACTACGCAGGGCTGCCGCGGGGACACTACGCTGACTGCGCTATTCTGCCGTTGCCCGTCGCTGGCAGCGTCGGCCAACGGCACGCCAAGAAAAGACACAAGTTGGAAACAAAGAAAAATACACAAACTCAATAAACAAATGACAGGACTTACTCTCAGACGGAGCGGCGCCGCTTGTTGAGGCGGTGGGGGCTGTGTCGGCCTCCATGGGCAGGGTGCCCTCCTCTTCAAGCGGAGGCACTGTGGGAAAATGTCAAAAATGAGAAAATGTGAAAAACTTACTGTACAGTACTCTTATTACTGTAAATGGGGTGGGGGTGTGTTTACAAAAAGGTGTGGACTGGATTTTATAAAGTGCTGCGGCCGCTATAGTGTACTTTATAAAATCCACTCCGCTCCAAAGTGGATAGGACCGCTGCGCTTGCCCCGCTTATGGCTGCCCTGGATAGTGGTTGTTTCAAATGGAGGCATTTGCCAGTGCAGTACAGGATTTAGTACTGCCACTGGCAAGTGCCTCCTTTGTTGTGCATCAGAGGCATTGGCGCAACGCTCAACCCCCCCTGACATAGACACTATGCTGACTACGCAGGGCTCCCGCAGGGACACTACGCTGACTGCGCTAGACTGCCGTTGGTCGACGCTGATAGCGGCGGCCAACGGCACACCAACAAAAGATAGATACAAGTTCGAAAGAAAAAAAAAACACAAATACAGTACAAAAAAGAAAGGACAGGACTTACTCTCAGAAGGAGCGGCGGCGCTTGAGGTGGTGGGTAGGGCGGCTGTATCGGCCTCCAATTCTTCAAGCGGAGGCACTGTGGGAAAATGACAAAAATGCGAAAATATGCTGTTTACTGTAAATAATGTTACTGTACTCTTATTACTGTAAATGGGGCGGGGGTCCCAGGTTGGGACATCCGGGTTGTGCTGAAAGGATACCAGAAGTGCTGGACGCCTTTCCACAGTGCGCTGCAGTGGCAAAAGACAGCAGCCAGGAAGGATACGGCCAGTGCACACAGAAATCATAATTGGATGCAGTATCATTTACAGTATATTATTATTATTATTTTGGGGGGGAGGAGCACATGGGAGATTCGGTCTGCTGCTGCTGGGGAGGGGGCTGGGGAGAGCACATGGGTGATGCTGCACCTTTATACCGCTATGTGCGCTTGAGCACTGAATGTAAAACGTTTTAAAAAATATTTTACTAAATAAACAAACCAACATTTTTCAATGCTAACTTGTCATGTCTTTTAACCCAGGTTCAGTGTAAACGGCGCAGACCTGGGTCCGACCTGGGTCACAGTGCTGTGTAAATTGGGTATGAAGCTGGGTCCAACCCTGGAAACTCCCGTGACGCTGGCAGCGTCAGCCAACGGCACGCCAAGAAAAAACACAAGTTGGAAAGAAAGAAAAAATACACAAACTCAATAAACAAATGACAGGACTTACTCTCAGATGGAGTGGCGCCGCTTGTTGAGGCTGTGGGGGCTGTGTCGGCCTCCATGGGCAGGGTGCCCTGTTCTCCAAGCGGAGGCACTGTGGGAAAATGTCAAAAATGAGAAAATGTGAAAAACTTACTGTACAGTACTCTTATTACTGTAAATGGGGCGGGGGTGTGTTTACAAAAAGGGCATTCAAAGAATCTGCTTAATTTCTAAAATTGTCCAAACCTTGAAGTAAGAAAGCGACTTTTGAGCAAGAAAAAAAAACACTTAATGCCGTGACCCTGATTCGAACCGGGGTTGGTGCGGCCACAACACAGAGTACTAACCACTATACGATCACGGCAACTAAGACGAGCCAGGTAGGAATCGAACCTACAATCTTCTGATCCGTAGTCAGACGCATTATCTGTTGCGCCACTGGCCCAGGTGACATACGTTAAGTTTAGTGTCCTATCTGTTTTTGAACCTAGTTTTGGATTTTAGAGTAAATGCGATCGCATGCGATTTTGCACTGAAATGCATGCAAATGCATTGAAATGTGTAGGAATCATGTTAAATGCCCCCAAATGTCTTTTTTCATAGTAAACCACCCCCACTATCAACGCCAACCAGAAGCGTGGCGTGGCGAGCGCAGCGCAGTAGTGTCCAGGTCACCCCCCCTGACACGGACACTACGCTGACTACGCAGTGCTGCCGCGGGGACACTACGCTGACTACACAGCGTAGTGTCCAGTTTGGACGCGTTATCTGTTGCGCCACTGGCCCAGGTGACATACGGTAAGTTTAGTGTCCTATCTGTTTTTGAACCTAGTTTTGGATTTTAGCGTTCTTTTAAGTATATACTGTACAGAATGAATTTGAAAGAGTTACCTATGCACTTGCTCCAGGGCTAGTTTCCTGTTAACATTGCAAGACAATTTTCTTATTACTGCAAAAACATCTTTTCAGTGTGTGATGAACTTGCTAAGACAAAGCCTCAAGATTTTAATTTCCAAAATTCAGGAATTGATGTCAAACTTAAATTTTTTCAAAAGAATGTTTCACAGACAAATAAATCAAAGCATGTTAAGATAGCTTCACAAAAAGCATTAAAGACAAATTGTGCAACGGATAACGCGTCTGACTACGGATCAGAAGATTGTAGGTTCAATTCCTACCTGGCTCGTCTTCGTTGCCGTGATCGTATAGTGGTTAGTACTCTGCATTGTGGCCGCAGCAACCCCGGTTCGAATCCGGGTCACGGCATTTAGTGTTTTTTTTCTTGCTCAAAAGTCGCTTTCTTACTTAAAGGTTTGGACAATTTTAGAAATTAAGCAGATTCTTTGAATGCCCTTGCACAATTTGTCTTTAATGCTTTTTGGAGAAAATTAAAGATATTAAGCAGATTCTTTGAATGCCCTTGCACAATTTGTCTTTAATGCTTTTTGTGAAGCTATCTTTACATGCTTTGATTTATTTGTCTGTGAAACATTCTTTTGAAAGAATTCAAATTTGACATCAATTCCTGAATTCTGGAAATTAAAATCTTGAGGCTTTGTCTTAGCAAGTTCATCACACACTGAAAAGATGTTTTTGCAGTAATAACAAAATTGTCTTGCAATGTTAACAGGAAACTAGCCCTGGAGCAAGTGCATAGGTAACTCTTTCAAATTAATTCTGTACAGTATATACTTAAAAGAACTATAAAATCCAAAACTGGGCTCAAAAACAGATAGGACACTAAACTTACGGTATGTCACCTGGGCCAGTGGCGCAACGGATAACGCGTCTGACTACGGATCAGAAGATTGTAGGATCGATTCCTACCTGGCTCGTCTTCGTTGCCATGATCGTATAGTGGTTGGTACTCTGTGTTGTGGCTGCAGCAACCCCGGTTCGAATCCGGGTCACAGCATTTAGTGTTTTTTTTCTTGCTCAAAAGTCGCTTTCTTACTTCAAGGTTTGGACAATTTTAGAAATTAAGCAGATTCTTTGAATGCACTTGCACAATTTGTCTTTAATGCTTTTTGTGAAGCTATCTTTACATGCTTTGATTTATTTGTCTGTGAAACATTCTTTTGAAAGAATTCAAATTTGACATCAATTACTGAATTCTGGAAATTAAAATCTTGAGGCTTTGTCTTAGCAAGTTCATCACACACTGAAAAGATGTTTTTGCAGTAATAAGAAAATTGTCTTGCAATGTTAACAGGAAACTAGCACTGGAGCAAGTGCATAGGTAACTCTTTCAAATTCATTCTGTACAGTATATACTTAAAAGAACTCTAAAATCCAAAACTAGGTTCAAAAACAGATAGGACACTAAACTTAC
Organism: Crinia signifera; assembly: GCF_055691185.1. NCBI lineage: Eukaryota > Metazoa > Chordata > Amphibia > Anura > Myobatrachidae > Crinia > Crinia signifera. The sequence continues at coordinate 293,592,072 of NC_139220.1, read as the reverse complement.
TGTACGTCACCTGGGCCAGTGGCGCAACGGATAACGCGTCTGACTATGGATCAGAAGATTGTAGGTTCGATTCCTACCTGGCTCGTCTTCGTTGCCGTGATCGTATAGTGGTTAGTACTCTGCGTTGTGGCTGCAGCAACCCCGGTTCGAATCCGGGTCACGGCATTTAGTGTTTTTTTTCTTGCTCAAAAGTCGCTTTCTTACTTAAAGGTTTGGACAATTTTAGAAATTAAGCAGATTCTTTGAATGCCCTTGCACAATTTGTCTTTAATGCTTTTTGGACAATTTTAGATATTAAGCAGATTCTTTGAATGCCCTTGCACAATTTGTCGTTAATGCTTTTTGTGAAGCTATCTTTACATGCTTTGATTTATTTGTCTGTGAAACATTCTTTTGAAAGAATTCAAATTTGACATCAATTCCTGAATTCTGGAAATTAAAATCTTGAGGCTTTGTCTTAGCAAGTTCATCACACACTGAAAAGATGTTTTTGCAGTAATAACAAAATTATCTTGCAATGTTAACAGGAAACTAGCCCTGGAGCAAGTGCATAGGTAACTCTTTCAAATTAATTCTGTACAGTATATACTTAAAAGAACTCTAAAATCCAAAACTGGGCTCAAAAACAGATAGGACACTAAACTTACCATATGTCACCTGGGCCAGTGGCGCAACGGATAACGCGTCTGACTACAGATCAGAAGATTGTAGGATTGATTCCTATCTGGCTCGTCTTCGTTGCCGTGATCGTATAGTGGTTAGTACTCTGCGTTGTGGCCGCAGCAACTCCGGTTCGAATCCGGGTAACGGCATTTAGTGTTTTTTTTCTTGCTCAAAAGTCGCTTTCTTACTTCAAGGTTTGGACAATTTTAGAAATTAAGCAGATTCTTTGAATGCCCTTGCACAATTTGTCTTTAATGCTTTTTGTGAAGCTATCTTTACATGCTTTGATTTATTTGTCTGTGAAACATTCTTTTGAAAGAATTCAAATTTGACATCAATTCCTGAATTCTTGAAATTAAAATCTTGAGGCTTTGTCTTAGCAAGTTCATCACACACTGAAAAGATGTTTTTGCAGTAATAAGAAAATTGTCTTGCAATGTTAACAGGAAACTAGCCCTGGAGCAAGTGCATAGGTAACTCTTTCAAATTCATTCTGTACAGTATATACTTAAAAGAACTCTAAAATCCAAAACTGGGCTCAAAAACAGATAGGAAACTAAACTTACGGTATGTCACCTGGGCCAGTGGCGCAACGGATAACGCGTCTGACTACGGATCAGAAGATTGTAGGTTCGATTCCTACCTGGCGCTTCTTCGTTGCCGTGATCGTATAGTGGTTAGTACTCTGTGTTGTGGCCGCAGCAACCCTGGTTCGAATCCGGGTCACGACATTTAGTGTTTTTTTTCTTGCTCAAAAGTCGCTTTCTTTCTTGAAGGTTTGGACAATTTTAGAAATTAAGCAGATTCTTTGAATGCACTTGCACAATTTGTCTTTAATGCTTTTTGTGAAGCTATCTTTACATGCTTTGATTTATTTGTCTGTGAAACATTCTTTTGAAAGAATTAAAATTTGACATCAATTACTGAATTCTGGAAATTAAAATCTTGAGGCTTTGTCTTAGCAAGTTCATCACACACTGAAAAGATGTTTTTGCAGTAATAAGAAAATTGTCTTGCAATGTTGACAGGAAACTAACCCTGGAGCAAGTGCATAGGTAACTCTTTCAAATTCATTCTGTACAGTATATACTTAAAAGAACTCTAAAATCCAAAACTGGGCTCAAAAACAGATAGGACACTAAACTTATGTTATGTCACCTGGGCCAGTGGCGCAACGGATAACGCGTCTGACTACGGATCAGAAGATTGTAGGTTCGATTCCTACATGGCTCATCTTCGTGGCCGTGATCGTATAGTGGTTAGTACTCTGCGTTGTGGCCGCAGCAACCCCGGTTCGAATCCGGGTAACGGCATTTAGTGTTTTTATTCTTGCTCAAAAGTCGCTTTCTTACTTCAAGGTTTGGACAATTTTAGAAATTAAGCAGATTCTTTGAATGCCCTTGCAAAATTTGTCTTTAATGCTTTTTGTGAAGCTATCTTTACATGCTTTGATTTATTTGTCTGTGAAACATTCTTTTGAAAGAATTCAAATTTGACATCAATTCCTGAATTCTGGAAATTAAAATCTTGAGGCTTTGTCTTAGCAAGTTCATCACACACTGAAAAGATGTTTTTGAAGTAATAACAAAATTGTCTTGGGGGCGTGGCTTGGTCTAGCATGGAGTAAGCAGCAGGACGCTGCAGCTCCTGATACAACTCCTGTAAAATATCCTTATTCCCCGGTGAGAACCCCCTACCTGATGGAGCCCAGGGGTCGGGCGGTCAACTGGAGATTGCCCTCGGTCACCGGGTCCGGAGTCGCCGTGGTTTTGCATTGGGGCGAGAGGCTGGAGAGGACGCGGCAGTGGTGGAGCGCGAACCTGGTGCCCCGGAAGTGAAAAGCCCGGCGTCCTCTGATGCCACGAGGAGACGCCGTGTGAGCTGTGGGGACGGAGCCGGAGGCAGCATACACTCCAGCCGAGAGAGTCAGTGCGGGAACCTGGACAGCTGCCGGGAGGACTTCGCGAGCACTGAGGAGAGAGCCGGGCTGAGCTGTCTCAATACTGAGACTCAAATAGATGAGGAAATAGTCGAAGTGGACTGGACTGATACCCCCTCTCTGTAGAGGTCAGAGAGAGAGAACTGCTGGTTCACGGAGCCGGGGAGAGTCCTTGTGGCCCTCCTGCAGGTTGTGACCTAGCAGTTATCCCCCTAGGGAAGAAAGAAGCAGGGGGCAAGGAATAGTGAGAGGTAAGAGTGTACTGTCAGTTGCGGAGCCGGGGAGGGGTAAAACCTTCCTGCAGGTTGTGACTGGCAGCCCTCTCCTCAGATACCACTCAGGATCCTTTCCTGGAGACCCTACTACGGACACTGTATGGTGATATATTAAAGGAAAAATCCTGAGCAAGATATACCGGTTTCAGGAACACTGCAAAGATATTTGAACACCAGCTAAAAGGCAGACTGGAGCAGTGAACCCCGGATGTAGTGAACCCTTCATAAAGCAAAGCAGAGAACTGAACTGCAAGAGCAGGGTAAGAACTGCAAGAAACTATATCTTGATTTATTTCCTCCTTTATATATTAACCTGGTGTAAAGCTCCCCCTGCATAAAGCAAAGCAGAGAATTGAACTGCAAGAGCAGGGTAAGAACTGCAAGAAATTATATCTTGACTTATTTCCTCCTTTATATATTATATATTAACCTGGTGTAAAGCTCCCCTGATTTTGATGACCAAGGTGACTCGCTATATATAAAGTCCTAATTAAAAGACGAATAAATTGATCTCGGACCCTGCTAACAAAAAAAAAAAAAAATAAATAAATAAAAAAATAAAAATAAAAAAAACATAATCAATATGGGCAAGACAGGTGCCGCAGCAACGGCGGCAGCCGCAAAACTAGAAAAATATGCAAGATCTACACAGTCGACTAGATCCACTGGACACAGTGTGCCCAGCTCGCCGTCCTCACATGCAGACAGCTCGATTAGTGAACCAGCGATCTCTCTACAGCAGATATTGCAAGCTATTTCTGCATCCGAACACAAGGTTATGGAGAAAATTGGCCAAGTCCAGGCTGATGTCTCCCTAATAAGGCATGACCTACAGAAAATACGTGAAAGGGTAGAAGAGACAGAGAAGCGTGTGTCCCAACTGGAAGATGATATCTTACCACTAAAAAAAAGGTGGAAGAGTTAACAACACAAATGACATACACCCAGCTTAAACTAGTAGATACAGAAGAGAGACTACGTCGGAACAATATTCGCATAGTTGGACTACCAGAGCGTACGGAGGGTACGGACCCAGAGAAATTTGTCGAAGATCTGCTGGTACAGCTATTTACTAGAGAAGCATTTACCAAGCAATTCACTGTTGAGAGGGCACACAGAGTGCCAGGGAGGACTCCCAATCCTGGGGCTCCCCCGAGGACTCTAATTGCTAGGCTATTGCACTTTAAGGACCGTGACATTGCACTACAGTTAGCTCGGATAAAGGGACAAATACAACACGATAATCATCAAATATCCCTATACCCAGATCTGGCCCTCGAAGTGCAAAAGGAGCGGGCAGGCTTTCTACAGGTCAAGAAACAACTGAGAGCCCGGGACATAAAATATTCAATGATATACCCTGCCCGGCTGAGAATAGTATACAAAGATGCAACCCATTTTTTTACAAATCCAATTGAAGCGGAAAAATGGGTGCAAAGCCTGGCAGGAACCTCAAAATGAAGATGATTATAAGATGTTGATGAAGGGTCTCCTAGGGTAGGGATGGAGGAGGGGGGTGGGAAATATATCCCTGAATTTATTATCCGCTCTGTTATTGTTTTTTCTCTTTCTCCCTCCTTTTCTCACCAAGGGTAAAATAGGAAAATATCGGAGTACTCTCCAGATGCTAAAATATAGCTAAGGGAGGATATTCCTTCCTTATCCCCAAGGGTGGGTAGGTGTAAATAAGAAGAAAACGGGGTTCAGGTATACCTTACGAAGGGGAGGTTATACAGGGAGGGCTAGGGAGGGAGGTATGGGTGTGTGTATATGTTGTAAAGTTAATGTATGTATAATCTGTTGTGTATTGTATAAGGTCATCCAAACCAAAATAATGCTATGTAAGGCTCAAAGAAACAAAAAAAAAAAAAACTAGAACATATATATATATATAAATGGGGGGGTTATTCTATTTTAAGTTGGAATGTAAGAGGGTTAAATAATAACGTCAAAAGGTCCCTTGTTATGACCAAGGCCAAAAGATATGGAGCAGACATAATATGCCTGCTGGAGACACATCTATCTGGCAATAGGTCTCTTGCACTGAGAAGGCCCTGGATCGGCCATATGTATAACTCAATGTTTACTCAAAACTTTAGAGGGGTCACGGTGCTTATCAAAAAACCCCTGACATTTCATCTTGAAAAGAGCTGGATAGATCCATATGGCCGATTCGTGTTTCTCAGAGCGGTTGTCAACTTTAAATTGCTTCATATCTTGGCAATATATATTCCGCCCCCATACAATAATGAGGTCTTTAGACAGGCAGCCCAGTTTATGTCAGAGTCTCCAGACATCCCTGCGATATGTGTAGGGGACTTCAACAATGTCATGTGTAAAAATTTCGATAGGTGGAAAGAGAACGGTAAGCAGATGGAAATACCGGAACATGTGCAACCTACTCCATTCTCTAAATTAATAGACGAATTGGGCTTGATAGATATATGGCGTAGTAGAAATATGTGCAAGATGCAGTTCTCATGTCACTCTACCACGCACAATACACTCTCTAGGATAGATCTGGCCTTAGTATCCCCTATGATAGCGCCGGTAGTCACAGAAATAGAATATTTTGCACAGGGAATATCAGATCATTCCCCAGTATTCCTAAGAATAGATACAGGAATGGATAGAGGCAAAGGGGCGTGGAAGCTTAACCCTTTCTGGCTGGATCTGATGGGCACTGGGGATGAAATGGTTGCCGAATGGGCAATGGGTGTCACTGAGAATGCTACATACCAAAATCCGGCCATAAGGCATGATGCATTTAAAGCTTTAATAAGGGGCACATTTATAAAAAGAATAACAGAGATTAAAAGAAAGAGCAGAAAAGAGGAACAGGCTCTAGAAAAAAGCTATCGGCAAGCTGAAACTAATTACATCTTATCGGGAACAGCAAACGATAGAATATCTCTGATAGATATTAGAAGAGAATGGGCCACATACTTATATAATAAATCTAGAAGGAGAATACAATTTGCCAAACATAAACAGTATTTTCAATCAGACATAGGAGGAAGCCAATTGGCATTTATAGCCAAAGATGATAAAATTAGTAACCTAATACCGTGTATCAGAAACAATACGGGGGAAATAAGGTATTCCTCTAAAGATATAGCGGAGGTGTTTAGGGAATACTATCAGAGCCTGTATGAGTCTGGGGAGGTGGTAACTGAGTCAGAGCTTGGGGAATATCTGGACCAAATCGATATGCCACGCTTCTCAAGGGAGGATATGCAAATGTTAGATGCTCCATTTACAGCAGAGGAGGTGGGAAAGGCGGTTGCTGCACTACCGGCCTCCAAAGCACCAGGACGGGATGGAATTCCCACCGAGGTGTATAAAAAATTTGGAGATTTTTTCATACCTTATCTAACTGAGCTGTATAATACTCTTCTGGAATGGGGTTCACTGCCGCAAACCATGTCAGAGGCAGTTATAGTACTGATCCTCAAAAAAGACAAGGACCCGCTATCCCCAGACTCATACAGGCCTATCTCCTTATTAAATACAGATGCAAAAATACTTGCTAGAGTAATAGCTACCAGATTGAGTCGTATAATAACAACTGTAATCCATCCAGATCAGACTGGATTTATTCCAGAAAGATCTACAACCCAAAATTTGAGACGATTATTTTGCCATTTACAGAGGGAACGGGATCTGCAGACCGAGGCCTTGGTTGTATCTCTGGATGCAGCCAAGGCCTTCGATACTGTAGAGTGGAATTATCTATGGGCAATACTACGAAAATTTGCATGCGGTACACAATTTATTAAGTGGATAAAATTGCTTTATGCACAGCCAACTGCAATGATAACAGCAAATGGATATACTTCAACTTCAATTAAATTAAATAGAGGCACCAGGCAGGGTTGCCCCCTGTCCCCTATGTTATTCTCCATGGCAATCGAACCATTAGCCTGCATTATAAGGACACACCCTAATATTAGAGGAATACAAATAGGGGGGATAGAGGATGTCGTCGCATTATATACAGACGACATGCTCTTGTTCCTGGGAGATTCGGGTAACTTGTTAGGGACCATGCTTGATGTAGTAAAAGGATTCGGTAAATACTCCGGACTTCGTATAAACTGGAGTAAGTCCAGCATACTACCAATATCAGGGAATATTCCCCATATAAAGCAAATTGAATCCCCCCTAAAGTGGACTCTTAAGTTTAAATATTTGGGTATTTGGATAACTCCGTATGTAAAAGATTATGTGGAATTGAATGTGGAACCTGTCACAATAAATTTTAAGGAGCGACAGCATATCTGGAAAAAATTGCCAATAACAGTTACAGGGCGAATAAACATGTTCAAAATGATAGTTCAACCTAAATACCTTTATGTTTGGCAAAATTCACCAATTTATATTCCAAAGTATGTATTTACAGCTATAGAAAAAATATTATCTTCTTTTATTTGGAAAGATAAATCCCCGCGAATAGCAATAAAGACATTATATAATAAAAAAGAACTAGGTGGATTAGCACTACCGAATCTAAGGAACTATTACATCTCCTCCCAGATTACACACCTTGAAACATGGGTTAAAAATACAATGGAGAAAACAATGCAAGCGTATTATGAAGAACAAATAGATAAGGGGCATCCTCCTTTGTTGTTTTTGTTATCAGGGATATCTGCAACCGGGTTGCCGCATATACTCAGACAGGCACTGATGATATGGAGATTAGCGCATAAAATATGGAAATGGTCCGAAATAGAAACTGACTCACCCTTGTGGAATAATAAAAAATATATAGAGCTAGATAAATTGTCAGATGATAATATATGGCAAAGAAAAAATATCATCAGTATCGGACAGTTATATTCGAGTGGAGTTTTTAAATCATTTAGACAATTACAAGTAGAGTACAATATTGCAAACACAGATTTTTTTAGGTACCTTCAGCTGAGGCATGCAATACAATGTCAATTTAAGGGCCTCAAATTAGTGATTATTCCATCTCCTGTAAAATCAATGCTCCAAAAACTGAGTAATAAAGGGAAAATTTCTAGAGTGTATGCGGCAATAGGTAATGCTCAATGTCCCACTCAACTGGAACAACTAAGAGTAAAATGGGAGATAGAACTGGGACCACTGGGAGATGAGACACGGAGGGCAGTGCTAAGATCTATAAAACATGCGACATCCAGCACTAGGTATCAACAAATACACTATTTCATACTCCATAGAGCTTATCGGACACCAATGGGGATGCATCGAGCGGGGTTGAGGGGAGACACAAGATGCCCAAAGTGTGCAATGGAGGAAGCAGGATTCCTGCATCTGCTCTGGGAATGCCCGGGGATAAATGCGTTCTGGAAGGCAGTATGGGAGGATATTAAAGACACAGTCCCGTTACTAGCCGAATTTGGACCTAGAGCTTGCATTCTTTGTATAGAAATAGAAGGTGACATCTCACCATTATTAAATCAATATGTGCTAAGTCTGGTTACTATGGCAAAGGTGGTGATAGCACGGTTGTGGTTCTCCCCTAGGCTGCCTGAAATTACGAAATGGAGAGCACTTGTGGGGGAATTGATTAAACATGAGAGATATATGTACAATGTAAGAAATAGCATAAGTAAATTTCACAGCAAATGGGATAGATGGTACAACTCCCCCAATGTCAGATCAAATGAGGAGTTATCCCTAATTGAGGTAATATAGAGATTTATATATGACAACTAAAGACACGACACAGGGGGATATCGAATATATATGTGCACGAATATAAATATACACTGATATATATCGAAATCCGAATTAAGCTATATATTTCTAAAAAATACACTGGTTCATATAATTAAAAAAAAAAAAAAAATATATACATCATCAAAGCACAGTCACTTTAATAATATGTCACTTAAAATGTAAAAATAGGGATTTTGTAATAATGAAGAAATGAATAAATGAAGGTACGTGTAAAGCACACAAAAGCACTAAAAAATCTATGAAAATATATAAGGAACTAAGTAGAACCTCGATATACTCTGTGTAAACATATGGTACTGTAATTAAATCTCCAAGACAATCAACAGTATGTGGGAAAAAAAAAAATAGCAATAATAACAGTTTGTATGTATATGATGACCTGTATGTATATGTATGTTATGTATTGTAAGTTGTTAGTAATGTATTTATGTATGTAGGTCCCTGTCTTTTTTTTATATTGTCTGTAAATGTTTATAAAAGGAAATAAAGAGTATTGAATTTATTAAAAATAACAAAATTGTCTTGCAATGTTAACAGGAAACTAGCCCTGGAGCAAGTGCATAGGTAACTCTTTCAAATTCATTCTGTACAGTATATACTTAAAAGAACTCTAAAATCCCAAAATAGGTTCAAAAACAGATAGGACACTAAACTTACCATATGTCACCTGGGCCAGTGGCGCAACGGATAACGCGTCTGACTACGGATCAGAAGATTGTTGATTCGATTCCTACCTGGCTCGTCTTCGTTGCCGTGATCGTATAGTGGTTAGTACTCTGCGTTGTGGCCGCAGCAACCCCAGTTTGAATCAGGGTCACGGCATTTAGTGTTTTTTTTCTTGCTCAAAAGTCGCTTTCTTACTTCAAGGTTTGGACAATTTTAGAAATTAAGCAGATTCTTTGAATGCCCTTGCACAATTTGTCTTTAATGCTTTTTGTGAAGCTATCTTTACATGCTTTGATTTATTTGTCTGTGAAACATTCTTTTGAAAGAATTCAAATTTGACATCAATTCCTGAATTCTGGAAATTTAAATCTTGAGGCTTTGTCTTAGCAAGTTCATCAAACACTGAAAAGATGTTTTTGCAGTAATAAGAAAATTGTCTTGCAATGTTAACAGGAAACTAGCCCTGGAGCAAGTGCATAGGTAACTCTTTCAAATTCATTCTGTACAGTATATACTTAAATGAACTCTAAAATCCAAAACTGGGCTCAAAAACAGATAGGACACTAAACTTACAGTATGTCACCTGGGCCAGTGGCGCAACGGACAACGCGTCTGACTACGGATCAGAAGATTGTAGGTTCGATTCCTACCTGGCTTGTCTTTGTTGCCGTGATCATATAGTGGTTAGTACTCTGCATTGCGGCCGCAGCAACCCCGGTTTGAATCCGGGTCACGGCATTTAGTGTTTTTTTTCTTGCTCAAAAGTCGCTTTCTTACTTCAAGGTTTGGACAATTTTAGAAATTAAGCAGATTCTTTGAATGCACTTGCACAATTTGTCTTTAATGCTTTTTGTGAAGCTATCTTTACATGCTTTGATTTATTTGTCTGTGAAACATTCTTTTGAAAGAATTCAAATTTGACATCAATTCCTGAATTCTGGAAATTAAAATCTTGAGGCTTTGTCTTAGCAAGTTCATCACACACTGAAAAGATGTTTTTGAAGTAATAACAAAATTGTCTTGCAATGTTAACAGGAAACTAGCCCTGGAGCAAGTGCATAGGTAACTCTTTCAAATTCATTCTGTACAGTATATACTTAAAAGAACTCTAAAATCCAAAAATAGGTTCAAAAACAGATAGGACACTAAACTAACCATATGTCACCTGGGCCAGTGGCGCAACGGATAACGCGTCTGACTACGGATCAGAAGATTGTAGGTTCGATTCCTACCTGGCTTGTTTTCGTAGCCGTGATCGTATAGTGGTTAGTACTCTGCATTGTGGCCGCAGCAACCCCGGTTCGAATCCGGGTCACGGCATTTAGTGTTTTTTTTCTTGCTCAAAAGTCGCTTTCTTACTTCAAGGTTTGGACAATTTTAGAAATTAAGCAGATTCTTTGAATGCCCTTGCAAAATTTGTCTTTAATGCTTTTTGTGAAGCTATCTTTACATGCTTTGATTTATTTGTCTGTGAAACATTCTTTTGAAAGAATTCAAATTTGACATCAATTCCTGAATTCTCTAAATTAAAATCTTGAGGCTTTGTCTTAGCAAGTTCATCACACACTGAAAAGATGTTTTTGCAGTAAAAAGAAAATTGTCTTGCAATGTTAACAGGAAACTAGCCCTGGAGCAAGTGCATAGGTACCTCTTTCAAATTCATTCTGTACAGTATATACTTTAAAGAACTCTAAAATCCAAAACTGGGCTCAAAAACAGATAGGACACTAAACTTACAGTATGTCACCTGGGCCAGTGGCGCAACGGATAACGCGTCTGACTACGGATCAGACGATTGTAGGTTCGATTCCTACCTGGCTTGTCTTCGTTGCCGTGATCGTATAGTGGTTAGTACTCTGCGTTGCGGCCGCAGCAACCCCTGTTTGAATCCGGGTCACGGCATTTAGTGTTTTTTTTCTTGCTCAAAAGTCGCTTTCTTACTTCAAGGTTTGGACAATTTTAGAAATTAAGCAGATTCTTTGAATGCCCTTGCACAATTTGTCTTTAATGCTTTTTGTGAAGCTATCTTTACATGCTTTGATTTATTTGTCTGTGAAACATTCTTTTGAAAGAATTCAAATTTGACATCAATTCCTGAATTCTGGAAATTAAAATCTTGAGGCTTTGTCTTAGCAAGTTCATCAAACACTGAAAAGATGTTTTTGCAGTAATAAGAAAATTGTCTTGCAATGTTAACAGGAAACTAGCCCTGGAGCAAGTGCATAGGTAACTCTTTCAAATTCATTCTGTACAGTATATACTTAAATGAACTCTAAAATCCAAAACTGGGCTCAAAAACAGATAGGACACTAAACTTGCAGTATGTCACCTGGGCCAGTGGCGCAACGGATAACGCTTTTGACTACGGATCAGAAGATTGTAGGTTCGATTCCTACCTGGCTCGTCTTCGTTGCCGTGATCGTATAGTGGTTAGTACTCTGCGTTGTGGCCGCAGCAACCCCGGTTTGAATCAGGGTCACGGCATTTAGTGTTTTTTTTCTTGCTCAAAAGTCGCTTTCTTACTTCAAGGTTTGGACAATTTTAGAAATTAAGCAGATTCTTTGAATGCATTTGCACAATTTGTCTTTAATGCTTTTTGTGAAGCTATCTTTACATGCTTTGATTTATTTGTCTGTGAAACATTCTTTTGAAAGAATTCAAATTTGACATCAATTACTGAATTCTGGAAATTAAAATCTTGAGGCTTTGTCTTAGCAAGTTCATCACACACTGAAAAGATGTTTTTGCAGTAATAAGAAAATTGTCTTGCAATGTTAACAGGAAACTAGCCCTGGAGCAAGTGCATAGGTAACTCTTTCAAATTCATTCTGTACAGTATATACTTTAAAGAACTCTAAAATCCAAAACTGGGCTCAAAAACAGATAGGACACTAAACTTACATTAAGTCACCTGGGCCAGTGGTGCAACGGATAACGCGTCTAACTACGGATCAGACGATTGTAGGTTCGATTCCTACCTGGCTTGTCTTCGTTGCCGTGATCATATAGTGGTTAGTACTCTGAGTTGCGGCCGCAGCAACCCCGGTTTGAATCCGGGTCATGGCATTTAGTGTTTTTTTTCTTGCTCAAAAGTCGCTTTCTTACTTCAAGGTTTGGACAATTTTAGAAATTAAGCAGATTCTTTGAATGCACTTGCACAATTTGTCTTTAATGCTTTTTGTGAAGCTATCTTTACATGCTTTGATTTATTTGTCTGTGAAACATTCTTTTGAAAGAATTCAAATTTGACATCAATTCCTGAATTCTGGAAATTAAAATCTTGAGGCTTTGTCTTAGCAAGTTCATCACACACTGAAAAGATGTTTTTGAAGTAATAACAAAATTGTCTTGCAATGTTAACAGGAAACTAGCCCTGGAGCAAGTGCATAGGTAACTCTTTCAAATTCATTCTGTACAGTATATACTTAAATGAACTCTAAAATCCAAAACTGGGCTCAAAAACAGATAGGACACTAAACTTACAGTATGTCACCTGTGCCAGTGGCGCAACGGATAACGCTTTTGACTACGGATCAGAAGATTGTAGGTTCGATTCCTACCTGGCTCGTCTTCGTTGCCGTGATCGTATAGTGGTTAGTACTCTGCGTTGTGGCCGCAGCAACCCCGGTTTGAATCAGGGTCACGGCATTTAGTGTTTTTTTTCTTGCTCAAAAGTCGCTTTCTTACTTCAAGGTTTGGACAATTTTAGAAATTAAGCAGATTCTTTGAATGCCCTTGCACAATTTGTCTTTAATGCTTTTTGTGAAGCTATCTTTACATGCTTTGATTTATTTGTCTGTGAAACATTCTTTTGAAAGAATTCAAATTTGACATCAATTCCTGAATTCTGGAAATTTAAATCTTGAGGCTTTGTCTTAGCAAGTTCATCAAACACTGAAAAGATGTTTTTGCAGTAATAAGAAAATTGTCTTGCAATGTTAACAGGAAACTAGCCCTGGAGCAAGTGCATAGGTAACTCTTTCAAATTCATTCTGTACAGTATATACTTAAATGAACTCTAAAATCCAAAACTGGGCTCAAAAACAGATAGGACACTAAACTTGCGGTATGTCACCTGGGCCAGTGGCGCAACGGATAACGCTTTTGACTACGGATCAGAAGATTGTAGGTTCGATTCCTATCTGGCTCGTCTTCGTTGCCGTGATCGTATAGTGGTTAGTACTCTGCGTTGTGGCCGCAGCAACCCCGGTTTGAATCAGGGTCACGGCATTTAGTGTTTTTTTTCTTGCTCAAAAGTCGCTTTCTTACTTCAAGGTTTGGACAATTTTAGAAATTAAGCAGATTCTTTGAATGCACTTGCACAATTTGTCTTTAATGCTTTTTGTGAAGCTATCTTTACATGCTTTGATTTATTTGTCTGTGAAACATTCTTTTGAAAGAATTCAAATTTGACATCAATTCCTGAATTCTGGAAATTAAAATCTTGAGGCTTTGTCTTAGCAAGTTCATCACACACTGAAAAGATGTTTTTGAAGTAATAACAAAATTGTCTTGCAATGTTAACAGGAAACTAGCCCTGGAGCAAGTGCATAGGTAACTCTTTCAAATTCATTCTGTACAGTATATACTTAAATGAACTCTAAAATCCAAAACTGGGCTCAAAAACAGATAGGACACTAAACTTACAGTATGTCACCTGTGCCAGTGGCGCAACGGATAACGCTTTTGACTACGGATCAGAAGATTGTAGGTTCGATTCCTACCTGGCTCGTCTTCGTTGCCGTGATCGTATAGTGGTTAGTACTCTGCGTTGTGGCCGCAGCAACCCCGGTTTGAATCAGGGTCACGGCATTTAGTGTTTTTTTTCTTGCTCAAAAGTCGCTTTCTTACTTCAAGGTTTGGACAATTTTAGAAATTAAGCAGATTCTTTGAATGCCCTTGCACAATTTGTCTTTAATGCTTTTTGTGAAGCTATCTTTACATGCTTTGATTTATTTGTCTGTGAAACATTCTTTTGAAAGAATTCAAATTTGACATCAATTCCTGAATTCTGGAAATTTAAATCTTGAGGCTTTGTCTTAGCAAGTTCATCAAACACTGAAAAGATGTTTTTGCAGTAATAAGAAAATTACCGAATCTAAGGAACTATTACATCTCCTCCCAGATTACACACCTTGAAACATGGGTTAAAAATACAATGGAGAAAACAATGCAAGCGTATTATGAAGAACAAATAGATAAGGGGCATCCTCCTTTGTTGTTTTTGTTATCAGGGATATCTGCAACCGGGTTGCCGCATATACTCAGACAGGCACTGATGATATGGAGATTAGCGCATAAAATATGGAAATGGTCCGAAATAGAAACTGACTCACCCTTGTGGAATAATAAAAAATATATAGAGCTAGATAAATTGTCAGATGATAATATATGGCAAAGAAAAAATATCATCAGTATCGGACAGTTATATTCGAGTGGAGTTTTTAAATCATTTAGACAATTACAAGTAGAGTACAATATTGCAAACACAGATTTTTTTAGGTACCTTCAGCTGAGGCATGCAATACAATGTCAATTTAAGGGCCTCAAATTAGTGATTATTCCATCTCCTGTAAAATCAATGCTCCAAAAACTGAGTAATAAAGGGAAAATTTCTAGAGTGTATGCGGCAATAGGTAATGCTCAATGTCCCACTCAACTGGAACAACTAAGAGTAAAATGGGAGATAGAACTGGGACCACTGGGAGATGAGACACGGAGGGCAGTGCTAAGATCTATAAAACATGCGACATCCAGCACTAGGTATCAACAAATACACTATTTCATACTCCATAGAGCTTATCGGACACCAATGGGGATGCATCGAGCGGGGTTGAGGGGAGACACAAGATGCCCAAAGTGTGCAATGGAGGAAGCAGGATTCCTGCATCTGCTCTGGGAATGCCCGGGGATAAATGCGTTCTGGAAGGCAGTATGGGAGGATATTAAAGACACAGTCCCGTTACTAGCCGAATTTGGACCTAGAGCTTGCATTCTTTGTATAGAAATAGAAGGTGACATCTCACCATTATTAAATCAATATGTGCTAAGTCTGGTTACTATGGCAAAGGTGGTGATAGCACGGTTGTGGTTCTCCCCTAGGCTGCCTGAAATTACGAAATGGAGAGCACTTGTGGGGGAATTGATTAAACATGAGAGATATATGTACAATGTAAGAAATAGCATAAGTAAATTTCACAGCAAATGGGATAGATGGTACAACTCCCCCAATGTCAGATCAAATGAGGAGTTATCCCTAATTGAGGTAATATAGAGATTTATATATGACAACTAAAGACACGACACAGGGGGATATCGAATATATATGTGCACGAATATAAATATACACTGATATATATCGAAATCCGAATTAAGCTATATATTTCTAAAAAATACACTGGTTCATATAATTAAAAAAAAAAAAAATATATATACATCATCAAAGCACAGTCACTTTAATAATATGTCACTTAAAATGTAAAAATAGGGATTTTGTAATAATGAAGAAATGAATAAATGAAGGTACGTGTAAAGCACACAAAAGCACTAAAAAATCTATGAAAATATATAAGGAACTAAGTAGAACCTCGATATACTCTGTGTAAACATATGGTACTGTAATTAAATCTCCAAGACAATCAACAGTATGTGGGAAAAAAAAAAAAATAGCAATAATAACAGTTTGTATGTATATGATGACCTGTATGTATATGTATGTTATGTATTGTAAGTTGTTAGTAATGTATTTATGTATGTAGGTCCCTGTCTTTTTTTTATATTGTCTGTAAATGTTTATAAAAGGAAATAAAGAGTATTGAATTTATTAAAAATAACAAAATTGTCTTGCAATGTTAACAGGAAACTAGCCCTGGAGCAAGTGCATAGGTAACTCTTTCAAATTCATTCTGTACAGTATATACTTAAAAGAACTCTAAAATCCCAAAATAGGTTCAAAAACAGATAGGACACTAAACTTACCATATGTCACCTGGGCCAGTGGCGCAACGGATAACGCGTCTGACTACGGATCAGAAGATTGTTGATTCGATTCCTACCTGGCTCGTCTTCGTTGCCGTGATCGTATAGTGGTTAGTACTCTGCGTTGTGGCCGCAGCAACCCCAGTTTGAATCAGGGTCACGGCATTTAGTGTTTTTTTTCTTGCTCAAAAGTCGCTTTCTTACTTCAAGGTTTGGACAATTTTAGAAATTAAGCAGATTCTTTGAATGCCCTTGCACAATTTGTCTTTAATGCTTTTTGTGAAGCTATCTTTACATGCTTTGATTTATTTGTCTGTGAAACATTCTTTTGAAAGAATTCAAATTTGACATCAATTCCTGAATTCTGGAAATTTAAATCTTGAGGCTTTGTCTTAGCAAGTTCATCAAACACTGAAAAGATGTTTTTGCAGTAATAAGAAAATTGTCTTGCAATGTTAACAGGAAACTAGCCCTGGAGCAAGTGCATAGGTAACTCTTTCAAATTCATTCTGTACAGTATATACTTAAATGAACTCTAAAATCCAAAACTGGGCTCAAAAACAGATAGGACACTAAACTTACAGTATGTCACCTGGGCCAGTGGCGCAACGGACAACGCGTCTGACTACGGATCAGAAGATTGTAGGTTCGATTCCTACCTGGCTTGTCTTTGTTGCCGTGATCATATAGTGGTTAGTACTCTGCATTGCGGCCGCAGCAACCCCGGTTTGAATCCGGGTCACGGCATTTAGTGTTTTTTTTCTTGCTCAAAAGTCGCTTTCTTACTTCAAGGTTTGGACAATTTTAGAAATTAAGCAGATTCTTTGAATGCACTTGCACAATTTGTCTTTAATGCTTTTTGTGAAGCTATCTTTACATGCTTTGATTTATTTGTCTGTGAAACATTCTTTTGAAAGAATTCAAATTTGACATCAATTCCTGAATTCTGGAAATTAAAATCTTGAGGCTTTGTCTTAGCAAGTTCATCACACACTGAAAAGATGTTTTTGAAGTAATAACAAAATTGTCTTGCAATGTTAACAGGAAACTAGCCCTGGAGCAAGTGCATAGGTAACTCTTTCAAATTCATTCTGTACATATATACTTAAAAGAACTCTAAAATCCAAAAATAGGTTCAAAAACAGATAGGACACTAAACTTACCATATGTCACCTGGGCCAGTGGCGCAACGGATAACGCGTCTGACTACGGATCAGAAGATTGTAGGTTCGATTCCTACCTGGCTTGTTTTCGTAGCCGTGATCGTATAGTGGTTAGTACTCTGCATTGTGGCCGCAGCAACCCCGGTTCGAATCCGGGTCACGGCATTTAGTGTTTTTTTTCTTGCTCAAAAGTCGCTTTCTTACTTCAAGGTTTGGACAATTTTAGAAATTAAGCAGATTCTTTGAATGCCCTTGCAAAATTTGTCTTTAATGCTTTTTGTGAAGCTATCTTTACATGCTTTGATTTATTTGTCTGTGAAACATTCTTTTGAAAGAATTCAAATTTGACATCAATTCCTGAATTCTCTAAATTAAAATCTTGAGGCTTTGTCTTAGCAAGTTCATCACACACTGAAAAGATGTTTTTGCAGTAAAAAGAAAATTGTCTTGCAATGTTAACAGGAAACTAGCCCTGGAGCAAGTGCATAGGTACCTCTTTCAAATTCATTCTGTACAGTATATACTTTAAAGAACTCTAAAATCCAAAACTGGGCTCAAAAACAGATAGGACACTAAACTTACAGTATGTCACCTGGGCCAGTGGCGCAACGGATAACGCGTCTGACTACGGATCAGACGATTGTAGGTTCGATTCCTACCTGGCTTGTCTTCGTTGCCGTGATCGTATAGTGGTTAGTACTCTGCGTTGCGGCCGCAGCAACCCCTGTTTGAATCCGGGTCACGGCATTTAGTGTTTTTTTTCTTGCTCAAAAGTCGCTTTCTTACTTCAAGGTTTGGACAATTTTAGAAATTAAGCAGATTCTTTGAATGCCCTTGCACAATTTGTCTTTAATGCTTTTTGTGAAGCTATCTTTACATGCTTTGATTTATTTGTCTGTGAAACATTCTTTTGAAAGAATTCAAATTTGACATCAATTCCTGAATTCTGGAAATTAAAATCTTGAGGCTTTGTCTTAGCAAGTTCATCAAACACTGAAAAGATGTTTTTGCAGTAATAAGAAAATTGTCTTGCAATGTTAACAGGAAACTAGCCCTGGAGCAAGTGCATAGGTAACTCTTTCAAATTCATTCTGTACAGTATATACTTAAATGAACTCTAAAATCCAAAACTGGGCTCAAAAACAGATAGGACACTAAACTTGCAGTATGTCACCTGGGCCAGTGGCGCAACGGATAACGCTTTTGACTACGGATCAGAAGATTGTAGGTTCGATTCCTACCTGGCTCGTCTTCGTTGCCGTGATCGTATAGTGGTTAGTACTCTGCGTTGTGGCCGCAGCAACCCCGGTTTGAATCAGGGTCACGGCATTTAGTGTTTTTTTTCTTGCTCAAAAGTCGCTTTCTTACTTCAAGGTTTGGACAATTTTAGAAATTAAGCAGATTCTTTGAATGCATTTGCACAATTTGTCTTTAATGCTTTTTGTGAAGCTATCTTTACATGCTTTGATTTATTTGTCTGTGAAACATTCTTTTGAAAGAATTCAAATTTGACATCAATTACTGAATTCTGGAAATTAAAATCTTGAGGCTTTGTCTTAGCAAGTTCATCACACACTGAAAAGATGTTTTTGCAGTAATAAGAAAATTGTCTTGCAATGTTAACAGGAAACTAGCCCTGGAGCAAGTGCATAGGTAACTCTTTCAAATTCATTCTGTACAGTATATACTTTAAAGAACTCTAAAATCCAAAACTGGGCTCAAAAACAGATAGGACACTAAACTTACATTAAGTCACCTGGGCCAGTGGTGCAACGGATAACGCGTCTAACTACGGATCAGACGATTGTAGGTTCGATTCCTACCTGGCTTGTCTTCGTTGCCGTGATCATATAGTGGTTAGTACTCTGAGTTGCGGCCGCAGCAACCCCGGTTTGAATCCGGGTCATGGCATTTAGTGTTTTTTTTCTTGCTCAAAAGTCGCTTTCTTACTTCAAGGTTTGGACAATTTTAGAAATTAAGCAGATTCTTTGAATGCACTTGCACAATTTGTCTTTAATGCTTTTTGTGAAGCTATCTTTACATGCTTTGATTTATTTGTCTGTGAAACATTCTTTTGAAAGAATTCAAATTTGACATCAATTCCTGAATTCTGGAAATTAAAATCTTGAGGCTTTGTCTTAGCAAGTTCATCACACACTGAAAAGATGTTTTTGAAGTAATAACAAAATTGTCTTGCAATGTTAACAGGAAACTAGCCCTGGAGCAAGTGCATAGGTAACTCTTTCAAATTCATTCTGTACAGTATATACTTAAATGAACTCTAAAATCCAAAACTGGGCTCAAAAACAGATAGGACACTAAACTTACAGTATGTCACCTGTGCCAGTGGCGCAACGGATAACGCTTTTGACTACGGATCAGAAGATTGTAGGTTCGATTCCTACCTGGCTCGTCTTCGTTGCCGTGATCGTATAGTGGTTAGTACTCTGCGTTGTGGCCGCAGCAACCCCGGTTTGAATCAGGGTCACGGCATTTAGTGTTTTTTTTCTTGCTCAAAAGTCGCTTTCTTACTTCAAGGTTTGGACAATTTTAGAAATTAAGCAGATTCTTTGAATGCCCTTGCACAATTTGTCTTTAATGCTTTTTGTGAAGCTATCTTTACATGCTTTGATTTATTTGTCTGTGAAACATTCTTTTGAAAGAATTCAAATTTGACATCAATTCCTGAATTCTGGAAATTTAAATCTTGAGGCTTTGTCTTAGCAAGTTCATCAAACACTGAAAAGATGTTTTTGCAGTAATAAGAAAATTGTCTTGCAATGTTAACAGGAAACTAGCCCTGGAGCAAGTGCATAGGTAACTCTTTCAAATTCATTCTGTACAGTATATACTTAAATGAACTCTAAAATCCAAAACTGGGCTCAAAAACAGATAGGACACTAAACTTGCGGTATGTCACCTGGGCCAGTGGCGCAACGGATAACGCTTTTGACTACGGATCAGAAGATTGTAGGTTCGATTCCTATCTGGCTCGTCTTCGTTGCCGTGATCGTATAGTGGTTAGTACTCTGCGTTGTGGCCGCAGCAACCCCGGTTTGAATCAGGGTCACGGCATTTAGTGTTTTTTTTCTTGCTCAAAAGTCGCTTTCTTACTTCAAGGTTTGGACAATTTTAGAAATTAAGCAGATTCTTTGAATGCACTTGCACAATTTGTCTTTAATGCTTTTTGTGAAGCTATCTTTACATGCTTTGATTTATTTGTCTGTGAAACATTCTTTTGAAAGAATTCAAATTTGACATCAATTACTGAATTCTGGAAATTAAAATCTTGAGGCTTTGTCTTAGCAAGTTCATCACACACTGAAAAGATGTTTTTGCAGTAATAAGAAAAACGGATAACGCGTCTGACTACGGATCAGAAGATTGTAGGTTCGATTCCTACCTGGCTTGTTTTCGTAGCCGTGATCGTATAGTGGTTAGTACTCTGCATTGTGGCCGCAGCAACCCCGGTTCGAATCCGGGTCACGGCATTTAGTGTTTTTTTTCTTGCTCAAAAGTCGCTTTCTTACTTCAATTTTTGGACAATTTTAGAAATTAAGCAGATTCTTTGAATGCCCTTGCAAAATTTGTCTTTAATGCTTTTTGTGAAGCTATCTTTACATGCTTTGATTTATTTGTCTGTGAAACATTCTTTTGAAAGAATTCAAATTTGACATCAATTCCTGAATTCTGGAAATTTAAATCTTGAGGCTTTGTCTTAGCAAGTTCATCAAACACTGAAAAGATGTTTTTGCAGTAATAAGAAAATTGTCTTGCAATGTTAACAGGAAACTAGCCCTGGAGCAAGTGCATAGGTAACTCTTTCAAATTCATTCTGTACAGTATATACTTAAATGAACTCTAAAATCCAAAACTGGGCTCAAAAACAGATAGGACACTAAACTTACAGTATGTCACCTGGGCCAGTGGCGCAACGGATAACGCTTTTGACTACGGATCAGAAGATTGTAGGTTCGATTCCTACCTGGCTCGTCTTCGTTGCCGTGATCGTATAGTGGTTAGTACTCTGCGTTGTGGCCGCAGCAACCCCGGTTTGAATCAGGGTCACGGCATTTAGTGTTTTTTTTCTTGCTCAAAAGTCGCTTTCTTACTTCAAGGTTTGGACAATTTTAGAAATTAAGCAGATTCTTTGAATGCACTTGCACAATTTGTCTTTAATGCTTTTTGTGAAGCTATCTTTACATGCTTTGATTTATTTGTCTGTGAAACATTCTTTTGAAAGAATTCAAATTTGACATCAATTACTGAATTCTGGAAATTAAAATCTTGAGGCTTTGTCTTAGCAAGTTCATCACACACTGAAAAGATGTTTTTGCAGTAATAAGAAAATTGTCTTGCAATGTTAACAGGAAACTAGCCCTGGAGCAAGTGCATAGGTAACTCTTTCAAATTCATTCTGTACAGTATATACTTTAAAGAACTCTAAAATCCAAAACTGGGCTCAAAAACAGATAGGACACTAAACTTACATTAAGTCACCTGGGCCAGTGGCGCAACGGATAACGCGTCTAACTACGGATCAGACGATTGTAGGTTCGATTCCTACCTGGCTTGTCTTCGTTGCCGTGATCATTTAGTGTTTTTTTTTCTTGCTCATAAGTCGCTTTCTTACTTAAAGGTTTGGACAATTGTAGAAATTAAGCAGATTCTTTGAATGCCCTTGCACAATTTGTCTTTAATGCTTTTTGTGAAGCTATCTTTACATGCTTTGATTTATTTGTCTTTGAAACATTCTTTTGAAAGAATTCAAATTTGACATCAATTACTGAATTCTGGAAATTAAAATCTTGAGGCTTTGTCTTAGCAAGTTCATCACACACTGAAAAGATGTTTTTGCAGTAATAAGAAAATTGTCTTGCAATGTTAACAGGAAACTAGCCCTGGAGCAAGTGCATAGGTAACTCTTTCAAATTCATTCTGTACAGTATATACTAAAAAGAACTCTAAAATCCAAAACTAGATTCAAAAACAGATAGGACACTAAACTTACTGTATGTAACCTGGGCCAGTGGCGCAACGGATAACGCGTCTGATTACGGATCAGAAGATTGTAGCTTCGATTCCTACCTTGCTCGTCTTCGTTGCCGTGATCGTATAGTGGTTAGTACTCTGCGTTGTGGCCGCAGCAACCCCGGTGGCATTTAGTGTTTTTTTTCTTGCTCAAAAGTCGCTTTCTTACTTCAAGGTTTGGACAATTTTAGAAATTAAGCAGATTCTTTGAATGCACTTGCACAATTTGTCTTTAATGCTTTTTGTGAAGCTATCTTTACATGCTTTGATTTATTTGTCTGTGAAACATTCTTTTGAAAGAATTCAAATTTGACATCAATTACTGAATTCTGGAAATTAAAATCTTGAGGCTTTGTCTTAGCAAGTTCATCACACACTGAAAAGATGTTTTTGCAGTAATAAGAAAATTGTCTTGCAATGTTAACAGGAAACTAGCCCTGGAGCAAGTGCATAGGTAACTCTTTCAAATTCATTCTGTACAGTATATACTTAAAAGAACTCTAAAATCCAAAACTAGGTTCAAAAACAGATAGGACACTAAACTTACTGTATGTAACCTGGGCCAGTGGCGCAACGGATAACGCGTCTGACTACGGATCAGAAGATTGTAGCTTCGATTCCTACCTTGCTCGTCTTCGTTGCCGTGATCGTATAGTGGTTAGTACTCTGCGTTGTGGCCACAGCAACCCCGGTTCGAATCCGGGTCACGGCATTTAGTGTTTTTTTTCTTGCTCATAAGTCGCTTTCTTACTTAAAGGTTTGGACAATTGTAGAAATTAAGCAGATTCTTTGAATGCCCTTGCACAATTTGTCTTTAATGCTTTTTGTGAAGCTATCTCTGCGTTGTGGCCGCAGCAACCCCGGTTCGAATCCGGGTCACGGCATTTAGTGTTTTTTTTCTTGCTCATAAGTCGCTTTCTTACTTAAAGGTTTGGACAATTTTAGAAATTAAGCAGATTCTTTGAATGTACTTGCACAATTTGTCTTTAATGCTTTTTGTGAAGCTATCTTTACATGCTTTGATTTATTTGTCTGTGAAACATTCTTTTGAAAGAATTCAAATTTGACATCAATTCCTGAATTCTGAAAATTAAAATCTTGAGGCTTTGTCTTAGCAAGTACATCACACACTGAAAAGATGTTTTTGCAGTAATAAGAAAATTGTCTTGCAATGTTAACAGGAAACTAGCCCTGGAGCAAGTGCATAGGTAACTCTTTCAAATTCATTCTGTACAGTATATACTTAAAAGAACTCTAAAATCCAAAACTGGGCTCAAAAACAGATAGGACACTAAACTTACGGTAGGTCACCTGTGCCAGTGGCGCAACAGATAACGCGTCTGACTACGGATAAGAAGATTGTAGGTTCGATTCCTACCTGGCTCGTCTTCGTTGCCGTGATCGTATAGTGGTTAGTACTCTGCGTTGTGACCGCAGCAACCCCGGTTCAAATCCGGAGCACGGCATTTAGTGTTTTTTTTCCTGCTGAAAGGTCGCTTTCTTACTTCAAGGTTTGGACAATTTTAGAAATTAAGCAGATTCTTTGAATGCACTTGCACAATTTGTCTTTAATGCTTTTTGTGAAGCTATCTTTACATGCTTTGATTTATTTGTCTGTGAAACATTCTTTTGAAAGAATTCAAATTTGACATCAATTCCTGAATTCTGGAAATTAAAATCTTGAGGCTTTGTCTTAGCAAGTTCATCACACACTGAAAAGATGTTTTTGCAGTAATAAGAAAATTGTCTTGCAATGTTAACAGGAAACTAGCCCTGGAGCAAGTGCATAGGTAACTCTTTCAAATTCATTCTGTACAGTATATACTTAAAAGAACTCTAAAATCCAAAACTGGGCTCAAAAACAGATAGGACACTAAACTTACCGTAGGTCACCTGTGCCAGTGGCGCAACAGATATCGCGTCTGACTACGGATCAGAAGATTGTAGGTTCGATTCCTACCTGGCTCGTCTTCGTTGCCGTGATCGTATAGTGGTTAATACTCTGTGTTGTGGCCTCAGCAACCCCGGTGGCATTTAGTGTTTTTTTTCTTGCTCAAAAGTCGCTTTCTTACTTCAAGGTTTGGACAATTTTAGAAATTAAGCAGATTCTTTGAATGCACTTGCACAATTTGTCTTTAATGCTTTTTGTGAAGCTATCTTTACATGCTTTGATTTATTTGTCTGTGAAACATTCTTTTGAAAGAATTCAAATTTGACATCAATTCCTGAATTCTGGAAATTAAAATCTTGAGGCTTTGTCTTAGCAAGTTCATCACACACTGAAAAGATGTTTTTGCAGTAATAAGAAAATTGTCTTGCAATGTTAACAGGAAACTAGCCCTGGAGCAAGTGCATAGGTAACTCTTTCAAATTCATTCTGTACAGTATATACTTAAAAGAACTCTAAAATCCAAAACTGGGCTCAAAAACAGATAGGACACTAAACTTACCCTAGGTCACCTGGGCCAGTGGTGCAACAGATAACGCGTCTGACTATGGATCAGAAGATTGTAGGTTCGATTCCTACCTGGCTCGTCTTCGTTGCCGTGATCGTATAATGGTTCGTACTCTGCGGTGTGGCCGCAGCAACCCCGGTTCGAATCCGTGTCACGGCATTTAGTGTTTTTTTTCTTGCTCAAAAGTCGCTTTCTTACTTCAAGGTTTGGACAATTTTAGAAATTAAGCAGATTCTTTGAATGCACTTGCACAATTTGTCTTTAATGCTTTTTGTGAAGCTATCTTTACATGCTTTGATTTATTTGTCTGTGAAACATTCTTTTGAAAGAATTCAAATTTGACATAAATTACTGAATTCTGGAAATTAAAATCTTGAGGCTTTGTCTTAGCAAGTTCATCACACACTGAAAAGATGTTTTTGCAGTAATAAGAAAATTGTCTTGCAATGTTAACAGGAAACTAGCCCTGGAGAAAGTGCATAGGTAACTCTTTCAAATTCATTCTGTACAGTATATACTTAAAAGAACTCTAAAATCCAAAACTAGGTTCAAAAACAGATAGGACACTAAACTTACCGTATGTCACCTGGGCCAGTGGCGCAACGGATAACGCGTCTGACTACGGATCAGAAGATTGTAGGTTCGATTCCTACGTGGCTCGTCTTCGTTGCCGTGATCGTATAGTGGTTAGTACTCTGCGTTGTGGCCGCAGCAACCCTGGTTCGAATCCGGGTCACGGCATTTAGTGTTTTTTTTCTTGCTCATAAGTCGCTTTCTTACTTAAATGTTTGGACAATTGTAGAAATTAAGCAGATTCTTTGAATGCCCTTGCACAATTTGTCTTTAATGCTTTTTGTGAAGCTATCTTTACATGCTTTGATTTATTTGTCTTTGAAACATTCTTTTGAAAGAATTCAAATTTGACATCAATTACTGAATTCTGGAAATTAAAATCTTGAGGCTTTGTCTTAGCAAGTTCAACACACACTGAAAAGATGTTTTTGCAGTAATAAGAAAATTGTATTGCAATGTTAACAGGAAACTAGCCCTGGAGCAAGTGCATAGGTAACTCTTTCAAATTCATTCTGTACAGTATATACTAAAAAGAACTCTAAAATCCAAAACTAGATTCAAAAACAGATAGGACACTAAACTTATCATATGTCACCTGGGCCAGTGGCGCAACGGATAACGCGTCTGACTACGGATCAGAAGATTGTAGATTTGAATCCTACCTGGCTCGTCTTCGTTGCCGTGATCGTACAGTGGTTAGTACTCTGCGTTGTTGCCGCAGCAACCCCGGTTCAAATCCGGGTCATGGCATTTTGTGTTTTTTTTCCTGCTTAAAGGTCGCTTTCTTACTTCAAGGTTTGGACAATTTTAGAAATTAAGCAGATTCTTTGAATGCACTTGCACAATTTGTCTTTAATGCTTTTTGTGAAGCTATCTTTACATGCTTTGATTTATTTGTCTGTGAAACATTCTTTTGAAAGAATTCAAATTTGACATCAATTACTGAATTCTGGAAATTAAAATCTTGAGGCTTTGTCTTAGCAAATTCATCACACACTGAAAAGATGTTTTTGCAGTAATAAGAAAATTGTCTTGCAATGTTAACAGGAAACTAGCCCTGGAGCAAGTGCATAGGTAACTCTTTCAAATTCATTCTGTACAGTATATACTAAAAAGAACTCTAAAATCCAAAACTAGATTCAAAAACAGATAGGACACTAAACTTACCGTATGTCACCTGGGCCAGTGGCGCAACAGATAACGCGTCTGACTATGGATCAGAAGATTGTAGGTTCGATTCCTACCTGGCTCGTCTTCGTTGCCGTGATCGTATAGTGGTTCGTACTCTGCGTTGTGGCCGCAGCAACCCCGGTTCGAATCCGTGTCACGGCATTTAGTGTTTTTTTTCTTGCTCAAAAGTCGCTTTCTTACTTCAAGGTTTGGACAATTTTAGAAATTAAGCAGATTCTTTGAATGCACTTGCACAATTTGTCTTTAATGCTTTTTGTGAAGCTATCTTTACATGCTTTGATTTATTTGTCTGTGAAACATTCTTTTGAAAGAATTCAAATTTGACATCAATTCCTGAATTCTGAAAATTAAAATCTTGAGGCTTTGTCTTAGCAAGTTCATCACACACTGAAAAGATGTTTTTGCAGTAATAAGAAAATTGTCTTGCAATGTTAACAGGAAACTAGCCCTGGAGAAAGTGCATAGGTAACTCTTTCAAATTCATTCTGTACAGTATATACTTAAAAGAACTCTAAAATCCAAAACTAGGTTCAAAAACAGATAGGACACTAAACTTACCGTATGTCACCTGGGCCAGTGGCGCAACGGATAACGCGTCTGACTACGGATCAGAAGATTGTAGGTTCGATTCCTACCTGGCTCGTCTTCGTTGCCGTGATCGTATAGTGGTTAGTACTCTGCGTTGTGGCCGCAGCAACCCTGGTTCGAATCCGGGTCACGGCATTTAGTGTTTTTTTTCTTGCTCATAAGTCGCTTTCTTACTTAAATGTTTGGACAATTGTAGAAATTAAGCAGATTCTTTGAATGCCCTTGCACAATTTGTCTTTAATGCTTTTTGTGAAGCTATCTTTACATGCTTTTATTTATTTGTCTTTGAAACATTCTTTTGAAAGAATTCAAATTTGACATCAATTACTGAATTCTGGAAATTAAAATCTTGAGGCTTTGTCTTAGCAAGTTCATCACACACTGAAAAGATGTTTTTGCAGTAATAAGAAAATTGTCTTGCAATGTTAACAGGAAACTAGCCCTGGAGCAAGTGCATAGGTAACTCTTTCAAATTCATTCTGTACAGTATATACTAAAAAGAACTCTAAAATCCAAAACTAGATTCAAAAACAGATAGGACACTAAACTTACCGTATGTCACCTGGGCCAGTGGCGCAACGGATAACGCGTCTGACTACGGATCAGAAGATTGTAGGTTCGATTCCTACCTGGCTCGTCTTTGTTGCCGTGATCGTATAGTGGTTAGTACTCTGCGTCGTGGCCGCAGCAACCCCGGTTCGAATCCGGGTCACGGCATTTTGTGTTTTTTTCCTGCTGAAAGGTCGCTTTCTTACTTCAAGGTTTGGACAATTTTAGAAATTAAGCAGATTCTTTGAATGCACTTGCACAATTTGTCTTTAATGCTTTTTGTGAAGCTATCTTTACATGCTTTGATTTATTTGTCTGTGAAACATTCTTTTGAAAGAATTCAAATTTGACATCAATTCCTGAATTCTGAAAATTAAAATCTTGAGGCTTTGTCTTAGCAAGTACATCACACACTGAAAAGATGTTTTTGCAGTAATAAGAAAATTGTCTTGCAATGTTAACAGGAAACTAGCCCTGGAGCAAGTGCATAGGTAACTCTTTCAAATTCATTCTGTACAGTATATACTTAAAAGAACTCTAAAATCCAAAACTGGGCTCAAAAACAGATAGGACACTAAACTTACGGTAGGTCACCTGGGTCAGTGGCGCAACAGATAACGCATCTGACTACAAATCAGAAGATTGTAGGTTCGATTCCTACCTGGCTCGTCTTCGTTGCCGTGATCGTATAGTGGTTAGTACTCTGCGTTGTGGCCGCAGCAACCCCGGTTCAAATCCGGGGCACGGCATTTAGTGTTTTTTTTTCCTGCTGAAAGGTCGCTTTCTTACTTCAAGGTTTGGACAATTGTAGAAATTAAGCAGATTCTTTGAATGCCCTTGCACAATTTGTCTTTAATGCTTTTTGTGAAGCTATCTTTACATGCTTTGATTTATTTGTCTTTGAAACATTCTTTTGAAAGAATTCAAATTTGACATCAATTACTGAATTCTGGAAATTAAAATCTTGAGGCTTTGTCTTAGCAAGTTCATCACACACTGAAAAGATGTTTTTGCAGTAATAAGAAAATTGTCTTGCAATGTTAACAGGAAACTAGCCCTGGAGCAAGTGCATAGGTAACTCTTTCAAATTCATTCTGTACAGTATATACTAAAAAGAACTCTAAAATCCAAAACTAGATTCAAAAACAGATAGGACACTAAACTTACCGTATGTCACCTGGGCCAGTGGCGCAACGGATAACGCGTCTGACTACGGATCAGAAGATTGTAGGTTCGATTCCTACCTGGCTCGTCTTTGTTGCCGTGATCGTATAGTGGTTAGTACTCTGCGTCGTGGCCGCAGCAACCCCGGTTCGAATCCGGGTCACGGCATTTTGTGTTTTTTTCCTGCTGAAAGGTCGCTTTCTTACTTCAAGGTTTGGACAATTTTAGAAATTAAGCAGATTCTTTGAATGCACTTGCACAATTTGTCTTTAATGCTTTTTGTGAAGCTATCTTTACATGCTTTGATTTATTTGTCTGTGAAACATTCTTTTGAAAGAATTCAAATTTGACATCAATTCCTGAATTCTGAAAATTAAAATCTTGAGGCTTTGTCTTAGCAAGTACATCACACACTGAAAAGATGTTTTTGCAGTAATAAGAAAATTGTCTTGCAATGTTAACAGGAAACTAGCCCTGGAGCAAGTGCATAGGTAACTCTTTCAAATTCATTCTGTACAGTATATACTTAAAAGAACTCTAAAATCCAAAACTGGGCTCAAAAACAGATAGGACACTAAACTTACGGTAGGTCACCTGGGTCAGTGGCGCAACAGATAACGCATCTGACTACAAATCAGAAGATTGTAGGTTCGATTCCTACCTGGCTCGTCTTCGTTGCCGTGATCGTATAGTGGTTAGTACTCTGCGTTGTGGCCGCAGCAACCCCGGTTCAAATCCGGGGCACGGCATTTAGTGTTTTTTTTTCCTGCTGAAAGGTCGCTTTCTTACTTCAAGGTTTGGACAATTTTAGAAATTAAGCAGATTCTTTGAATGCCCTTGCACAATTTGTCTTTAATGCTTTTTGTGAAGCTATCTTTACATGCTTTGATTTATTTGTCTTTGAAACATTCTTTTGAAAGAATTCAAATTTGACATCAATTACTGAATTCTGGAAATTAAAATCTTGAGGCTTTTTCTTAGCAAGTTCATCACACACTGAAAAGATGTTTTTGCAGTAATAAGAAAATTGTCTTGCAATGTTAACAGGAAACTAGCCCTGGAGCAAGTGCATAGGTAACTCTTTCAAATTCATTCTGTACAGTATATACTAAAAAGAACTCTAAAATCCAAAACTAGATTCAAAAACAGATAGGACACTAAACTTACCGAATGTCACCTGGGCCAGTGGCGCAACGGATAACGCGTCTGACTACGGATCAGAAGATTGTAGGTTCGATTCCTACCTGGCTCGTCTTCGTTGCCGTGATCGTATAGTGGTTAGTACTCTGCGTTGTGGCCGCAGCAACCCCGGTTCGACTCCGGGTCACGGCATTTAGTGTTTTTTTTCTTGCTCATAAGTCGCTTTCTTACTTAAAGGTTTGGACAATTTTAGAAATTAAGCAGATTCTTTGAATGCCCTTGCACAATTTGTCTTTAATGCTTTTTGTGAAGCTATCTTTACATGCTTTGATTTATTTGTCTTTGAAACATTCTTTTGAAAGAATTCAAATTTGACATCAATTACTGAATTCTGGAAATTAAAATCTTGAGGCTTTGTCTTAGCAAGTTCAACACACACTGAAAAGATGTTTTTGCAGTAATAAGAAAATTGTATTGCAATGTTAACAGGAAACTAGCCCTGGAGCAAGTGCATAGGTAACTCTTTCAAATTCATTCTGTACAGTATATACTAAAAAGAACTCTAAAATCCAAAACTAGATTCAAAAACAGATAGGACACTAAACTTATCATATGTCACCTGGGCCAGTGGCGCAACGGATAACGCGTCTGACTACGGATCAGAAGATTGTAGATTTGAATCCTACCTGGCTCGTCTTCGTTGCCGTGATCGTACAGTGGTTAGTACTCTGCGTTGTGGCCGCAGCAACCCCGGTTCGAATCCGGGTCATGGCATTTTGTGTTTTTTTTCCTGCTTAAAGGTCGCTTTCTTACTTCAAGGTTTGGACAATTTTAGAAATTAAGCAGATTCTTTGAATGCACTTGCACAATTTGTCTTTAATGCTTTTTGTGAAGCTATCTTTACATGCTTTGATTTATTTGTCTGTGAAACATTCTTTTGAAAGAATTCAAATTTGACATCAATTACTGAATTCTGGAAATTAAAATCTTGAGGCTTTGTCTTAGCAAATTCATCACACACTGAAAAGATGTTTTTGCAGTAATAAGAAAATTGTCTTGCAATGTTAACAGGAAACTAGCCCTGGAGCAAGTGCATAGGTAACTCTTTCAAATTCATTCTGTACAGTATATACTAAAAAGAACTCTAAAATCCAAAACTAGATTCAAAAACAGATAGGACACTAAACTTACCGTATGTCACCTGGGCCAGTGGCGCAACAGATAACGCGTCTGACTATGGATCAGAAGATTGTAGGTTCGATTCCTACCTGGCTCGTCTTCGTTGCCGTGATCGTATAGTGGTTCGTACTCTGCTTTGTGCCCGCAGCAACCCCGGTTCGAATCCGTGTCACGGCATTTAGTGTTTTTTTTCTTGCTCAAAAGTCGCTTTCTTACTTCAAGGTTTGGACAATTTTAGAAATTAAGCAGATTCTTTGAATGCACTTGCACAATTTGTCTTTAATGCTTTTTGTGAAGCTATCTTTACATGCTTTGATTTATTTGTCTGTGAAACATTCTTTTGAAAGAATTCAAATTTGACATCAATTCCTGAATTCTGAAAATTAAAATCTTGAGGCTTTGTCTTAGCAAGTTCATCACACACTGAAAAGATGTTTTTGCAGTAATAAGAAAATTGTCTTGCAATGTTAACAGGAAACTAGCCCTGGAGAAAGTGCATAGGTAACTCTTTCAAATTCATTCTGTACAGTATATACTTAAAAGAACTCTAAAATCCAAAACTAGGTTCAAAAACAGATAGGACACTAAACTTACCGTATGTCACCTGGGCCAGTGGCGCAACGGATAACGCGTCTGACTACGGATCAGAAGATTGTAGGTTCGATTCCTACCTGGCTCGTCTTCGTTGCCGTGATCGTATAGTGGTTAGTACTCTGCGTTGTGGCCGCAGCAACCCTGGTTCGAATCCGGGTCACGGCATTTAGTGTTTTTTTTCTTGCTCATAAGTCGCTTTCTTACTTAAATGTTTGGACAATTGTAGAAATTAAGCAGATTCTTGGAATGCCCTTGCACAATTTGTCTTTAATGCTTTTTGTGAAGCTATCTTTACATGCTTTGATTTATTTGTCTTTGAAACATTCTTTTGAAAGAATTCAAATTTGACATCAATTACTGAATTCTGGAAATTAAAATCTTGAGGCTTTGTCTTAGCAAGTTCATCACACACTGAAAAGATGTTTTTGCAGTAATAAGAAAATTGTCTTGCAATGTTAACAGGAAACTAGCCCTGAAGCAAGTGCATAGGTAACTCTTTCAAATTCATTCTGTACAGTATATACTAAAAAGAACTCTAAAATCCAAAACTAGATTCAAAAACAGATAGGACACTAAACTTACCGTATGTCACCTGGGCCAGTGGCGCAACGGATAACGCGTCTGACTACGGATCAGAAGATTGTAGGTTCGATTCCTACCTGGCTCGTCTTTGTTGCCGTGATCGTATAGTGGTTAGTACTCTGCGTCGTGGCCGCAGCAACCCCGGTTCGAATCCGGGTCACGGCATTTTGTGTTTTTTTCCTGCTGAAAGGTCGCTTTCTTACTTCAAGGTTTGGACAATTTTAGAAATTAAGCAGATTCTTTGAATGCACTTGCACAATTTGTCTTTAATGCTTTTTGTGAAGCTATCTTTACATGCTTTGATTTATTTGTCTGTGAAACATTCTTTTGAAAGAATTCAAATTTGACATCAATTCCTGAATTCTGAAAATTAAAATCTTGAGGCTTTGTCTTAGCAAGTACATCACACACTGAAAAGATGTTTTTGCAGTAATAAGAAAATTGTCTTGCAATGTTAACAGGAAACTAGCCCTGGAGCAAGTGCATAGGTAACTCTTTCAAATTCATTCTGTACAGTATATACTTAAAAGAACTCTAAAATCCAAAACTGGGCTCAAAAACAGATAGGACACTAAACTTACGGTAGGTCACCTGGGTCAGTGGCGCAACAGATAACGCATCTGACTACAAATCAGAAGATTGTAGGTTCGATTCCTACCTGGCTCGTCTTCGTTGCCGTGATCGTATAGTGGTTAGTACTCTGCGTTGTGGCCGCAGCAACCCCGGTTCAAATCCGGGGCACGGCATTTAGTGTTTTTTTTTCCTGCTGAAAGGTCGCTTTCTTACTTCAAGGTTTGGACAATTTTAGAAATTAAGCAGATTCTTTGAATGCCCTTGCACAATTTGTCTTTAATGCTTTTTGTGAAGCTATCTTTACATGCTTTGATTTATTTGTCTTTGAAACATTCTTTTGAAAG
Organism: Crinia signifera; assembly: GCF_055691185.1. Lineage (NCBI taxonomy): Eukaryota > Metazoa > Chordata > Amphibia > Anura > Myobatrachidae > Crinia > Crinia signifera. Next base: position 293,558,694 of record NC_139220.1, on the reverse strand, counting down.
AATTCAAATTTGACATCAATTACTGAATTCTGGAAATTAAAATCTTGAGGCTTTTTCTTAGCAAGTTCATCACACACTGAAAAGATGTTTTTGCAGTAATAAGAAAATTGTCTTGCAATGTTAACAGGAAACTAGCCCTGGAGCAAGTGCATAGGTAACTCTTTCAAATTCATTCTGTACAGTATATACTAAAAAGAACTCTAAAATCCAAAACTAGATTCAAAAACAGATAGGACACTAAACTTACCGTATGTCACCTGGGCCAGTGGCGCAACGGATAACGCGTCTGACTACGGATCAGAAGATTGTAGGTTCGATTCCTACCTGGCTCGTCTTCGTTGCCGTGATCGTATAGTGGTTAGTACTCTGCGTTGTGGCCGCAGCAACCCCGGTTCGACTCCGGGTCACGGCATTTAGTGTTTTTTTTCTTGCTCATAAGTCGCTTTCTTACTTAAAGGTTTGGACAATTTTAGAAATTAAGCAGATTCTTTGAATGCCCTTGCACAATTTGTCTTTAATGCTTTTTGTGAAGCTATCTTTACGTGCTTTGATTTATTTGTCTTTGAAACATTCTTTTGAAAGAATTCAAATTTGACATCAATTACTGAATTCTGGAAATTAAAATCTTGAGGCTTTGTCTTAGCAAGTTCATCACACACTGAAAAGATGTTTTTGCAGTAATAAGAAAATTGTCTTGCAATGTTAACAGGAAACTAGCCCTGGAGCAAGTGCATAGGTAACTCTTTCAAATTCATTCTGTTTATTATATACTAAAAAGAACTCTAAAATCCAAAACTAGATTCAAAAACAGATAGGACACTAAACTTACCATATGTCACCTGGGCCAGTGGCGCAACGGATAACGCGTCTGACTACGGATCAGAAGATTGTAGATTCGATTCCTACCTGGCTCGTCTTCGTTGCTGTGATCGTATAGTGGTTAGTACTATGCGTTGTGGCCGCAGCAACCCCGGTTCGAATCCGGGTCACGGCATTTTGTGTTTTTTTTCCTGCTGAAAGGTCGCTTTCTTACTTCAAGGTTTGGACAATTGTAGAAATTAAGCAGATTCTTTGAATGCACTTGCACAATTTGTCTTTAATGCTTTTTGTGAAGCTATCTTTACATGCTTTGATTTATTTGTCTGTGAAACATTCTTTTGAAAGAATTCAAATTTGACATCAATTACTGAATTCTGGAAATTAAAATCTTGAAGCTTTGTCTTAGCAAGTTCATCACACACTGAAAAGATGTTTTTGCAGTAATAAGAAAATTGTCTTGCAATGTTAACAGGAAACTAGCCCTGGAGCAAGTGCATACAGTTATGCCCAAGTACATCGTGGCTGCGTTGCGCATAAAGTGCGCCATGCAAATCGCGCCTGGATCGCGCCTGCTCCTTGCGCTATAGTCCCGTTATAGATCGCGTTATAACGTAACGTAATCTTGTAAATGTAACCTGCACTTACACTCATTGACCACCAGATGTCACTTTTCCCAAACAGTACAGCACATGCGTAAAAATCTCTTCTACAAAACAGTGGCCGCCACGACTTTTCACTACGGATTTTGTCCTTACTTTACGGACAGTTTGTACAGTATTTATTCGCAGAAGCAGCTACATACGGTCATTTATGTAATTGGTACAGAAGCCATGCTAACCTTGGCTATTGCTGGATGACTACTTAAAACATTATTTGAGGACCTACAGTATCATACTTTACACTACGGATTTTGTCCTTACTTTACGGACAGAGTTATTTTCTTTTATTCGCAGCCGCAGTGACGTACTGGATGGTCATGAACTGTATGTGATTGGTGCAGAAGCCATGCTAACCATCTGCCAGCAGTAAAATCACAGGCAATAGTGGCCTAGCGGGTAGAGGCACGGCTTCACTATCTCAGTATCAGTAGTTCGATCCTCAGTTGGTTACATTATATTTTTATTTTTTAAACGTTCTTTTTTTTTTTTTTAAACCAATACAGGTACTGTACTGTAGTTACAGTAGTTGGTGCTTATCAAATTCTTTCGGACTTTTCCACAAACAAAAATTCACAATGGCAGGCATCCATGTACACGATAGTTAATACCCATACTGTACTGCGCTACAGAGAACGTTTTTTTTCCGCAACAATAGATTTCTCCAAACTCAGACACAGACCGACACCTCAGACAATAAGATGTTGATTGCAGTCATATGTTAATTACAGTCTGCCTTTTTGTTTCGCTGGTAATTGTACATAATTCAAATGCACCTATCAGCTTCATGAAGGATTTCCTTTGTCTCTGCCAGCATAAATTCAGCTACAGATATTAAAATTGTCAAACAATCCAGTTTGTTTTTCTGCATCTAAACCGTGTAGAATTGCTACGGATCGTCTCTTCATCTCTTGCCTGTATACAAGCACGAGATTGTACCTGTACACCTGGACTATTCATTCTGCTGAATCCAAAGTCAAGTTGTTGCTGCGTTCGTGTTTCTACCAAGTTTTACCATCATACTGCCTTCCTTTCGCAAGAACAGTACTGTACAGTATCATCTCGCTGGAGCAGTAAGTACACTATACAGTAGTACAGTCATTTGTACATTTCACTGATTGCTGCATTACAGTATACAGTAAGCAGCACTACAAAACGGTCCCTGCGCGGAAGCGCTCGGTTCCCACCCTTCCCTGAATGAAGATGTTTCCCTTTTTTCCCTACTGTTCAAATGCACCCGGTGCAGAATACTGTATACTGTACAATCGCCTGCTGTGTATACTGTATTCAGATACTGCAGGCTGCCGCTATGGGTATTGTCCGTAAATACTAGAGTCTGTTTCGCAGACTTACTGTATACAGTAGCGAGTAGTGATATCGTGATTTTTGATGTTCAGTGCAGTGCAGTAGAGATAGCGCCATTGAGAATATTGTACAATGTGTTAAAATTGCCTGGTGTGTATGGGCCGCAAATCCCCGACTAGCGATGACAGTACTCTATTAGGGTGGGCTACTGTAGGCTGCTAAATACAGTACTAGTTCTCTCCGTAATACCATTGGTGTAATACCGTAAAACACGTATTTTTTCCTCAAACGAGGGGACCGGTGTTTTTCTCATGTTTACAGACTGTTTCGCAGGCTTAGTCAGTAGTAGGAGCACATGTGATACAGTATCGTGATTTTTTCATCTGAAAATTGCCTGGTGTGTATGGTCCAGAGTTCCCCGACTAGTGATGAGAATACTTTATTAGGCTACTGCAGGCTGCCGCTATGGGTATTGTCCGTATAATGTGTAATAAATCCTGGATTGGGGTATTGTCAGTAATATTGTTGTAATACCGTAAATACAGTAACGGATCATTTCGCATTTTTTCCCGCATACTGTACTTGTAATTGAAGTAGTCACAGCAATAGGATCACGTGGTATCGTGATTTTCCCCCATTTTAGGGATCAACATGGATGCCACATACAGTACAGTGCAGTGCAGTAGAGATAGCGCCATTTAGAATATTGTACGTGTTAAAATTGCCTGGTGTGTATAGGCCGCAGATCCCCGACTAGCGATGACAATACTCTATTAGGGTGGGCTACTACTGGCAGGCTGCTACTATGGGTATTCTCGTATAATCTGTGCAACTGTAAATACTGTTGGTGTAATACTGTAAATACAGTAACGTATTTTTTCGCAGGTGGGGGGATTTTTGCGCATATTAATAGACTATTTCGCAGACTCAGTCATACTGTATTTGTGTAAAAAAAATCCCCTAGCTGTGTACAAAATCCCCTAGCTGTGGGTGTATTGTAAGTACTGTACAGTAATTACAGTAATACTGTACTAGATTACAGGTATCCGGAGAGCCAGAATACTGTACCAGTTTATTTTTTGATTTTTTTTAATTAAATTTTGTATTAATTCATTGCATTATTATTATACAGCAGGAACAGCATGTGGTGTCATTGCATTGTTATTATTATACAGAGGGAGCAGCCTGTGGTGTCATGGCATTACTTTTATATTATACAGGGGGAGCAGCCTGTGGTGTCATGGCATTATTATTATACAGAGGGAGCAGCCTGTGGTGTCATGGCATAATGCCATGACACCACAGTCTGCTCCCCCTGTACAATAATAATTATGACACCACAGGTGGCTCCCCCTGTATAATATACAGTAAAAGTAATGCCATGACACCACTGGCTGCTCCCTCTGTATAATCATAATAATGCAATGACACCACATGCTGTTCCTGCTGTATAATAATAATGCAATGACACCACAGGCTACTCCCGCTGTATAATATAACAATAGTAAAACCATGACACAAATTATTATACAGGGGGAGCAGCCTGTGGTGTCATTGCATTATTATTATACAGAGGGAGCAGCCTGTGGTGTCATGGCATTACTTTTACAGTATATTATACAGTGGTAGCAGCCTGTGGTGTCATGGCATTATTATTATGCAGAGGGAGCAGCCTGTGGTGTCATGGCATAATGCCATGACACCACAGGCTGCTCCCCCTGTACAATAATAATGACACCACAGGGTGCTCCACCTGTATAATATAAAAGTAATGCCATGACCACAGGCTGCTCCCCCTGTATAATAATTTGTGTCATGGCATTACTATTATTAATAGTAATGCCATGACACAAATTATTATACAGGTGGAGCAGCCTGTGGTGTCATTGCATTATTATTATACAGAGGGAGCAGCCTGTGGTGTCATGGCATTACTTTTACAGTATATTATACAGGGGTAGCAGCCTGTGGTGTCATGGCATTATTATTATGCAGAGGGAGCAGCCTGTGGTGTCATGGCATAATGCCATGACACCACAGGCTGCTCCCCCTGTACAATAATAATGACACCACAGGGTGCTCCACCTGTATAATATAAAAGTAATGCCATGACCACAGGCTGCTCCCCCTGTATAATAATTTGTGTCATGGCATTACTACAGTATTATTAATAGTAATGCCATGACACAAATTATTATACAGGTGGAGCAGCCTGTGGTGTCATTGCATTATTATTATACAGAGGGAGCAGCCTGTGGTGTCATGGCATTACTTTTACAGTATATTATACAGGGGTAGCAGCCTGTGGTGTCATGGCATTATTATTATGCAGAGGGAGCAGCCTGTGGTGTCATGGCATAATGCCATGACACCACAGGCTGCTCCCCCTGTACAATAATAATGACACCACAGGGTGCTCCACCTGTATAATATAAAAGTAATGCCATGACCACAGGCTGCTCCCCCTGTATAATAATTTGTGTCATGGCATTACTATTATTAATAGTAATGCCATGACACAAATTATTATACAGGTGGAGCAGCCTGTGGTGTCATTGCATTATTATTAATATACATGAAACAGCACAGCAGATACTGTATGTCGTTTTAGATCATGTTAACTTACTACTGTCCTGTGTTTTATCCTCGACCAGGCTCCTCCTGTCCTGCTGCGGTACCACAAATTTCTGTTCCCCTCTCTGCGCCTCCTGAAGCGTCCCCCACGAGTTGCTCTGCGGGCGGCCCCAGCCTTCCTCCAGTCTCTGAGTGCAGACGCGTGGGTGGGAGGCGTCAACGTCATGACGTCCACACCGCACCCAGCGTCTGCCGACTGCCACTGGGGATAAGAGGGAACAGGCTGCCGGCCGGAGCCCTCCTCCTTGTAGCCGTGGAGGCCGGCGGCCATGTTGCTGTGGCCTCAGACATCATTTAAAAAACCACAGGAACATGGCCGCCGGCAGTGAAAAAAAAAACAAACGGCAATGCGGCCTCAGAAACGGGTGCGGCGGCGCGGCCCGCAGCACACCTGCCAGAGCGGCCTGGGGGGCAGATGGCACCCTGCCCCCCGGCCCAGCCCGCCCCTGCCTCCACCCCTCCTAGTCTGTCTGTCTAAGCCCCATCTGTTAACGTACTGTACTTTTGTTTATCGCTTCATCCCTTTTATTGAAAAAAAAAGCTCATGTCTATGCAGTACGGTCACATAATTTTCGGTACTTGTGACTTACAGTATCTGGGCAGCCAATGTTGAAATTGTATGCCAGTACCCTAAGCATGCGATTTGATGCGATTTCCCTTGAAATTCCTTTGAAGAGAAAATTGCTGTTGCATTGTACAGTATGCTATTGTATTGCATGCGATGCGATTTGATGCGATTTTAATACTGTATGTACAGATGTACCCAGATGCCTGTTTCATATGTGAAATGGCCCCCCAGACCCCATTTTTAATTGTATTCCCACCCTGATGGCTAAATGCCCCCATTGTTAACGCCACCCCACTATCAACGCCAACCCGAAGCGTGGCGAGCGGCGGCGTTACGCGTCCTCCGACATTTCATACCCCCACAATCCTCGTCGGCGTGGAGTTGATTTTATATAGTGTGGCGAGCGCAAGTGGGGTGGCGTTAACAATGGGGGCATTTAGCCATCAGGGTGGGAATACAATAAAAAATGGGGTCAATTGTATGATTGTATGCGATGCAATTTGACGTGATTTTTAGGCGCGATGAAGAAAATCGGGCGCCCAAATAAGTCACAAGTACCTAATTTTCAGTACTGTAATACCATAATACAATACTGTATGCTACTGTATTGTACTGTAACTAATGTACAGTACTGTACTGTACTGTATGTACTGTATTAACTTGAATCTTATTGTTGTGTATTGTAGAGTGCACTGCCTACTGAAGATGGTGAAAACAAAAAAATTCTATTCTGGAGAACCTACACTTGCATGTCCCAAGAGAATGGCTGCATTAGTGCCAAACATTAAAAATAATATCGTTAAGAAGAAAGCAGGAAAAGAAAATATTCCTGTTGTCAAACTACGGAAAAATGCCAAGGCCAAGAACAAGTCTTCGTTCGCGACTACAGGAGAATCTCACGATGACTGTCTGGTGCAAGACATTAACACTGATGCACAGCAAGACATTAACACAGTGACAGATGTGTCAGTTCCCGTAGATAATGACTTGCACCCTTTGGAGCTTCACATTACACCTCTTGAACAAAAATCTCAATCACCGTCCCATAGGAAACTTAACTTTCTGGATCACAACCCACCACAATGTAGCTGCACAGGGCTGGTGAGAGACATTTTGGGCAAGATGACCCGCCTGGAAACCCAAAACAATGGACTGTCTGTACATGTGGATGAACTGAAAGCGGAAATTCATGTACTGACAGGACAAATTAAAGTGCTGTCAGGAGGTCTGAATGACATGCTTGCTCAAGCCAAACAATGGCAAGCTGCTACAGGGCCACCCATTACACCCACAACATCTAATCCAGTACAATCACAATTTGACTGCCCTGATGCATTTGAAACAGAGGATTTTGACTTGGAAATGACCCAACCAACCACATCTTTCCACTTTTCTGATTTGGAGATGACACCAGCTTCATCCAACCGATTGGCCAGCCCTAGCGTGGACACAGAAACTGTTTTACCAAATGAATTGGTGAACATGGACACAACACCAGTGTCATCTCACTGGTTGCCTGCCACACATAATGCTTCAGATACACAACAACGTCAGACCAACTTAACAAGTACCCCACTGACATCTCACTGGTTGGCTGACAGACACAATGAACCATCCCAAGCCTCTAACAACATGGACACTGCAATGGTTGCATCATCCCAATTGTCCCCTGGAAATATGATCGTCGCAACCTTACCTCAACATCAAAGAACATCACCTCTACATGAAAGAACACCTAGAAGCATACCCAAAGAATTGTGCGCTGTGGGGATTTCCTTGCCTGACATGCCACTCAAAGTCATCACAGCTGAGGGTGTCAACACTCTCTTTAAAGCAGCGAAGATGGAAATGCACCGTTATGCACAACAGATTTTCCAAGAGCATGTTTCTTTTGACCTGTATAAGAATTGGTGCAATCGGGTCAATTATGATGGGCAACGTAATAAATTTGCAATCCCAGAAAATCTGCGCCTCGATATAGTGACACGGCTCATGGGGAAATTTGAGCTTACAAAGGCTGATTGTACAAAGATAAAGGACACTTTAAATGGATTGCTGCGGATGCCCAGAGTTACACGCTGGACGTGCTTACTGTAGCACAGCAACTGGAGACGTCTCTTCAAACTGGCATCTACAGTACTCACAGAACAAAGGACAGGCAATGAAATGGAAAAAAAGTACGTTTATGATCTTACTGTACATTACTGTATCTCTCTCCCTCTCTCCCATCCCCTTCCCCTGCCAACATGTCCCCCCCCCCCCCGAAACCCTTGTGACCATTCAGTACTAACGTTATTCTTTATTCTTCTCTCCCATTATCCACCATGACACTCTACCATGAGCAAAATCAAGCGTGTTTGGGACAGAGAACAAAGGACAGGCAATGAAATGGAAAAAAAGTAAGTTTATGATCTTACTGTACATTATCTCTCTCCCTCTCTCCCATCCCCTTCCCCTGCCAACATGTCTCCCCCCCCCCGAAACCCTTGTGACCATTCAGTACTAATGCTATTCTTTTTTCTTCTCCCCTTATCCACCACATGCCACTCTACAATGAGCAAAATCAAGCGAGTTTGGGACTGAGAACAAAGGACTGGCAATGAAATGGAAAAAAAGTACGTTTATGATCTTACTGTACATTACTGTATCTCTCTCCCTCTCTCCCATCCCCTTCCCCTGCCAACATGTGTCTCCCCCCCCCCCCGAAACCCTTGTGACCATTCAGTACTAACGTTATTCTTTATTCTTCTCTCCCATTATCCACCATGACACTCTACCA